>NW_027122698.1:0-406675 GCF_030686945.1 Centruroides vittatus
TACAGGTAACCACCGTATAACACGGGAGTTACATTCCAAAAAATTGCCGTGTTATGCGAATCCGTGTTATACGAAACAAAGAACTAGTGCGAAAAGGGGGTTAGGTTCCAAAAATTAATAATCATGCTGTTAAATCCTCCTTTAAATCGGATTTATTATTCACAAGTCGAAAGGCCAGATGCAGGCAGGCATCGGGGCATACAAAATTACAAATAAAAATAATAATATACTGAATATTATACTGTAAAAATATAAAATAAATACAAAATAATTTATATTGTTAATTTAAATAGTAGCCAGGGGCACCTCTAGTAGCCATTTTTTGGATATAGTGATAGAATCCGGTTTTTCAACTTTATATAGTAGATTTTTTTTCATGGGTAAAATACTTATTTATTATTTAAGTAAATATTTTACCAGAGGATTATTCATCTTATATGATGATCTTAGCATGAGCATCATCAACTGGTAACAGTTTTTATTACATTTCATGTTGTACTATACGAGTGTTTTACCTGATTTCCGAACCGTGTTAGAGTGAACCCGTGTTATACAGGGGATGTTCCCAATTCTCGAACCGTGTTAGAGTGAATCCATGCTATAAAGTGCCGTGTTATACGGGGGTTACCTGTATAATATTAATAAATTTTTGTCATTTAATTTAAGCATATTTAAACACAAATTATCGAATGCCATTTATATTATATGATGTCAATTAATGCAGTTTTAATTAATTAGATTTAAATTCAACTGTGGTGCATACTGAAAAATGTAAATAGTATTTTTCCTGCATACTCATTGAAATGTAATTTAAATAGCTATGTCATTGATGATTTATTTGACACGAGGCATTCTTGGGCCACTGACTTCTGAATCAGTAGTCCTGTCGACTTTCTTTAACACATGAAGTATAGGGAGTTGATCATTTGTGGACAGCTCTTGCCATGTAGCATGTTCAGAAATAAAGTTATCATATGGTAACTGGAGCAAATATGGCATTTAAAATTTTGTTCCTCACCCATTTGTAAAATGACTTATTACTTCTGTGATCAACTAATAGTTAGGCTAATTCTATAGGATAACAGTTATTATATTGCGCAACTATTCATAATTTAAAATTTAATTTTGTTAATTTCTTCCTGAAAAATATACACGTTTCACAGTGCACTGCAAACCAAAACTGTTTGAGAACTGCTGATATAGATACATAGTAATAAAATTAATAAAAGTATATTTAAAATTTGAACTGTAATTTTCTTGTTTGGCTTGTGATTAGTAGTGAATAAACTAAAACATTTACAAATTTTATTTTTTCAGTTTCATTTACAAGTATTCTTTTAAATTCTAATTACAGTAGAGTCTTGATTATCCAAAGTAATGTGAATAGGAGTACTTTGAATGACACAGAATGTTTAGTGCATTTAGTAGTTGGCAAATAGAATATTATTCTTATGAAAACAAAATTTTATGATGATTACAATTAGTTTCTTTGATCTTTCTTAAAAATGTTTGTTATCATCAGTATGTTTTTTTTCTTTTTCAAATTTCTAGAACAGTGGTTCTTAACCAAGGGTGCATACAAAGCTTTCGAGAGTCTGTAGGCTTGGAAGGGAAAAAGTCAACTTATTATTTTGTGTTATTGTGTGAAATTGTTAATTATTGTGTTAAGAAGCACATATGTTATTATATCATATGTAATTTTATTTTATACATTTAAAAACTTTATTCTGAGAAGGAATCTGTGACCTTCATCTGACTGGAAAAGAGATCTATAGGACAATAAAGGTTAACCCCTGCTGTAGAGATTCTTTTGAATGTTGTACATCACTGAGTCAAGATTTGTGAAATGAACTATTCTCTGTTAGGTTTGCATTCTCCTCATTATTGTATTACATTCTCATAACTTCATTTACAAAATACTCTTCTGTAATTTACCTCACATAATGTGGAATCTCAGTTAATCAAGACTCTAACTGTATATTATAATAACAACTTTGAATTTGCATTAAAACTAATGTTTTTCTTGTGAACTAAACATTAAATTATTATTTTTTTACAGTGATGACGATGATGAGAATTTATGTGACGAAGCCAACAATCATGAAAAATTGGATAGTGTTGATTCTAAAGACGTATGTGATGCAACTTCATGTGAAAATTTAAACTTAAAAGATGTTTGTGATAAACAGACAGCAGATATGCAGAACTCAAACGAAGAAACGCATCAAATAAGTGAAAAAATAGGTGAAACTCTAAATTCTTGTAATGTTGAAAATAGGCTAGAAATTAATGGGGAAAGTGGAAGATTTTCTTCGGATATGAATTGTTTAGTATCATCAGACCAAAATAATCAATTGGTTACAAATTCTTCTCACAGTAATGAAACTGATTCTGACACATCACAAAAACTAGAAGATTCGAAGATAAAAACAGAAGAATTAAAAACATTAGTCAATATCAATCATAATTCAGATAATGATAATGCGGTTTTAGAAGAAATTAGACAAGTACAATCTCAGGATAAAAACGATTTTAAAGAAGTTCAAGATGTTTCTAAGACAGACTCATCCATAGAAAAATTAAATATTCGAAATGATGAAAATAGCAATGATAACATAGTACAAAACATATGGTCATCTGAAGCAGAATCTAGTGATTCAAGATGCAGTGGTACCAGTAATAATTCCAACAGTCAAAATGAACATAAAAAGAAATTTGGAAAATTCCGAATACTTGATACTGAACTCGGCTTACCAGCGGGATCTGATCAAGTTTCAAAGTCTGAAGATAAGTTAAACAACAATCAAGTAGCAAAAAGTAGTATGGAGGTGAGTGCAGTTTCAAATAGCGACAATGCAAGTGTAAACAACAATCAAGAACAGTGTGATATATCTACTATTCAATTGGCAGCATCTAGCGAATTAGTTCAAAACAGTAATTCGTTACAAAATTCAGATTTACAAACACAAATTTCAGAAAAGGAAGACACTAGTTATTCTAGCTGCGAAGAAACAGCTGTGAGAAGAAGTAGTCGAATCCGATCTATTGTTGAAAAGAGAGAGAAAGAAAGAGAGGAACGAGAAAAGGTAGAAAAAACTAAAAAAGGAAAATCTGATCATAAAGAAAATACGTCAGATAAAAAAAGACAGGAGAAACAGAAAGAGGATAAAATTCAGTCTGAAAAGAAAAACAAGGAAGATACTACAAAGAAATCTGATGCGGATACAAATCAGAAAGAAAAAAGTACACCTGTTCAGGAAAAAAAAGAACGGAAGACTAAAACAAAAGGAAATAATAGTGTTCGAGGAAAAAATAACGTAAAAATTGCTGAACATAAGCAAGAAAGTGAAAATGAAGAAAATAAACAAACCAAGACTGATGTGAATACTTCATCACCTGCACAATCACAGTCATCATCTCCAAAATATGAAGGAAGAAAAGAACAGGATGATATTCAAAATCCAAAGCCAGAAAAAGTAAAATCTCGATGGAGGCGAAGTAGCGAGTTGGAAAGAGGTGAACTTAGTGGTAGTTCAACACCAACTTATATTATTGAAACTAATGAAAGGCATTCACCAGTCCCACTGCCGGTTTCAAATTTATCTGAATCGCAGCATAATCACGAAAAATTACCTGGAATAGAAGAGGAAGAAGAAACACCAGAAGTTCCCCCTCAGTACTTGCAAAGTGAAGAAAATATTTATTTATTTGAAAGGTAAAAATCTTAAATATTTGTGTTGAATTTTTGTTAAAAATACATAAATTATAGTCTTTGCAATCAATATTTATATATAAAAATGTATTGATTTTTCTGAAAAATTCAATATCATATACTCAGAGATTTACTTTTATTGTTGATAAATCTGATTATATAATCCATAAAGCTAGCATTTCAAATGCAATATTGTATACAATCAAACCTCATTTATCTGGAACAAACAGGACCAGACTTAATCTGGATTTACAAAAATCTAGATGAACCAAAATTAATGTGGTATTGAAATTAAAGTGTAAAATTTCATACTGAAAATACATTTTAGTGATTGAAAATAAGTGTACATTCTTTACTGATTTGAAACAATAGGAACATTAAAATTATTCAATATACAGAAATAGAAACAATATGTGTTTTCGTCCTTGCAAATGTGAGATTGCTACATAGGTGCGGTACATACATGTTAAGGTTGTAAATAATGTTTCCATGATCGCAAATATTGCAAAAAAAATAATAATCTTTCCACAGAAGGCATAAAGATTTAAAAAGAAATGACTGTGTAAACAGGGTTTGACTATACTTACCTTTATCAAAGATATTTTAATGTTGATAAATCTATGAGTATGTGATACAGGGTGTTCAGAAAGTAGTCTTAAGGAGAAATGTTTATATTCTTTTTCCTATTCAAATCATACACACACAATTCAACATCTGCAGGTCAACATTCAATAATGTATGTGATATCAACTGAATGAACGTTTACAATACAATTCATCAGGTATGCTTGTATGAAATGCGCAACAATGCGCAATTTTTGCCATTTGTTGTAGCATATGTATTAGCTTCATAGGGTTGTGTTGCTTTCTGAACATGTTGAATTACATCTGAAATTCTGTTGTCTTGTTCAAATACTTTTATTTTAAATTTTTTAGACATTTCTTTTTCTGTTTCATTTAATAACAATTTTATATTAGAAGCAGTTCTATAAACTAAAGAAAATTAAATAAATAACAAACTCATAAAGCAAAAACCAGCAAAGGATTTATGAGTTTGTTGTTTATTTAAAGTTAGTCAGTATTTACTAGTTCTTACATCAAAGAAAATTGATACATAATATTTTTGGTTGCATATTTTTTCTGAAATCTCACACATAAATTTACATACAATTAAATCTTTGCTGAAAAATTAAATAAATCTATGCACATACCTACAATAGAATCAGCTTGTAATCACAGTTATTTTTATCAGAATAAACATGTCCCAAACTGTGTAAGTTAAAATACATGTACACTTACAAAACTTTTTTTATTCAGAGTCTTGGTTATTTCAAGTAAACAGCTATTTTAAGCTATCTTTTTATACTATCCATTTCAATCTGTCGTTGGTAGCATACAGCAGTGGTCTTCAACCTTTTTTTGTAAAGGACCATACAAATTGTAGAAGATAAGTCTGGGAGCTATGTACAAAAAATATAGTCAAAGATTAAAATTTTTAATTTTCAAATAACAATGGACATATAAATCAATGTGAAATTTTCAATTACTTTTTCAAAAGAATGTTGTTAAAATCTGAGATAAATTTTGTGGCACCCAGTTATAAAATCCCATTTAGATATACTTTGGATGGTGGAATTCAATATTTTGGTTTTATATAAGTTTCATTTTTGAAAAGGTGTGTTTGCAAAGATACATAGAAGCAAAAATAGAAAATATCGTCTCATGCAAATTTCTTAAGGGATGGAACACATTGATGGATAGTTTTTGCATGGAATTATTTCAGAACAGACCGTGACAACAAATGGTTGAAATGAGAGCAAACACACAGCATCCATGCAGAGAAATTTCGGTACCAGATCCATCTTGAAAAGTGAAACACATGAACCGGCCTAGTCATCTGACTTTTTTGTGATAAATATCTATGTTTGTGTGCTAATACAAAATTGTGCACCTAATTTTACAAGTGGAAATATCTATCTGTTATTTCAGTCCTAAGACTTACAATTCTTTTCTGGTGGAGTTTTGTAAAAATTTAACAAATCCCCTTCTTTAAAGATGTTTTTAAATTCCTACTATTAGTTCACACACTTCCTATATATATATATTAAATGTTCAATCATTAATAAAATACTTTTTATTTATCCACTCAAGTTCAAATACATTTTTTTAAACTTGTAGTGGATGACACTCGATGTTAATACAGTTTTTTCAAATATGAATTCATTAATTAAATTTAATTATTGGTTAATATTACCTGTGGTATCGAAGATGGCGACGGGGAAATTTTTTCCCTAGATACTAGACAGCGACAGGGAAATTTTTTTCCTCTACGTTCGAGATGGCGCGATTATCTGGTAATCTCGAATCAGATTCTCGAGTGATAATCTGGAAGCAGATTAACAATGGATAATCTCGAAGTAGAATACCGAGTGATCTAAACGTTAGGGGGCGTACCCGTACTATTTGTCGCATTATGCAAATTAATAAATTTTCCCTTCGCCGTCTAGTATCTAGGGAAAAAAATTTCCCCGTCGCCATCTTCGATACCACGGGTAACAATAACATAATTATTAATACTTTAAATAGAGTTTCAGCAGTTTGTAATGAAAATTGAAATCAACAGGCAGTAGCTCAATCGGTAAAATGCAAGGATTTCAGTATTTTTCACGTGAAGATGAAGAATGAGAGTTCAATTCTTGCGAAAAATCAATAAATTTTTGAAAATTTTTGCTTTAAGTAGACGTTTAATCCAAATGATTTTCGAGAGTGAGTTAGCAGCTGTGGCTTAGTGGTTAGAATGAAGGATTTTTCTCAAAAAATAAAATTGAAGAAATTTTATGCTTTGGGTTCAATTCCGATTTCTCTTTCTATTTTGCCACTTAATATTGTGATTCTGTCATATGTATATACATATTTATGTTAATTGTAATTATTCAATAAAAAGTAACTAAAATAAAATTTTTCTTTGTTGACCAAAGTAGGAATTGACTTTAAAAAAATTTTTTTTAATATTACTTGTTATAAAAATCATTTGCAACAAAGTCTATTAATTTTAATTGTCTTTTGAAAAGTTAAATGCTTTGTTGTACTAGTTTGAATGTCAATGATAAAACATATCAGTAAAAACTTACTATGTAGGCCAGAGTAATATGCTTCAGGGGTGTATTTAGCCCACAGGTCATAGATTGGAGACCCCTGGTGTAACATGTTCCTTTAATGTCAAGGTCAGTAACCAGAATTTCCATAATTATAGTCTTATCAGCCTACTTAATGTTGTCATTTTGTTATTGTTATCAATACAGAAGAATCCCAAAGTGGTTACAATTATCAGATTATTGTATATTTTTAAATATAAATATGCAAGAAGTGCCAACTAATTTGATGTAACATTTGTCTCATTAAAGTGTGATTTATACTGGGCACAAAAGGTGTGAAATATAACAAAGCAAAGAGAGCTGTTGAAGAAATGTGAGTATATATAATCTGTTGAAGCAAATTAAAAATTTTCATGTCAGCCAATGGAAGTAAATAGCAAGGTTGCGGCATTTTCAACGCAAAAACGTGTATGTTGGACATTCAGCACCGCTTTCCTGTAAGCCTAGAAGTTTGACAATGGCATTTGGGTGTCGAGCATGATTCCACTGACTTCCAAACCCCATTGTAAAACTTCTAGGCTTACAGGAAGGCAGTGCTGAATGTCTGACATACATGTTTTCGCGTTGAAAACGTTGGCCGCAACCTCACTAATGACAGTTATGGCATGTTGGAAAGCACAAAGCCAATGAAAATAACCCTTTCATCTCATATAGAGTTCATGACTCAGAGCATAAAAAAATGGCATCCAATAATTGAAAAGATCCATATTGACTGTTACAGGTATGTACAATATTTTAGTTTTGATGAGCCTACATAACAATGTAAATGAAAATAAGAAAGTTAACATAGTAACTGCAATATGTATTGAATTTTTTAAAATGCTATCTATTGATGAAAGTGAGAACTCATGACCACACTTACCACCATTTGCAATGTGAATGAAATTTGCCTCATTTGCTCTATTCTCTTTGCTTTCTCACTCTTTGTATCCAGTGTACATCATGCTTTATATTTGATTTTCAATTAAAACCAGTTAATGCTTTATTTGGATGGATTTTTAGAATATTTTTAAGGGTTTACAGCTATTAAAATGTATCACCTAACTAAAACTGTCATTTGCTTAGCATTTAGTAATAAATGTGTTCCTTCTGCTCTATTTACTTTTAAACTAAAAAAGAAATTTTATACTCATATGAAGCATATACTAGGATTAATTGATGAGTATTTCTTTACTATTTAGAATAGTTTATTGACAAATCCATAAAAACAACATAGACTGTTATTTTTGAATATTTTATTTGTAAGCTTAAATACATCAGAGAGAAAATCTCTCCCCAGGAAAAACAAGTCAATCGACGAAGTAATTTGTTTTGATAAATTATGTTATTGAATAGTTCAATAACAAAATTTATTTTAAATATTTTCCTGACTGAAACTTAACAAGAAATTAAAACTTTTAATCTCATCTGACGTGGTTGACCCCTTAAGTAAATTACAAATACACACATACACATAAATATACTTAAAGTGAATACTTAATATATAATCGGAACAATGATAACGTTATCAAAACTAAGACAGATGATGATGACTGTGACAACTGGATTTGGGTGCTGTCGAATGATCCAGAAGAAAGTGCCCCACTGAACCTGATTCATTACAGTTTTTATTCTGGTTTTAGGAGCAGCTTGTTGATAAGCTGCAGTAAATTAGGACTATACAGTAATAGGCTACAGTTTAACTTCAGGGCTACATACTAAATCTTGTACTATACAGAAATGTTCAATTTGGAATGAACTAGAATGTCTTTTGTTTTAAGTTGAAAAATCCCAAAAAATCTATTAAATTGTTTTTAAACACTCTTTCTGGCTCCTTAAAATTTAGCAAGCATTTTGTTCAACTGTACTAACCATACAGATCCATCTCTGGTTAAATTTAACTTTTAACTGTATTGTTTACTTTACAGATTTATCTCTTAACTGGTGTTTAAGAGATAAATTTACTTATTTATTTAATAATAATAATTGTTTAAAACTTTTTTGCAATGTATTTAGTTTTTTTTTTTTATAAATAAAAATTTTGTAATTTACAGGAGGAGATCAAAATGCAAGAAGGAGGTAAGACGAATGCTGTGTGATTGCACATTAACAAAAGAGGAGAAAGAAAAAAATATACCAGGTTGTGGCGAAGATTGTTTGAATAGGCTTTTGATGATTGAATGGTAAACATTTTTTATATTATATTGTATGGGGTTGATTTCGTTTTTTAAACGAGACATTGCTTACATGAGATCTTATTAGTGTTGCTTGCCATTATTGATGGTTATATTGCTGGCTTTAGCATAATATTTTAATCAAAACGAACAGTTAATTTTGCAAGTATTGTTTTAAAATAAATTAATCAAATTAACTATTACATTACAGATTTGAGAAATTAAAGAGTGGAATTTAAAATTCTAATTTTTATATTTTAAATAATTTAGTCAAATGTTTTTGAATAATTTTAGATTTATATGAAGTTTTGAAAGTATAATTTGTCATTTTACAGTTATAGATTTGGAATATGATGAAGAGAGAGCGTAAACATTCATACTGTAATATTCAAATTGCATTATATATTTTTCATTAACAGAATTATTCCATATGATCCTTGAGAATAAAAAGAAAACTTTATTAAAAAGTATACCATAACAGAGCATAGTATAATATTCCTGTTTGCACTAAAAGAATAATTGCTGCAGAAATGATAATACAGGAAGATTCAAGATGATTTTTCAACTTTGAAAGCATATTTTAAGAATGAATTGAGGTTTAAATAAATAGCAAAACACAAGATTTGTTTCAGCAGTCATCATGGTTTGATGTGAATACCATTGGTGATACGACAGATATTCCAATTGAATTCATTTCTTTGTCAAATTTAAAGCAGCATATCTGTCTGACTGTGATGGTGATTTGAGTTTTGAGCTCAGTAAGATTTGCAGGTAAAGATGGAATAAACACTAAATCTTTAATGAAATTTTAGAAGTAAAATTTGAGAGATATCAAACCGGGAGAACAAAGTAGGTCACTCACAGTCTTGCTCAACCAATCCACTTTCCTGTGAAATGTATATCAAGGAAATCCTGGATATCTGTATGCTAGTGGGGCAGTGTGCTGTCTTACTGAAAGTATGTATGTCCTTTCATGTCATCATCTGTAAATGTAAAATAAAAAAGTTTTCCAGTGCATTTAGGTACTGTACATGATATCATTGATGGTGCCATCGTGGAAGAAGAGGCCATAACTTTATACTTTCTTTTGCTAAGAGCACAAAACACATTTAGTTTTGGACTTTCATGAATATGTTTTACAGTTACTTGTGGATTTTCAAAGTTTCACATCCTGCATTTGTGGGTGTTGACTTTCCTGTTGACAAGTGAAATGAAATGTTGAGTCATCACTGAAAATAATATCTTGTCATTCTCAATCCAATAAAACATTTCTGCATAGAATTCCTGAGACACACTATCTGCATCAGTAAGTTTTTGCAAATTTATATCATTTTAAGTGCAAACATTCTCATAAAACTTGCTAAATGGTTGTGAAATGCTTGTTTCAAGAGACACATGTTATGTTGATTTTAAAAAACTATGAGCAAAGTTTTTCTTCACTTGTTCTTCAACAGAATCAGAAATACATGGGAAAGCAGGGATTGGTCTTGATGAACAGAGCAACCTGTTTCAACAAAATTTCTCTGCCAAGAGTAAATTGTATGTCTACTTGGAGAATCTCTGAGATACTGGTTGCAAAAATTCTGTTGAATCGTTGTTACAGATTTTGTTTTCTTGAACCAAATACACCATGAGTGTGCTGTGAACTGGTGTAAGCAACCATTTTGAAATGCATGCTTCACAATGACAGAATTTAGTACTATAGCATCAGAAAAATTTGATGTATTTTGCTATAAATTAAAACCTCAATTGATCCTGTAAGTTTTGATTAAAATTCTGTATGATTTCAAAGGTATAAAATTCTTTTTTGAGTCATTCTGTAAATCTAATATTTTGGCTCTTCATTCATTATAAAAACTATCAGCTACTACAAATAAAGTAGATTCTAATATAATTTTAATATGCTAACATATTAAGTTGGCTTAAGCTTGTATGATAGAACTCAGTTAAGAAGTTCTTGCATTAAGAGTTTTCAACTTAGTATCAAACTGGGCAACCAAAAATCATTTCAGAAGTTCCTCATGGATAATCACATGTAGATGTGTCGGCAATGTCCCTCACAACTTGATACACTTATTATGGGCCTGGCCAAACCCATGATGGGGTTGATTAGGCTATCTTAGTGCCTATGAGATGGAAGGAGTTAAAAAATCATTATTATAATTGATTGTTTATATTACATGAAACATTATCCTTGTTTGGTTATTTACAGAGTAATAATTGCAATTTAAATAAGAAATTTCTGTTCAAATTTACAAATATTGAAACTTTATGTACAGTTGTCTGCTTTTTCAGTAATTGAGATGAAAAAATTCTACTTAAACTATAGTAATTGTGATTTCCAGGCTTATCCTCTGGTACCAATATCAGACAATAGTGCTAATAATTTTGAGAAAGGGCTGGAAAGTTTGAAAGCATTAAGATTTAAGAGAAAATTATCTCAATTTCCAAAAAAAAAAATGGAATTTTAAAATTCATCTGTTTAAGGAAATTGGAGAAATGAATTTGGTTGAATTTTTATGATGATATAATGTGATTTAATTAGATTATTAAGTTAATTTGATTTGTATGCTTGTATATGTTCTGAGTAATCAAAATGTGTACACAATGTGGTTCATAAATTTTAGGACAGGAATTATAAAAATTCAAAAACACATGTTAGATTTAGTACATATTTATTTATTTATTTATTTAATGTATGATCCATTAGTATGTATGCAGTCTTTAACATAGTCATACAAACTTTCAGAGAGCTTCAAAGAAAATTTCTTTTTCAATTGTCTTTAATTTGTCACTCAACTATTTGGATGGTGGGAAAATACGCAAATTGGTGTCCTTTAAGCTTCAGTTTTAACTTGGGAAATAAAAAATAGCCCAGAGGAGATAAATTTGGTGTGTAAGGGATGATAATGGGGATTGATTCATGGTTGTAGCATTGTGAGTGAGTATGGGTACATTGTCAATCAACACAAAAAAATCTTGGAACTGGAATTGCAGTAGGATGAACATGCTGAATGCATATTAGGAAACAATCCTGTACTTATTCTGCATTCACTCTTTCCCCTTCTGGTAAGAATTCTTTGTGAACCAAACTTTGAGTAAAAATATGATCAATATCATTTTGATATAACTTTTAGAATTTCAGTTATTTAGTCAGTAAGACATTCTCACTAATTCATTCTGAATTCTGTTGCTTGGTTTATGTAGAATAATAAAAGATAAGACATTAAGTCATCTCCTGTAATGATTCTGCCTAAAAAGTTTCTTTTGCATTTGCTATTGCAGTGATGTTCTGACAAGATGTGATTTGATCTGTGTTCAGCTGTCAAGGATGTATGGAACAAAATGAGCACAAACACCTTTGTCTTTCTCAAATTTTCACTCAAAATGTGAAGATCAAGTTTTGAGGATGTCCAAAGTCTCTGCTATCATCTGTGATCTTGTTCAGCAGTTGTTCTTCACTAACTCAGTGACAGCAGGAATATTTTCTTCTTGTTGATGTCTTGTGAGCACTAAGATTGGCCTTACTTTACCACTAGACTTATTACATCACCACAGAAAAACACTATTTTATTTTCAGAATGCATTTCGGACATGGAGTCCCTCATCAGCTTTTTTGCTTCAAAATTAAAAGGAGGTTAACAATTTTAAAGTACTGTAATTGACACAAATGAAAAAAGGCTGTAGACTTTGATGTCCTGTGGTGGTGTAATAAGTCTAGCAGTAAAGGCCAATCTTAGTGCTCACAAGACATTAAGAAGACTAGACAAGAAGCATATCATAATATTTTCTTTTGTTTGAATAATGTGGGATGACCACTTCTTTCATTATTGTCCACCAATTCTCTTTTCATCATGAAACTGCAAATACCATATGAAGACATTACACTAGAGCTTTACCATGCACCTTTTGTTTCAGTTTTAAAGTTTCCGTAGAAGAAAGATAAAATTTTTTAAAAAATTGCAATTTTCCATTTACTTTTCAAATCCATGATGCAGCAACAGAAATATAGTTTATCCTGGATGTTATAACTCATGAATTTCTGAGTATACATTGGTGACACACTGCAGTTGAATAGATAATAGTTGTTATTACTTAATTAGCAAATTGGCTGATACATTGTTACATTACTACTATGGCAAGAACTTGTCTCAGAATTTATTGTTTATATTTCTACAGTGTAACTCTACATTGTTTATATTTCTATATTAAATAATTTTTATGAAATTTTATCCAATATAGAAAAAGAGGATTCTATAATGCCAGTATGTGCTTTAATATTGTATAAAATAGATCAAAATATACGTACCATACATACAGGGTGTCTGAAAAGTTTAGAGCTGTGGAACCTTTTGTAGTTGGAAGTCCATATTTAGAGAGATCTCATAAGTAAAATAGAATTTCAGTAGAATAGTGTATGCATTCAGTATACATGTACCATAACTAACTTACACATAAATTGTATTTAGATAGATATCTTTATTGGAAAAAGCAAACATACATTAGACACTCCTTAATCTGGCCATTCCTTCCACAGAGGGGTGCCAGATTAATGAGCGTACCAAATCACTGAGAATATTAAGTTAAAGTGTCATCAATGACATGACCTGTTACCATTTGATACCAATTCTTTTTGAAGGCAGGTGGACAAATAATATATCAAACTGATATTTAATACTGTTCACAGAAACAAAGCCAAGCAAATATGAAAATGGGATGTATGACATGATGAACATATTCATGGAAATAGAAATGCACAGGCAATCAACTGCCAGATAATTGAGAAGCAAGATTATCAAAGGGCAGATTAACAAGAGTGTACTGTACTTTCATTACTCAAAATTAATCAATTTTATTTTGATATCAAACTACATTCAAAACCACAAAAAGCCACAGGTTCCCCCATCTAATGGTTTAGAGTCACCTGTTAAGATTATCATCTTATATGTTCTATTGAATGCAAAAAAATGTACATTGGGTGATCGGTTAACGAACAGATCGGACAACGAACACTTTCGCAAAAGATTTTTATGTTCAGACAACAAACCTATGTTTGGCTAACAAATGCCTCACAGAACAAACAAGAAGGAGCGATACAAAAGAATGAATACTGATTGGTCTTCCCTTGTCTCCAGGTAAAAATTCGAAACTTTTCGGAATGCAGGAGACGTGGACATCGATGCTCAACCCTATATATATTGATCGGATAGTATTACTCCAAACTTTGAAACCTCTCTTGTAATTCCAGCCTTTTGTTTACCTCTCTGACAGAAAGAATTTTTTGTGTCAGTTTTCATTTTTGAAAAGTGAGAGTATAATAGCCAAGGTAGAGAGTGGGCAGATGTCTGATGTTGCTAGGCAGTATGGCTTGAACAGGTCTACAGTAGACACAATCTTATCTAAGAAAGATATAATCAAGAAGACTTAAATAGCTAAAGGAGTAACAAAAATCACATCTGAGAAACAAAGAACATTGAAGGGCTCATAATAGAACCTTAAACTGATCTGATGACAAAAGAACTCCAAGAACTCTTAAATGAAGAACACCAAGATATGTTTTCTTCTGGAAAAGAGGACCAATGCCGATATCTGCTATTAAAGACCTTTTGAAGAAGTGGAAGGATGTCAGAACAACGGCCTTAGAATAGTATCCAAACCAGGTTGAGGTTAATAGGCTTGGGGACCTCCACAACGAAAATGCTATTAATTACTTCTGAAAAATCTTGAAGAAGAGAGTAAAGTAATCGACATTGGACAGATTCTTTAATACAACCCACAAACAAAAAAAAACATGACTGATAAAAATGCAAGACTGTGTATATATGTTTTTTATTATTACATATAAATGAACTTAGTAAAAAAAGTATATAATTTTTAAATTTATTTTTTGGGTCTCCAGAACAAATGGATCAAATTCTTGTAAAAATCCATGGTAAATCGATAATCATTATGAACAATTTGGGTAACGAACATGTTCTTGGAATGGATTATGTTTGTTAACTGATCACCCACTGTACTTGATTTCTAAAGGTGTCTGGAACTTGAAAGGAAACATGTTGTGAGCATATTTCTTGAAAATATGTGTGATGTATTGTTTGGAAATAAATTTCTTCAAAGATTACAGATTTTTCGAAAACTTTGTTTTAATAAATATGATTCAGTGGAATTTTTTTAAAAGTTATACATAAGAGTTATAAGTACATTCAATTAGACTTAACAAAAATTTGAAGAAATTTCCTAAAGTTTTTTAAAAAGTAACTACTGTCATTCTAATATATAAATCTTTGTTTACAGTGGTTCTCGATGTGCTACAGGGGATGCATGTACAAATAAAAGATTTCAAAAGGTATTTGAGAGATTTTTTTTATCTTGTAAAACATTTTTTAAACTAAGGATAAAATCTTATATAAATTATTAAAATTATATTAGTTAATTCAGTACTATATAACATATAGTACTGAATTAACTAATAAAATTCAAAAATTATTTGTTAAATAATTTGTTTACATATAACATATACTAACAATTATTTAACAAATAATTTTTGACGAGGATCTTTTCAGCACAGTTAATTCAATTTTGATCATATTATTTAATAAATAAAAGTTTAACATTTTCAGAGGAATAAAATCTTATAATTTTAAAATTATTTACATTAAATAAAAAAATTCAGTTGTAATACTTTTACATGACTTAGAGAAATTTCAAATATTAAGGATAATTAATGTTAAGAAGATATTTTTAATATATTAGAATACTAGCTGTACCTAGCCACGCATTGCTGTGGCTCAAAATGTATCTATTATAAATGTATAACACTCCCCGCGGGAGAATTTTGAAAAATTCCTTCTTAGTGTACATTTTCTTGACATATTCTATTAAAATGCAAAAAACCGCATCTAAAATAGTATAATAGAAGCCGTGTTCTTTATGGTAAGACTTAATTTTGTCCCTCTCCCCACGGAGGGGGAATTTCGACATCTATATAATATAAAAACGCACGTATTCGAATGCAATGTTTTGTCAGAATTTCAAAGCAATCAGTTAAGAACTTTCCAAGATTTAAGATTTTGAACAAACGAACATTTACATTTTTATTTATATAGATAAGGACTTTTACAAAGACAAATTTTCTACAAACAAATAGAAGCCACACAGCAATTATTTTGGAAGCTTGCTTTATTTGTCTATGATACCAGCCTCCAAGTCATTTATCAGTTGCAAAGTGACACCTGTGCAATAATTTTTAAAATAATTGGAAATTTGCAAATCACAAATATTTTATAATTTTCTCTTCATACAGATATTTTAGTTTACCATGCAATTAATATTTTATCCATTTGGATAAGTATTCCATTCACAAACATCAGAAATTAGAACACAACTCACTAAGAAGTCAAAGCATAATTATTAAGAACAGATAGGCAAAAACATTTAAAATATATTTTAAAAAAAATTTCAAAGCATAGTATCATTGAGGAATAAAGTTTACTTTAGGAAAACAATTGGAATGTGGTTTTCTATTTGTTTTGGGGGAAAAAATTTACTTTATTATTTATTTAGCAATGAAGAAATTTTTATATTTTATACCAGGGATGGGCAACACTCAGCCCTCCTGCAGTAATATTTTTTGCAGCACATCCCATAAAATATGAATAAATATATCAAGTTATTAGGAAGCTTAAGGAAGTATTCGGCAAAAATTCAAACGTTATTTTCTACAACTTATGTTTGTGAATAGTTTTTCCACAATGAATTTAGGAAAAATTAAAACAAGAAACCGGCTAACAGACACATTGAATCTAATTTAAAACTAACAGTGATTAATATTTAACCAAATATTTCTGATATATTACATTTACATCAGTGTCAGAAGCTATATTAAGTATACCAACTCTAATTTATAATTATATATGAATAAAGAATTGTGATTTACCGACATTTTTCCCCTCTTTTCTCTTGTATGCAGTTCGCATCAGTTCAAGTTTTGAAATGTGGCCCATACATAGAAAAAGGTTGCTCATCCCTGTTTTATACCATACTACTAAAAAAATATGTATAATATGGTATTGTCATGATATTTATCAAAAAATTTTTTATTGAATTATACATAAAAATGAAGACAACAAAAGCCATAATGTATATATCTGAATAAGATAAGTATTCCAAAACTTCTTGTGCAGTTTTAATCTTTAATCACTTAAGATGTATAAATGTTACAAATTTAAATTAACATTATTCAAAAGCATAATTAATGAAGTTTTATGCATTCATTTTGTGAATGTAGACTAAAAATTTTGTTTTTACGGATTGAAAATTGCAAACAGAACATCATTAGACATTTTATATGGGATCACATCAAAACATTGTTCTTAGGGTCATTTTTGGGTTAGGATTATAATTGCAATCCATGCAATTACTGAGCAGCAGTTTGTGAATGCTTTTTAAGAGGTTTGAAAATCGGTTTGCACGATGAATCATACAAACGATAGTGGTTAAGTCAAACTTTAAATGTTCAACTAGTGGTCAAGTCAATAAAACAACTGAATACTGGTAGTTGGTTGCAGATTTGCATCTGACCACTGTGCTTGCCACGTGGAGTTTGCCAGGTTTTCTTCACTTGTCTAACATCTAAATGGGGCACCTTTTTTGGATTTCCCAGCTGTTTCATTGTCTTATTCCATTAATCCAGTCTAACCCAAAGTTTAAAAATAAGCTCATACTGTAAAATAACTTAAGCTGTTGATGATGATTTTGTTAACTTGTAACATCTGTATGTCATAAGCTTAAAACTGTGTGACACCCTGGGACATTTTGTATTCATATTTGCAAATGCAATGTGATCATAAGTTTGACAAAAGAGAAATATTAATATGTGTAATATCAAAAATTAACTATATGATAATAGAGATACATTCTTCCTTATGGTTCTTATCCCAAAGCAAATAGTGCCACATATTGCAAATGCAACGTAATACATTTTAACATGCTTACGAAGTGTTGTTTATATTTTTGTCGTGTTTGAAGTTGAGATGCTTCATTCATTCATACAATCGTTCAGTTATCACAGCTAGTTTATGGCGACCTGAGGATGGTTTCTCTTCAGAATAGTGTTTATTTGTAGTTTCTACATGTAAATGTATGATATTCATCATTCATTTGCATCTGAAGATGAAGACCAGCTTTATCTTCAGATGCAAACAATGCCGCAGGTTTAAAAATGTTAATGAAAGATAAATAAGACTTCTTAATCTGTTATCACTTGTATTATTTTTATTTATAGTTTATATTTTATATTTTCATTTAGAGATTTTTCATTGCCGTAAAAAGTATTCATTATATGAAATGTGTATAACAATAATATTTATAAATAATTTTTTTATAGTAATTATTTCTGACAAGTGAACAAAAGTTGGTAGGCATGTATGTGTATCTGTATATGTATATATAAAAAAATTATTTTTTCCATGCATCATTTACTAAGAAAATTGCATAAATTAAGAAGATAATTTATTTCATAATAATTAAATATTTCTGTAGAAGGAATATGCCAAAACAGAACTCTTTAAAACTGCAAAAAAAGGATGGGGCTTGAGAAGTTTGCAGGAGCTACCACAGTAAGTATATTCATTCTTAATATTAAAAAAATTTATAGGAAAACATTTTTCTATATATATATATATGATATGGTGTTATTTGATAAATTTGAATTGTTGATATAAATAAATTTATGCTATGTTGGTATGTGTCAAGAATTTAGCTCCCTTAATAATTCATTATAATTAATAGTGGTATTTAATTGATCTCTCTAGAAAAAATTCTGTATTTTTTGACTTCGTTAATGGTTAGTTAATTAGATGTAAGGATGGATCAATAAACAATCATTTGAGCCAGTCAGTCATGTTGTTGCTTCTGGCTAGTTGATCCATCCTTACAGAATTATTTTGAAAATTTTGTTTTTGATAGGATTTAGGAATATTTGAATAATCAGATGCAGATTTTCAGATTGTCTAGAATGTCTAGAAATTTGATAATATAAACTTGTTGCAATTATTATTTTTTAACTATAAATCATAGGCATTATAAATGTTTAATGCTCGAAAATATATTATTTTTAATTAGTATAATCAAAACTATTTGTGTATGTACAGTAAACTTATGTAGTAATTGAATCTTTTTTTTGTTTTTCTTACAAGAAGCTAACTTAATAGAATATGTCTTAATTAAAATAAATTTATCTATCCATTCATTAGCAGTATCTGTTAAATAATTATCTTATTACATCATTATGATTGTAGTTTTTCAAATTACTTTGAATAATTTTTTTTCTAAGGGGAACATTTGTAATGGAATATGTTGGAGAAGTACTTTGCCCACAAGAATTTAAGCAGCGCGTTAAACAGTACGCAAGAGAAAAGACTCAGCATTATTACTTTATGGCGTTAAAAAGTGACGAGATTATTGATGCTACTTACAAAGGAAACCTTTCTCGCTTTATTAATCATAGCTGTGATCCAAACTGCGAAACACAAAAGGTAAATTTCAGTTTTATCTATTTATTTTGTAATTGATAGAAATTGCAAGTCATTTTACAAATCTTGGCTGGGAGTGACAAATCTTTAAATAAATCCAAAGCTCTGTTTAAGTAACATGTTAGTCAGAGCTCTGGATTATTTAAAGAGTATATGTGCCAACAACCTGAGATGTGTTTCATAGCCTGTTAAATTTATATGATCTGTACCCTAAGCATTACAACAGTCTAGCCAAGATTTATGAGATGTACAGTATAAATGATATTTAAGAAATTTAAACTTGATATATTTTACTTAAATTTTGGGAAATAAATATATTTATATTTAAAAGTATAAATATATGCATTAAAAGTAAATTTGCATCCATTTCTATTCTGATTGAATCAAATATTGAAAAGAAAATTTTTTTTAAAAATATGTTGTTAGAATAATTTATTGCTATGAATTTATGAAAACAGTTACTTTCCAGTAACTGTTTTTAACTAGTCATTATGTAATGACTAGTTTTTATCTAAAATATTATAAACTGCTAATAAATGTATCACATCTATAAGAGAGTTGTTTATTAAAGTCAAAAATCTTGTGGAAAATTTAACTTATTCCAGTTATTGGTATCTTCCATACATGTAACATTTTAGTATGCCATTTACATATATCATTTTGAAGTGTTTGAGATAGACAAATGACAAATTTTAAATACGCTTAGTCCGAGCTAAGAAAGTTATTTGACAGCTTTTCGTCAAATATATTGAATTAGTTTTAATAGTTTTTTAGTCGTTTAAATGCAATGTTTTTCACTTTTTTCTTTTCGCAGATCAATAAAATTATGGATAATTTTAAGTAAACCAGTAATTATATGCAACTATTAATTATGCTTATTTATTATGCTTGTTAGAGTTACTGTATGTAACAAAGTATGTATAGTAATTCTAGATTACTATTTAAATGTCACCCATAATTAATTGCACCAGTGTCGGTATGATCGAATACGTTTCTGAGGACTGGTGAAATTTTTTTGTGGACTGACAGTTGAAAAACACTGGTTTAATTCACAGTAAGAAAAAATTCAGTTTAGATTGTTTGAAATATATTGTTTATAACATAACAACAGTAATAATAATATCTTTATAGCATTTTGGGTTTAATTTTAATATTCTTTTAGTGTAATTTTATTGACAAATGTCAGTGATAAGTATTTTATACTCTTACATTACACAGTAATTGCATGTTTAATGTTATATATATATTGAAAATTTAAGATTTTATTTTACTTAACTTAAAATAAAATCTTATATTTAAGGATAATGATTGTTTTTAAAACAAAGACCGAAAATTTACTAGTATTTAATAAACATTTTATGTAAAAGATTTCATAAAATTTATATAAAGTATTTATTAAATATTATCACCTTTTCTTCTGATGCCACATGAATAAGTTCATTCTAGATTTATGTAAAAATCCTTTACCTAAAATTAGTTTAAATCAGGATTCCCCAAAGTGGTCAATATTGACACTCAGAGTTGATAAGGCATTTTTGAGAGTTAATAATTAGTAGGGAGTTAATTGAAAATGATTGTTAAAAATTATCAGTCCAATGGATTACATGTATGAAAGTTTAGGATGTTGTAAATTTGCACACTAAATAGATCTTTTCTATGAAAATAATGTGTAGACCAATATTGGCTTAACAGATTTATTTATTTATTAATTAACTATGGGATCAAAGGAGTTATCCTACACAGCATATTTATATACCAATATCTAGTATTAAGTCAGACCAAAGTTATGCCATGACTTTATTATTAACTATATTAGCAAAAAAACGAGGGGGTTGTGGAATCCTTGAAGGAATCAACAATCAAAGAAAGGTTAGGATCCCTGATTTAAATGAAAAACATAACACACTTTAGTTTTCAGTTGTAAGTAATTACTGATTACCCGATAAATATAATATTTGTTAATCAGAGAAGAGAATTTATATGGAAGATAAAAAGATTCACTAGACAGACATCATTATTTCTGGTATTAATTTATAATTTTAACAGTGGTGCACCGACTTGATTAATTGTTTTAATTTAGATATTGGTAGTTATATAGTTGACATTATAACAGATTTAAAAAAAAGATTAAAATATTGCTTTCAAGAGTTCCTGCTCGAAGATCGATCTACTTTGAAAAATGATCTTTGGACAAAAATTTTAAAGTACAAATGATGTTTGCTTAATTTATTGAACAAAAAGAAAAATGCAAAAGTAGATTAAACAGAAAGAATAAAAATAGAGATAACGTACTGAGTTTTCTGTTTGAGGGAGAAGTCATCTGTCTTAATACATCAGATTTTTATAACTGAATTTTATAGCATAATGATTGATGTACTGTACATTGTATGTTAGGTTTAATACATTTTTTAAAATTTCAAATGAAACGAAAACATTCTAGAATTAAAATATCTGTTAGAAATTTCACTTTAGTAATTTTCAGTTATGTTTATGAATTTTAATTAGGGTAGATGTACCAGTTTTGGCCAGTGTAGTACCAGTTCTGGCCAGAAAACAAATTTAACTTAAAAATATAATCACAAATGAAACAAACTTTTATTGTTAACTGTGTGAACAGTTAACAATAAAAGTTTGTTTCATTGGACAGATTTAATATGTGGTGATTATATTTTTAAGTTAAATTTGTTTTCTGGCCAGAACTGGTACAGTGGCCAAAACTGGTACATCTTCGCTATACTGTAGAGCATCGATTATCCGACCCCCGATTAACTGACTGCGTTCTAGTCGGCAAATTCAAATGTCCGCTAGTGATGTGGCGCTACAATATTTGGTTATGTCTTGGCTACTTTAATATTATTTTTGTTAAATTTTTGCATGTTTTAGCTGGCAGCACTGGCTGTTCATGAAAGGGAGGCTAGTATTTAAACCAGGCCTAATACACTATACTAATAATGTATTTTTTCATACTTTTCGGTTATCCAACTTTTCAGTCATTCGGCAACCCCAGTCCCCAATTGAGTCGGATAATCGATGCTCTACTGTATTTTATGTAATTTGCTTAATGTCCCTTGGTCAGGATTTGCATAAGATTTATGTATATGTTGTAGATAATGTTGTGCAATTTAATAATATCTGTAAAAATTCAAACGAATGTCTTTTAAATTTAACTTTTTACAGAAATTATTTATAATCAATATTAAGATAATTTATTGTGTAACTCCATAAAAATTAGGAATTTTGTTTAAGCAAGATTTTAATTACAATTTAATATCATAAACATTAAACATTGCTGTCATTGTCATAACTGGTAACATTTTATTTTGGAAATGATTTTCTCTATTCTGCTTTATCATCTTTTTACATCATGTATGCATATACTCAGACAAGCACTTTGTATTCATGCATAGTTTTAGCTGATGCATATACACATCAGCTATACAAAAAAGTCTAACTAAAAGCAAACTAAAAATGAATTTATATGCTTAGATTTTACTTAGTATTACAACAGTTAAGAACACTTTCATTTCTTCTAGTTTTAGTAAAGAAGAGATGAATGTTTTCTTAGTAATTAATAAGTCAGTAAAACAGTATTGAAGAAATTTCTTTATTCTTAAATTATTTCATGTTAGGATACAGTTAAGTTTAAAACAGATATATCTAAGAAAATCAAAAAGAAATCATGTATGTAAATTAATTTTTTTTCTTTGCACTTTCTCTGTTGAAAAATAACATTAATTGGAATCTCCAAATATATTCTGATCCATTGCCAGAGAGTTAATAGATTACAAATATTCAAAAAGTTATGACAGATGTACTTTGAACATTTCAGCAGTTTGAATTTTTCTAAATTTTGAATTAGTAAAAGAAGATGAAAAATTTTTTTAGTAACTGCTAAAGTAAAAGTTTAATTTTATTCAAAATTTAATAATAATTTCACAAATTTATAACTTTCTATTAATTACGTTTCTTTCTTACTTCAGTAATATTTATTAAATATGTTAACTATTTTAGAGTTGTAAAGAAATTTAATATCTTATTTTTAATCTTTAATTCCTATTAAGCATATCTAATTCAGAACTTGTTTTCAGTATCATGTTATAACAGATGACACTACACAAAATTTTATTTATTATTATTAAAAATATACTGTAAAAGTTAAGCAACGTGTTTGCTGAATTTTTAAAATTATTTATCTGTTTTCATTCAAAATCGCAAATCGGCTACTAATTTAATTTATTTTTCATTTTTAAACCTAAGTATTTATTTTAATTTTTCGATATATATGCTGAATACAAGAAACTGTTAAAAAATTTATTGTATACTATCGAAATATCACATTCTATAGTTTTAAATTCAAAATTAATAGAAACAGAACTATTTTAGCTTTACATTTTATATTTCACTTTAACCTTTAGACTTTCAGTATGTTACAATTGAAATTCTGTGCTTACTAATTTATTTCAGTCGTTCATTTTTACTGAATTGATGAATTTTAAGAATGATATAACAGCTGTTGTTTTAAAACTTCCTAGAAATTTATATTTATATTCATTTATTAGATTTTCTAGAGTATTCTACTTAAAATCTCATTACAATTATTGAGTTAACATTAACATATGAACCTATATACTTCATTCTATTATTTTAAGAAATAATGTAGGCTCTAGTTTTTCACAAATGATTAAAAATTCATTTAATTCCCAACATTTCTTGGAGTTTTCTGTCTTATATAGCTGCTGATTATACATAAATAACAAAAGATGTTTGAAAATTGTTTTTTAATTAGCTCATTCTTGTAAAAATTTATAATTGCTTTAAGTAGAGTTGATGATGTGCATTTTTAATTGCCATTAAATTATATTATATTATTTGATTTTTGGATGCATTTTAATAAATCAATACTTCTTTCCTGTTGCATATTTTTTCAGTAGCAACATAAAAAATTGAAATAAAGGATTTAACAAGATGTAGTGTATTTTTACCTTTTATCATGTAAGCTTCCATAGATGTTCTGTTTGATATTTTAATTGACAAAGCCTGAATAGTGAAAGGTTAAAGTACTTTTAAATATGGTTAAATTTGTTTTATAATGTTGCTACTGTAAGAAATCTTCAATCTTCATGTAATGTGAAAGTTCAGCATTGGCTAGAAATTCATTGTCTAATCATGTTTTTTTATAAATAATTTGAGTGATAGATAATCTACCATTTTAATTTATTCTGATAAGCTTTTAAGATTTCTATAAAAATATTTCTACAGGGGTAATTTAATATTTTGTCATTAATACAGAAATATAAATTAGAATATGTTAAAAATAAAGTTACATTATTTATATTTTCAATGAAAGAATAGAAAGAATAAGAAAATTATCATTACAAATATTCAAATTTATATGTTACTTTTAAAAAGACGTGAATTGATAACCAAAATATGTAAAAAAAAAATATATTTTTATTATTTTCTTCACATTAAAACATTGTTTAATTGAATTATTATTAAAGTGCTTTATTAAAGAACTTTTCCTTCTGGCTGTAATCACAACCAAATCAAGAGTTAGTTATAAGTCAACCAGTTACCATTCACTTTACTTTTACTATGTGAATGTCTATTAGTTAACTTCTAACTCTAACTCTTGATCCTTGGTTGCGAATATGGATATCAGTGATCTAAGAGATTTTCACTACATTTTATTTTGAATTTTTATTTAATGGATATAATGAATTAAATTATTAAAAAAAAATTACAAAAAATTAAACTTAATAATAGATTTAGTAATATATTTTATTTGTAAGCATTTTATAATAAAAATTTTTCATATTTTTTATCGGTAAAATTTTGTTTTTTACATTTCTTTTGTGAATTTTGTACACAATATATTTGACTGAGTTTCTTTTACTCATAAACTTATTTTATTGAAGATATCCATGATGCATCTTATTATAGTGCATTTTAATTGTATGCTTACAATAGATAAAAAGATATTAAACTAATAAAATTTTCATGAGAATACAGGTATACAATTAAATTTCTGGCACCCTTGGTTTCAAAGTGTTGCTAGATTAAACCTTTTTATAGACAAAACATGGTCATGTATAACAATAATCCATCAATACACCCCTAACCCATTAATGATACATTTTCCATGTGTCTAAAGTATATCACATACTGCTAGAAACTTAAATAAATAATAAATACGAATCACATTTGACACCAGCATTGATACTCCCATCTCAGAAGCCATAGCTAGAGTTAAATTTAAGCAAAATAAACTAAGAATATCACAAAATTGTGTATCACTACTAACAAGTGCAGTGTAAATAATGTAAAATAAGTGCACCCTAAGCGAAATGTTATCTGTGACCATTCAGTAAACTAGTTTAGTAGTGGTGGAAATTTCAAGTTTCCTCTCATAATTTCGTCCTGATTAAAAGAGGTGCCAGAAATTCGGTGATGTACACCTGTATTTCAAAAATTTGAATAGTTTTCATGAATAGTTAAGTGTTTATCAAATTAAAACTGTTTTCGTTTGAATTTGAATTAAGTTAGTTTATTTTATTTTATTCCATTAGATAAACAATTAAATATTTTAGTAGTTAAAATAGTTTTTTTTTTTTTTTGTTGAAATCTGATAATTAATAATTGTACCAATTTTTTTGTTGCTCCTCCTCGACTTTATCAATAATTTACATTACTGTATCTTTTAATACACAAAAATAAATGTGTTTGTTCTTAATAATCAACAGAAATAATCTAGAATAAAACACACAAACCTATAAATAAGTAATGTAAGGATATATAACTGTTTGAGAGAGAGAGTAATTATACACATGTATATGAACTAGAATAAAAAGAGGATCCTCTGCTCTCTTTTTTAAAAAACAACTTGGTTATTTTTATAATTTGAAGAAAAATTTTTTATTATATTTTATAAATTCAGGTAAAAGTATTATTTTATGATTATTGTTATGATACAATAAAACTTTTAAGGTTTGTTGTTATAATATTCAGTTGATATACTATAATTCTTTATTTATGAGGAATATCTGTACTCCTAATACAAAAAAAAATTAAAAAATTTAAAGAAGATCTTCAAATTATAAAATTATTGTGTATTATGTCGTAAAGTTGTCTGAATTACGTGTTTGTTTATTCAACAAAATTATGAGTGAATATAATAATAAATAATAAATAAATTCTGAATTTATAAACAAAACAATAGAAAAATTTTCAGGATTGCAGATATTCTTTGATTAAATGAATTTTTTAGTATTTAGAAAATAGAAATATTTGAGGGGGGAAAAAAGCAGAAAACTATAAAATATGGCAATAAATTGTATCAAAAGGACAGCATTATTATCAGAATATTTATTTTATAGATTAAATTTTATATATATTTAATAATTGAATCCATAACGAACTTTATTTTGGCCTGACACTTTTATATGTAAAATGTTTACAAAGTAAAATATTAAAAATTTAAAAATATTTTCTATAAATATTAATATGTCGCCCACATTATTATTTATATATAAAATGTAAATCTACAGTAATTAAAAAAGAAGCAAAATTAATTTTGGTCACATATAAAAATTAAGTTAATTTAAAAATTGAATATTGTTAATTTAAAAAGTACGGCTACCATATTTAAAATCAAGACACTTTTGGATTAGTCGTACGAATCGATAAGGAAAGAATATTTCCTTATTCCCACAGAGATCAGAAACGGACCTTATACCACCAAAGAATCGAAGATGACGTGATGGTGACGATGAAAATTTTTCGTGACCAAAGACCAGTTGACCATAACGTTTAAAATTAAGTAATTTGAGAAGAAATATAAGATGTATCTGTTATCGTCTCGAAATCAAATAAAGATGTCAAGTAAGTTGAATCCCAATACTGGTTGCCATAACATATTCGGCAAAAACATTACATACTATTACACGACGTAAAACTTCACTGTACATTCCAACAGTTATTCTTAATCTTTGTGAGTTACAAATTACTTACATTCTTCACAGACTCCAATAATTCACGAAAACAAATTCTCGAAAAGTATGGATGTTTCTAAAAATTCTGCTTTCAGTTATGGAACGTAAAATGTACAATACGTAGTGCGAAGATAATTACGAAGAAATTTGATTCCATTAAAATATTTGCGTAACTGTAAAGATTTTCAAGCAGTCTGTTTGAATAAAAACTGGAATTTGTAATTTTTTAGAAACATCTTGTATATATGTAAACAAAAATCACATACTTTCAAATATCATTGCAATCAAGCCATTAACAGTTCAAATATACATTTTTTTTTAATTCATTGCATACAACAAATGGATTCAAATTGGATATGTAACAAAAACATTGATAATCACTCTTCGTGTATTTATTTGTCATAAAAAAAAATACATGACATTTCAGTGCTGTCCTTATGTATACAATAGATACAATTATCATTTGAATTGCCATAGTTTTCTGTAGGAAGTTTTATTATTTTTAGTGAGGTTGTTTTAAGTTTTTGTTCTATTGTAGTCATTTAGTTCTCATTTTGATAGGGTTACAGTTTGTTTTTCACTTAAAAATTTATATAATTCTACAAAGATCTCTCTGTTCTTTAAGTAGATGATATATCTGATATTTGTAAAGTCCAAATTATTCCTTATTTTTATGTCAAATGTGAGAAAATTTGTCTTATTCCTATCTGCTGTCTTGCAGCTACTCTAACAGAGATGGACAAACATTGTCACAATAGGAGCCATATATCATCTGTCAGAAATAAATGAGAGTTGCATCCACTATTGGAATATTTTACGTTGTATATAGATAAAATACCATAGTTGTCACTGTTTTATATTAAATATTACTGCTACTCTATTGTACTGATACTTTATATGACTAGTTAGGTAAATATTTGCTTAAGTTCTTCAATGTTATGAATGTGCATTTACCTTTCAGTTGTCTGTTCAAGGTTAACTTTCAAGTTACATTTACAATATGTTTGTATGTAACACTAAATAAGTCAACAAACTTACAAAATATTAAATATGTTTAAGTAGTATGAAGTTTATGAGTATATGGGGGGGCCACAGTAAGGGTCTAGAAGATTCATGTGGCTCACAAGTTGTCAGCTTTTAATTAACTAATATCCAACTTTTTGATTCTCGCATGTTAAGTATTTACTGCAATATAGATTTGTTTAAAAAATTAATGCAAAAATATTTTTGTCGAGATGGCAATATTTTTATTTTGTCAGCACAACAGTTTTGTTATAAATTTGCTTACAGAGTACTTTAAAATATCCTGCTGAAAATTGGAATCTTGTGGAACATGATTTCCAACATCACTGTTTATAATAAACTATACTGCATATATATTATTTTTAATACAAGCTATATGTGTATATAGTGTTTTAATAAAATTTTAATACAAGTTTTTAACTAGATTAGATAGATGTAAATTGTTGTTCATCTGTTATTGACAGTATGTACTATAAGTTACTTGAGACTTATAATTATTAAATCAACACATACTCAAAAGTGGAAAAAATCAGTGACTGAGGTACCACTGAACAATTTGTGATTAGGTTGTGGGTTTACATCTGGTCAATGATCTGACCAAGTGGGGTTTTTTAGGCTTTTTTTTCACTTATATAACATCTAAATAGGGACCAGTTTTGCATAGAAAGCCCTCCCGGGGGCACCCCCTTGGCAGATTTCCCATGCGTATTGCCCTATTCCATCAGTTTAAAAGTGGAGATGTTTTTTTAATTTCAACATTAGCACACAGTTGATGAGAATAACACCATTGATGTAAAATAAATCACTTGTAAGACTAGATCATAAAAATGTAAAATATTTTTAATATAGTGTTAAACATTTGGCTTGGGAGAAGATCATTTTTATTGGATAATGTTTTATCCTAACAAAAAGGTTTTTAATCACGTGAAAACTTGTTGAACTTTCTCAAAAATTTACAATATATTTGGAATAAATGTATCTTTAATAATAATAATCTGTATTGTCGTATAAACAAAATATTTACAAAAGAGTTTTGCTGGAAATTTCTACATTATCCTGTTTGTCAGTATTGAAATATTTCTGTCATCTATTGACTTTTTACCCCATTATAGAATCAGTTTCTGTTACATATTAAATTATTTCTCAAATATTTGTTTTTTCTGAGATTTTTTTTTATTTGATTGATTTAAAACCATCTGTATGAGTGAAATGACTGTAAAATAATTTATCACTTTTGATAATTATGACAATTCTATTAAGTGTGTGTAATCTAAAAATTCAGAATGTGAAAATGAATTTATTCTAAGTTGTGAGGTTACAAAATGAACAATGCATGCAAAATAATTGAGATAAAACATACTTGAGCAGTCTCAGTTTAACAAAATTGAACCTACTCCATGCTTTGCTGCTTTTTGATCTTTTGTTTTCAAATGTTTCAAAAGGCTCTGAAAGTCCTTAGTCAAACATTGATGGAGTTTGTTCTCAATTTTTTTGCAAAATTCTGCAGTGGAATTGGCCTCCCACCCTCCATCTTATAACTTCTTCTTCAACCAGTACTAAAATCATTCAATTGGTAACAGTTGAGATACATTAAGCACGATGTTTTCACAAGGAATGTACTGTATTCCATATTGGTCAAAGGCAGCAGTTATGTCTTAAGCATAGTGAAACATTGCTATATCTGGCCAAAACATGTAATCTCCATTTGAATAGTGCTTTAAGAATAGGACTCATAATACTATATACTTCTACTATACTCCTCTGTTAATCCAAACTTTAAGTGGTGTGAAGAAGACTGGAGATCACCCATAAGGGCTTACAGTTGCCCACAAGAAAATTTTTGTCAGAAACTGCACGACATTTGATCTTCACTTCTGGCATAATAATGTCCTTTCCTTTTTTTCACAGTAAAAACTTTTTATTTCCTGCACATTCAGAGCCATCCAGTGTAAAATAAGACTTATTGTCCACGACAACAACCAGTTTGTTTTTGGACTGTAGATTTCATTGTTCAGTCATTGGAGAGTAACCTTGTTTGATTTTCCTACTGTTCAGTGTACTTGGGTGCAGAAATTCTTTACCTAATTAAAATATAAACATTTTTTTCTATTATAATCTGTACAGGTGTGAGACATTTGAACTTTCTGTATCTTGGCTCAAAAGACTAATGCCATCTTACCAACAGTGGGATTAATTATCTGCTTACGTTTTGCTTCAGTTGTTTTAAGCTTTTATCTTCCATTTTCTTTCAGCTCTGATAGCACTTTCTTGAGTTCCATGCTCTTAATTTTAATTTATATAATGCTTATACATTTAAAATGTTGCACTGTGAAAAGTTTACCCTTTATCAAATTTCTATTATAAAAAAAATTTCAGTGATTTTTTTTTTTTGTTCATCTTTTTTAGGTCTTTCATTTCAGGCAGTCAAATAAGCAACTCAAGAAATTTACATGTTCAATTTCTTTACTTGAATTCATGTGCAGAAAAAATTAGAAGGAAGTTATATTGAATTTTTAGTTTGCGTGTCTTTATTATAATTATTTAATTTTGTATTATGGATTACAATTCAATACTTATTTTAATTTGTTTATTGCAATTTTAAACATTTACAAAAAGGGTAAATTGATTGCTTGTTCTCCTTACATTATTTGTAGCACTTGTTTGCAGTATTAGTAGCAACTCTTAAAAGTAATTGTTTAATAAATTTAACACTGGCCTACATTCACTCGATTTCAATACATTTATTTAATGAATTACTATAGACTTTATAAATAAAACTGTTCATTCTTAGTAATTTTTTTGAAAGAATTGAAAGATATTGTTCATATTTTTCAAGATCTTACAATTCAAGGTTTAAGCATTCATAAACTTTATTTTTCATATGTTACATTTTTTCCTCTTCTAAAATAAGTAGAGTACTGAAGCTTAATCTACACTACAAATTACAAAAGATTTCCTTTTTTTTAATGGTGTTATTTCTTTTCATTTTTTAATTAAATTTGCCATTTTGAACTCAAGAAGGGCAGCTTCTCCATTCCATTCTCAGGATAGCACATTTAGTAACCAATTATTGCTTACAGACTAATAAAAATATTCTAAATAAATCACTACTACTTTCCAAACCCACTTTGGGGCTCTAGACATTTTTTTTTACCAGGCCCCCTCCCTCTCCCACAAAAAGAAACGTAAGAACACATTTTCTTTAGATTTTATAATTTACAATAACTATATAAAAAGCAATATATTTTTGTTTATTTGTGTACTATATACAGTTGTTCAACAGAAAAGTAAACTATCTTATTTACAAATCTTTTCAAAATAGACAGTTTCAAGGGGCCCTTCAAAAAACCGGGCCCTAGACATTTCTCTCATTTGTCTATGCGATGATCCGACCCTGCTAGTTTCTTTTTATTTTTAAAATGAATTCTTATATTATTTTAAATTAATTGAATTTGAAGTTAATATGCTTGCAGTTTACTTACAAAAAGCCTTATATCTAAGAAGAATTTGGTTTTTGGAAAAGAAAAATCTAAAATAATTATATTTACAGCAACATCTGTGAGAATGTTGTAGGCTTTGTGGTTTTTTGAAATATTTTAAAGGGTTTTTAGTTAAATTTAAGAGGAAGTGAAACATTTTATGAATAGCTTTAAAATAGATATAACAAAATTCATTAATTTGTCGACTCGGGCTCATATGGAGTTCAACATTAATGCAAATTTTATAAATTATCTAAACATTGTTAACCAATTTAGTGAGAAAGAAGAACACAAAATTAGTGAGAAACTCTAACTGGTTAAATATATTAACTGAATTTGAAATGATTATTTTATTATATTAAGTTAAATAAGTTGATTTTAAATTTTTGTGAGGCTTCACCCACTCCTTTTGGCTTTTTATGCAGGCCAAATGGCAAACCTCTCTTCAAATTATGGCATTGCTCTGTGAAAAGTGTAGTATCTTGTGGGTCCTGACACAGTTTAGAAAAACAACAAAAATTTTATTGATTGTCTAAGGCAATGGTATTCAAACATTTTAACAGCGCGACTCCAAGGTAATTTTCCGCAACCCCAAATGGGGTTGCAACCCATAGATTGAATACCACTGGTCTAAGGGATGACTCTCCCATACATGCATATGTTATACAACATGATTTTTGTACAATATAATTTCAACTGATTTGAAGAGAGAGAGAATTACGAATGCTTATTATTGATTCTTTTCAGTCATCTCATGATTTCTAATTTACTGTTGATTGGTTTCTCTTGACATTGGTTTATCAATGTTGTTGTTTGCAGAACAGAAGTGCAGGTCCCAGCATTTCTAATGCGGTCTTTATTCTTCTGTAGAGGAGTAGCCAGAATTGTCCGCTAAGTATTCCTGTTTAGTCAGAGTCCAGCTGTACAAGTCCCTTTTAGTTGGAGGCTAGCAAGAACTTGTATTCCCCTTGAGAGTTTGGAAAAAAGATATTTTTCTCTGTTTGCTATTTTTGTTTTTTGTAGAATCAGGGTTCCTCAATGTTAGCTAATCTGGTTTTAATCTAATGAATTATCCGTGTCAAGTGGGTAATTCATATTTTCACAGGAATGCACTGTACGTTTATTTAAACCATGAGGATGTTGATATTTTATACCCTTTATCAGCAGGGTTATAGTTATCTTGTGATAGGAGCTCAAATCAAGATCTCACATTTGATACTCTTTGTATCTATTGAATTCATAGTTAAAATAATTTAATGATAATGACCACATGACATCTTACAAAATCAAGAAAAAAGTTTCTCCAATTAATATATTAGTATTTTGTAAATGATAGAGATACTAACATTTGCATGTGTTGTGGCTAATGATTATCACATTTGGATTATAGGTTAAATTTTCTTTAACAGAAATTAACTTATTAAAAAAGTAATTCATAATGCAAAAAAATGTAGAAAATTCTTAAAATACTGATATTAATAGCTTACTGTACTGAGTATTTAACTGGAATCGTGTGATTGACATGGTATGAGTAATTAAATAGTTACCAATTGCTTATTCGATTAAAGCAACTTTAGTTTTGGGAAAATATTATTAGCAAGTCTTAATTTTTTAGTGGCAGGATTTTTTTTTTTTAATCTTTCTGTACTGTTCATCAGTATGTTAACAAATATTTCTGTAATGATCATCTAAGGGCACGCTTGGCAGGTTGAGTGTAATGCTCTGTTCCTCCTAAGCAAATAGTCATAGAAACATGATGTATGGGTCATTGAAAAGAGAATCAAAAAATGAAGAACTGTCTTTTTTTAAGTGAATAGTTTTAGAGATATTGCAATTTAAAAATTTACGTACAAACTATATGGATTTGGCAGATGATGGGAGTCGCTACACACTTGGCAATGTTCAGTGTCAGGCACCTGTCAGTGATTAGCACCAGTGTTTTAACAATTAATTAAGACAGTGCAACAGAAAATTTCAAAATTTTATCACTTGTTTACAGTATGATAGTTGATATTCTTTGGGCATATTGAAAACTTATGATGTTTCAACTAAATTCCATATTTTAGTTACCGTACATCGATGTAAGCTGTTGAATGATGATGAAATGATTACAAGTAAAGCCAAGCTCTGCTCAAATTTTGTTTTATTTATTTTAAAAAACATTGTTTATGGAAACTACATGTCGGGTCCACAGACCTTCTTTAACTTAGTTTTAAACATAAAACAGTTTATTCAAAATTTAGCTAGAATGTTTTTTGTTGTTATTATTGTTAGCCATATGTGCTACATTTTTTAACTTTCATTTAACTCCTGGATTTCTACAAAAAAGTCAAAAGTTTTTTTTTCTTTATATTTACAAAATTAATTTTATAAATTGAATTAATTCAGAATAATATGAAAAGATTTAAAGGATTAATTTTGCATAGTAAACAAATTTAGTTACACTTGTCTATTGCTCAAAAATTGTTATGTTCTTGTTGAAAAAAGCTTCAGAACAATAAATTTATATTTTAAATACCACTTTACTCAAAACTATTAATACTAGAAACACTTTACTGAAGTTACATCTGTGCTCTTGGGATGTCTTTGATTTTCCGGTTTTCTTTGTTAGAACACTTCACAGTAACATAATGTTGAAAACAACACTTATAATATGGGGTGAGTCATAAGTCTCCATACAAATGATGAAAGCAATGACTAATTTCTTTTTCGTTTTCAGGAAGGTGAACCAATTGAAAAGAAATGCCACTAACGAAGGAAGAATGGGTTGATGTTATTCTGTTGCATCATATGATACCACTTGTACAAATAAAATAAACATTAGTCACTGCTTTCATCATTTGTATGGAGACTTATGACTAACCCTGTATTTATGTTGTTATAATGTTATAAGTTTCAGCTTTGGATTATTTTGCATGAAAAAGGGTGTTATAAGGATAGAAACATAAAAATCAAAGAAATCTCAAAAGTACATCTTTCAAAATAATTTATATTTTGTTAGACAAATTTCCATTTAGATAAGTAGAACTCACTCACTTAATCATGAATATTGTTATCTATCATTTAATGTTATCAAAATTGGCAAGTTCTAAAACATATGACATATAATATACAGTAGAGCGTCGATAAGTGGAACCAATTGGGGACTGGGGTCCTTCCAGTTAATGATTTGTTCCAGTTTCCGACTTTGTACAAAAAAATACATTAACCTGTCCGATGTTCAAATTTTTCTCTGTTGCGTGTCGCTTCGTGTTGAATTTTCGTCGATTTTAAGCCTAACGAAAATTTTTATAATAATCATCGAGGCTATCGTATCGTTAAAAATTATTTCTGCATTTTGTACAAACAAAATAAATATATTAAAAAATATAAAAAACATGAAAATTATACTTTAGAAATAAATTTAGTATCAAAAACATTCGATTCAGCACGACACAGTCCGACTGAAAATCGTTCCACTTACCGACGTTCCACTTATCGACGCTCTACTGTAATTATAAAGCTCAGCTGATTATAATCAGAGTTTGGTTACAGTTATCATTATCTTTATATATACACAGTGGTGATATTCAGCGGGTTCGCACAGGTTTGGCCGAACCCATTGGTAAAATTTTCAGTTTCCCGAATGGGTTTGCCCCGTTGGTAAAATTTTCAGTTTCCCGAACCTTGTTAAACACACGTAACATTTCTCAGTGGTTTTGTTTCTTTTAAAAAATATATTAAAATATACGTATTATACTCTGTAACACTACTAAACTAGAGCCTTATACCCCGTTTGCACCAAGCATTTCAATCTAGATTGTGAGCAAGGTTGGGGACTGTGCCTTGGTGCAATCTCTCTCGACCGTTTCAGTCTCAAGCGAAATGAGGTTTAATCGTGGTTGAATCAAGAGAGTTCTTGAAACTAGATCCAGTCATAAGAGAGATCCCACAATCTCACGCGCGCGAGATAATACAAGATGGCTGTGGAACACGTGTCGGGCTATGGACAGTGAAATAAAAAGGATATTGTATTTCGAGAGATGATGACATCTGTCTATTATCAGCAGCGCCATTCGGGGTAAAAAATTTCTCTGCCCCCCCAAAAGGGTTGACAGCACTAATATACTAGTGTGGGAACGCTGGGGGGAAAGACGAAGTCGTACCCCCTTTTTGCGGCGCACAGGTCGGCAAGACCCACCCCACTGTGAAGGATGGCAAAATTTATCGGGATCGGTAATTTAATTGTCAGGTCGAGTGGAGGAAGTGTGGGGTCGTCGATAAGAAAAACGGCAATATCCATAGTAGCAGGACAACACAGATAAGATTTATTAGAACAGAGAATCGAGTACATCGAAGCGACGCATTCCGTCCCTAATCGCGGGAGAGAGAGAGCTCACAATTGTTAGGGGATTCATACCTCTCGGTTATCGCTTATGTTCGAGAAGGTTCTTCGGGTCGGCTGAAGGCTCTTCTAGCGTCTTCCCTGGCGGTAAGCGGCAGGATCGGCTTCGAGGCGGAGGCTCCGGCGTCTGGAATGGCCTTCGTATAGGACTCGGGTCAGCGGGTCGTTCCCCTTCTTCCAACCTCTTTCTTAGATATCTTCCCCCTTTATGTACCCGCGGTCCCTTCCGTAACAATCACCAATCGCGATGGAGGGTGGTGACTTGAGTTCCATGACTCAGGTGGGATCCGGAGAAGGAGGGAAGCGGTTTTGACAGCGGAAGACTGTACATCTTTCGAAGCTTGATGGTTATCGCGGATCTCGATCGTTATCTCCCGAGGGGGATTGAAATAATGAAAAATTAACTCGGACCGGCTCAATTCGGTCCTCACACTAGTGTTATCTGGTCTTTGCCCAGGGCCCCTTACATTCCAAATATGCCACTGATTATTAGATATATTGCAAGAAAAGGTATTGTATTTATTTCTAGCCAAAACTTCCATTTCGTTTGTCGGTGATTGTTAGGGAAAAATTTTCTTCTAGCGAACCCTTTGTTAAATATTTCAAATATCACCACTGTATATACATATATTTTTACTCTCTTTTTAGCCTTGATGTGTGACTGATAATGCATGGTTGTTATATAACCATTAACTAACTTCATACTTTAGTCTTTTAATCATCATTTGTTTGCAGTATAACAATTTAAATTGTTGAAATTCCTACTTCACTTATATGGTAGATATTGTTAAAGATAGTATTGAAAAGCCAGCAGGCAAAAACAATGCTGTAAGAATTATCAATACATATTAATTAATAATAGTAATTATAATTAGTAAATCTTCAAGGTACAGTCCCGACCAAAATGATTGACTATCAGTCGATCGATTGCGCAGCTGTGGAAATTGATCACTTGTTACACCAGGACGTTCTATCTCTTAGCAAAGGCGTTTCAGGTGGACTGATCCGATTTGAGCCGTAATAGGGGTGAGGAAATCGAGCCGGAGGGACTTAAGCGTGCAGTCAAGCACTCTGCAGGTTGACAAGACTAATCGCTCATCGCTTGCCTAAAACTGCGTGTGTAGCATCGGCCTTTTTTCTTTTAAAATTGTAAATTTGCCGCCACTGATCATCAGAAATATGATTTTATCCGTTATCTTTATACTTTTCTTTCTGTATAATGTTTTATTTACGTTTATTTTCCTGTAATTTGAGACGATACAGCTTTAAAATAAACAGATCAGGTCTCACTTGCCAATAGATTATCTCAACTTTCACCGATTGTCGTCGGTTCCTTTGTAATCGGAGAGTAATAGGACCCTGTGTCAATTTTCACTGTTAAGTGTTAATTGTTTTTGCGGTAATCTGAGTAGAGGGGAGAAGTTACTTAATAAACCGCCAAGTGTTTTATTACTGTTTAAACAACTGCTCCCCAGTTGTTATTTTTAGTAATTGGAGAGGGGTAGATCGTGTTTCAAGGTCAGTGAAAGTTTATTACTTTCGCAACAGGGTGTCATCTGAGCTGCCACCCACTCCCCACTTAAATGACAACAACGTGCTAAGTGTTTTATTATTATATAAACAAAAACTCCTCTCCCTGTCAGAAGTGGGTCAAATGTCAAGGTTACTATTTAATAGTATTGAACAGAATGTTGTCCTTGATATTTAACTATCATTTTGTCAGAACTCTTTATTTTGAATACTTTTCTTATAATTTATTTCCGTTTCGGTTATAAAATTGTTTTTATCTCTTCTTTGTCTATTATATATATATAATGACAAATATATTATAAGAAAATTATAAGAAAAGTATTCAAAATAAAGAGTTCTGACAAAATGATAGTTAAATATCAAGGACAACATTCTGTTCAATACTATTAAATAGTAACCTTGACATTTGACCCACTTCTGACAGGGAGAGGAGTTTTTGTTTATATAATAATAAAACACTTAGCACGTTGTTGTCATTTAAGTGGGGAGTGGGTGGCAGCTCAGATGACACCCTGTTGCGAAAGTAATAAACTTTCACTGACCTTGAAACACGATCTACCCCTCTCCAATTACTAAAAATAACAACTGGGGAGCAGTTGTTTAAACAGTAATAAAACACTTGGCGGTTTATTAAGTAACTTCTCCCCTCTACTCAGATTACCGCAAAAACAATTAACACTTAACAGTGAAAATTGACACAGGGTCCTATTACTCTCCGATTACAAAGGAACCGACGACAATCGGTGAAAGTTGAGATAATCTATTGGCAAGTGAGACCTGATCTGTTTATTTTAAAGCTGTATCGTCTCAAATTACAGGAAAATAAACGTAAATAAAACATTATACAGAAAGAAAAGTATAAAGATAACGGATAAAATCATATTTCTGATGATCAGTGGCGGCAAATTTACAATTTTAAAAGAAAAAAGGCCGATGCTACACACGCAGTTTTAGGCAAGCGATGAGCGATTAGTCTTGTCAACCTGCAGAGCGCTTGACTGCACGCTTAAGTCCCTCCGGCTCGATTTCCTCACCCCTATTACGGCTCAAATCGGATCAGTCCACCTGAAACGCCTTTGCTAAGAGATAGAACGTCCTGGTGTAACAAGTGATCAATTTCCACAGCTGCGCAATCGATCGACTGATAGTCAATCATTTTGGTCGGGACTGTACTCTTTCAAAGAATCAATGAAACTAGAATTTCTACTAATTGTAGCCTTAACACTATCAGTGTAGGCAAGTCCATTGATTACAATAAATAGATTCTAATGTATTTTTACATCAATTAATTAGTTCAAAATATGAAACTATCAGAAATTGAATTTCAAGATCTATCATTTATGTTCACATTTGTGAACAAGGATGAAGTGTTATAATTAGAGGTTAACCAATAAATATTCACATGCTAAATGTAAATGGTAATTGGTTAACTTCTAACTCTTCATGCTTGGTTGTGAATATGGTATTAATGTTTCTTATTTCTTTATATAGCATCTGATATTTTTTATATTTATATATCTTGTTAGCTGTTGTTTGTTATAACAATTCAATTACTTTATTAATGTGAATATTAAGAGATGAAAACTAAAATACAATTTCCATCTCTTGCCACCCAGCTATTCCAGAGTGAGCCAGTCTCAACCTGTGATAAAAATAATAAAAATAGGCAGTATTGATTGTTTCATTATCGATTTATACATCAGATTGTAATCAGTTAAAAGATTAAATACTAAAGTGAGAGATTTTCTGTTTGGTTTGATAATTTATAGATTTATGCAATTCATACTTTGGTTTCAAAACATAATGAATTTTGAAAAATAAACTGGTATTTAACATGTTTTTATTTATTATGAAATTAAGAAAAATGAATATTACATAAATTTTATATAATAATATCTAATTTATCGTGAAATTAATACTGAATATTTTATAGTGGACTGTAAATGGAGAACTTCGAATTGGATTTTTCACTCGACGACTGATACAAGTCGGGGAAGAATTAACATTTGATTATCAGTTCCAAAGATATGGGTAAGAAAAATACTTTGTTTTCCTCTTTATTGGTTTTAATAAATTATTGTTATATTTATTTAGATTGTTATAAATTAGCATAAGAATGCAAAATGAATAAAACTAATGAAAGAAAAAGGAATACTTTCAAACATATTTTTAGTATTTTAAACTAAATTATCTGCAGACAATTACAAAATATCTTAACAACAATCATTGCGTACTGTATTTCTGTACATATTAGTGATGGGACAGTACTAAAATTTTTCCCAATTTTGATGATTCCAGATTCTGATTTTTTTGCATACTTTCTAAAGTTTATTTTTGTTTAGGAAAATTAACAATTTACATTACGAGCATGCTACATTCATTAATTAATAAACATCAAACTTAAGAATGGAAAATGATTTTGAAATCCAGAATCAATCTTTCAAAAGAAACTGAAAATTCTCCATTTATATGTGGATATGCATGCTTTTATTGTGTATTATAAAACAAATTTGTAATCTTGTTTTGGACAAAGTTAATATTGCAACACCCCCCCCCAAAGAAATTACAACTAATTAATTTTTGTTTACTCAAAGAATTATCCATCATATGAACTAGAGTTGCCATCTTTAGAAACTGCTTTATGGTCAATGCAATGACTGGGGAGAAGGGGAAGATAAATGAGAAGATACACTTCTTTTTTTACAATCGGCATGCTACATAAATGCTTTAATTTCATCATATTTAACAGTAAATGAGGTTTGGTAAATGATGCAATAAGCCAAACAAATATCATCATTACAAGTTAACCAAGTTTTGAATTCATTCACTCAAACCAGGTTTTCTTAAATGTGCAATCGTGTAAACTTTTTTTCATGGAAAAAAGAATCAAATGTCTAGACTGATTCATCTTGAAAAATCAATTTTTAAAACTCCAAAACAGCAGAAAATTTAGTATGAATAATTATTGTGCTTCAATTTGAAAAAAATTGTAGACTTACAAATTCCCACTGCCATCCATCCGTCTCTTTCCTTAATCTCAAGAATGGAGTTAGATAGATGAAAGTCAAGACCAGATACGAAAAGCTTAGAAACAGGAAGCCTCGATTAACTATATACAAACTTCTGGTTTGTACCAGAAGTCACATTGTTTCAATTCAAAATTTTCCCCTGAAAGGAGTTAGATAGATAACCGGCACTACCCTATTCCTAACAGGAAAAGTATGATGTACAAGGGCAAGCCACTACTAATTTGAGATGGAAGCATATATTTTAAATTAAATTAATTAAAAGTATGATTAAAAATTTCAGCCCATCATTGTGATGATGTCAAAATAAATAATTACTTACCTGTATAAAAAAGTCATATATTTTTATTTATTAAATATAAATAATGCCGGCCACGTTCCTTTTATTTTTTTACTTAAATGTAATATTGTGATAGTGGCAAAGAACACCAGAGGACGCTTTACCTGTTTTTATATTTTTACATTTTTTTGTGGAGGCATTAGCCTAAAAAGGAAGGTTGTCACTGTAACTTTGTGAATTTTAAGGATTGCTGATGGTCAAATGGCGAAAAAGAAGGACTAAAAGCAAGGTGTTTACCTGTGTAAAAAAGTCATATTTATATTTTTATTTATTAAAAATAATTGTTTGTTTTTACTTAGAATCACATGAATTGCATTTATGATTTCTAGTATCATCTATGAATCATGACAAAAACACTTCTGTATTGAACTGAAGAAGATTTGAACTGTCTTTTTAAATAGTTTGACTCTTCTTGTTAAACCTGATGTAGACCTATGAAAAAGGGGTTGTAACGTTCATTTAAAGAAATTAAACTGTTGCTGAAAAAGTATTTAAGGTGTTGTTGTTGTTCAAGCATTTTATTATTATAAGTAAACATAGTAAATATTAAAAATAATTTTATATAATTTTTTTTTTTTTTTTTGATCTTTTGTTAATATTTTAAACTGTTTTGCTGGTATTTAGATATTTTTGTCAACTGTTGGTTTCAATTTGAAGTTGCCTTCAAGCCGACCCAATATTGGCCAGATAGAAAACTAATGCCACTCTATCTCCTTTAAAATGGGGATAGTTAATGTTGACCAAATGCGATCTCTCATTGCTTCGACTACACACAAAAAAATTCTTCCACGACAGATGTCAACTTGTATATGGGGCATTGCATGATCTCTGCTTTGTTGACATAAAAGCTTCCAATAAACTAATACTTAATTGTTAATATTGTAATTTAAAAAATGTTTAATCTTTGACTAAAACAAAATTAATTTTTTTGTTAAATGTAGAAGAATCGGAAATCATGACTAGATTTGCTCAATTCCAATACCCGAAAAATGTTTGATTTTTCTGATTTCTATTCTGATTAATCGTTCCATCACTAGCACATATAATTTCACATATGAATACCACAGATGTCTCTAAATAGATGCTGTACCAGTACATTTACATTCAGTTTACATTGACAGAGCAATGCAATGTTCTTACACTGAATTGCTCTGTCAATGTAAATTTCTCTGGCACACAAGAGCATGCTCTTATAAGCAAAGCATGATATGTTTCAAAAGCAAGAAAACAAGCAATTTCCACATGTAAGAGCATGCTCTTATATATTCAGAATTATGGTTATATCCAAAATTCATATATATATATATATATTTCTGTAATAATCTATGTACAGTTGAACATGTTTATCTTGAAATTGGTTTTTTCCCCTGCATTTTAAGCTTAAATTCAATGTATTTTCCGTGTTTCTCTCAAAGTCTCTATATCTCAAATTACAGACCAAAATGTCAATTACAAATCTAAAGCTTGGAGGCTGTATTTTGATAGCACAAATTGTAGTTGAGAAACATTTCTTACAATATCATACATATTTGCAATTAATACTGTTTTTCTCTAATTGGTTATGAGTTTGGCTTGCGTTTTATTGGTTGAAGAAAATCAGAAACCATTAACAAACTATTTCTGTTGAGGTATGTCAAAAATGTTGTGTTATACAATACCAGGTATGTACAGTACTTACTTGTTGCTGTACTAATACAATAGCAAGTACTTCCAATTAAACCTATTTCTGTTTACTTGTAGGATTGAAACCTGTCTATCTCAAATATTTTTTATTGTTCTCTTGAGATAGACAGGTTCAACTATAATTCATCTTCCAGATCAATTATTATTTATGGAAAAATCACAATTTTATTATTGTCATATACTTTATACAGTCAAACTTCAATGTAACGATATTTTGGAAACCAGGAAAATACTATTGTTATACTGGGATTATTTTTGCAATGTGTCTTGAAATTTAAGAATCAAGATCATTAATAAAGTGAAAATTAGTTTAAATGTTATTCATTACAATTTATATACAGTGGAATTTCGCTTAACGAGCATAATTCGTTCCAGAGTCTTACTCGTAATGCGAAACACTTGTTAAGCGAAACAATTTTTCCCATAGAAATTAATGTAAAATGCAATAATGTGTTCCACGCTGAAAAAATGCTCAAATATTTTATGTATAACGTTTATTCAAAAAAAAAAATTTTACAATATACACTGTTAGAGCGTGAATCATCATCATCTTTTCTTCTAGCGCGGAACGAACCATCCTGGAATGAGAATTCGATTTGCTGAAACAAACAACTCACAGCTAATATGTTTGATAAACACTCCAAACGATATGCCAAATTCTTGGGTTATGTAAAGGCTATAATTAAATATTAGAAATTATTTGATTCGACTAGAGGTAGTCAGTTATGTTTCCATCTTGTATTAAATTTAATAATTATAAATAGTTAATTTTTAATTCAGACATTTCTAAAATTTAATTTGGAATCGGTCATTAAATTTTTAATGACCCAAGAATTTGGCATATCGTTTGGCGTGTTTATTATATAAACTGGCTATGGTTGTTGATGTTTATAAGTAATATGTGTGAACACGTTTGGAAAAATATGTGATCACAAGCGACACTAAGATGTTAGCAGAAGGAGTGCTAAACAAACTGATGGAGCATGCCGCATGCGCACAATTCGGGACTTCCCCTCTCCTTGTCACTTGTTATGCGAACTATCGCTTGTTAAGTGAAGCAAATTTTTACAATTTGTTTTGCTCATTATGCGACATACTCGTGCGAGGTGCTCATTAAGCAAGGTTCCACTGTAATGCTTTCTGATTGGTTCTGAATTATTTATTAACCAGGAAATTGTGTTACATTGTTTTGAACTTTGTGTTGTCTTAAAAAATTCGTTATTTTGCTTTGGCTTATTTTTTGTAAGCTATGGTTTACAAACGTTGAATGAACTGTGTCAAGAACAGCTAGTTGTTTGTTTCCAATTCCAGGAATTGTGATTGCCATGTGTTGAATTGTTTCTATTTGAGAAATAACTTTAAGATACCGGGGCGTTTATATGGAACTGATTCTTCCTCATCTTGGACATCTCGCCCTAACTCTGCCAGAATTGTCTCATTTGTGCAGTCTGTAAATAAATATAGCTTTTCATCAGACCCAACAGAAACGTATTCTTCTGCCACAATGTCTAATGCTGTTGCCTGTAATACTAAAATATTTTTGGAGTAGTTCCTGGAGATTGCCACTTTGTGACACCAAAAGCATGTTACCAACCTCACTGTTTGATATCAGGTCATCATTCTCATTGTTGGATAACACAGGTATATTATTCTCTTGAATGAAGACAAGTTTCACTTTTTTCCAGAAGTTCTTGATTGTAACAGGTTGCAAATTCCACCACCAGTTGGAGCTCTTGTTTGGCGGGAAAAGAAAACACTTCATGATTGTTTGGCACTTGCAGTTTGTTGTAATCAGATTGGCTGAGGTAGTGATGATGATCGCAGTATCGCCAATTAGCTAGATGTGGAAAAACTATTCTGGAAACACAGGGAAGATTTGTTGATAACACTATTAGCAAGTAGGCACTTTTAGTTCTTTGCCATGTAACTCATGCATCAGTCAGTCATGGCTCTTGCCAATAGTCATATCATTGTATCAGGGTTTTTACTATTGTTGTAGATCAGGCATGTCAAACTCACATGATATTATGGGCCACATGATCTATTTTGTATTAAGTCAGGGCTGCATGTTTTTACTGTTCAAAAAATTAAATTACAATTATAATCATTCTAAAAATTACGATTTTTAGAATGATTATATTACGTATTATGGTATTTGTATTTGTATAATTTGTATTTATTAGATTCAATGTATTGTATGTTATACATACATAGACATTTTATATTTCATGTTATTTAATAAACTTAAACTATAAATATTTTATATTTTTTATAAAAAACAAAAATAAAAGTTATAATAAGAAATAAACAAAATCACAGTTTAATATTACTTTTTAGAAGATATTTGACAATGTTTTTCACAAAGCAAGTCATTGAAATTTGGTTGAATATATTCAGCTGATGAAATTTTTAAAATTGATGATAAATGTTGATTGGTTAATCATGACCTTTGTGAATTTTTGTTGTTTTTCATTAAAGAAAATAGTTGCTCGCATAAATAAGTCCGAACATAGCCAGTATACCTGCAATAAACGATAACATTTTAGGAAACCGATCTACAGATAAATATGTATTAAAATCTGGAATTCCAACTTTCATACATTTTTGCTTTAGCAAATCATCACATTGGATTTCAATTAATTCCATTTGTAAGTTTTCATCAACAATTTCTAGAACAGTTAGAACAAAGAACAAAGAAAGATTCATAAGCCTAACATAATATAATAAAATATGTACAAATAGGCTATACAAATATCAGTATGGCTGACGGCCACACAAACATGTTGTGTGTCAGATTAGATCGCTCCGCGTTCTATCACGTTTCTAATGTCTTGTGTTTTTATCTCCGTTCAGCTTTGGCCGTTGCATTTCATTTGATGCCTCGCACCAGCGCGCAGCATTCTGAGCGATCACGCAACCACACGCAATGCCTCCGTCAACCAAAAAGTTCAAACTTTCCAACTTCAAGCGTCAAAGCTCGATATTTTAAAAATTTTTTAAAGTCTCGGCGGGCTGCAACCTATGTATTGGCAGGTTGCGTGTTTGACATGCCTGGTGTAGAGGGTGATAAGTTACATTATTTGTATAGGGCTTTGGCTGGAACCACAGAAGTTCTATCATTGTACTAAGGTTTGTTGTTGTAACGGATATTGTTTTTGAGAGATTTGACTCTATTGCTTTATTCTCTTATAATTTCTATTGTGAATATTCTTAAATTTAGTAGTTAATCATAAAATAAAATGATGAAAATATGTGTATTTTATTTAATATTATATAAGACATTTTCATTTGGAATATTTTGTTAACAAGATGACAATGATGGTAAATTTCTTAAATATTAAATAGTCCTAAGGAACATTTAGCTAATTAGGAATGAATATTTAACTTTTTTAGGAAAGAGGCTCAAAAGTGTTTTTGCGAATCTAGTAATTGCCGAGGTTATATAGGAGACGATAAACAGTTAGAACTGAAGCCTTCTCAGAACAGAAGTCTTATACCTAAGCGTCGTAAAGCTTTAGATGAAAGGAAACGAGAATTGGTAGAAGATTATGAAAGGAAACGAGAATTGGTAGAAGATTTTGCTGTAAGTATTCTTATGTGTATTTTATTATTACATTTAATCATTAAATGTAATTATAAATTAAATTTTCAAATTTTGAAAACAATCTGGTTCAGTAACAAAAATATATTGAAAGAGTATTTTTTTTTTTTTTTTTCTTTCACAGTTGGAGGAGGAAATTGAAAAATTAAGTGCTGTCGGAAAGTTACGAAATCGAGAACAGACACTTATGCTAGCTAGATTGATGGTTCGGGCAGAAGACACTGACACTAGGCACCGTCTTTTGGATATTATAGAGGTTAATACTTTTTTGTGTCTAATACAGTAAAGCATCGATTATCCGAAATAATTTGGGACTGGGATTGTTCGGATAATCGATTTTTTGGATAACCAATTATGTACAAAAAAATATATTAACCTATCCCACGTTGAAATTCATACAAATCCTGGTGCGTCCTTAAGTACCCTCTCATGGTCGTGCCAGTGCTGCCAGCTAAAACATGCACACAACAAAAATAATATTGGAGTAGCCCAAGACATAGCCAAATATTACAGTGCCACAGCACTAGCAGAAATTTAAATTTGCCGACTGGAACGCTTTCGGTTGATCGATATTCAGATAATCAATGCTCTACTGTATATAAAAACTGGACATAAAAATTTGATTATAAGAAAATTGGAATATCAGTGAAGGATTATCTTTTGAAGTATAATTTATGTCCATAAAGATAAGTTAACTAACCTTGAAAGTACTTCATTAGAGTGAATTCTTTAAATACTGTAATGAAGCAAATTTAACAAAGCAAAATGTTCATATAATTTGAATTTTGATTGGGAGATTTGAAGGAGATTTCAGTACGTGACAGTGTAGATTTAATCTTTATTGTCATGTAGCAGAAGTTCTTGATTTAATCTGAATTTACGACGAAAAAGGAAATGAAAAGAAAACATATAAACTTTATGCTAAATTAAAGAAGAATAAGGATAATAATCAATAATACATATTTATTAATTTTTAACTATAAATGTTTATTGGGTTGCAATTTTAAAATTACACCTATAAATTCTCACTGGTGTCTGTCCTTCCTTAATCTGAAGAATGAATTTAGATAGATTTACTAGGTAGAACTTTCTTTTTATCAGGAAAAGTATGATGTACAGGGGCACGACACTACTAAAATCGAGAGCATATATTTTAAATTAAATAAATTAATATTTAATTTAAAACATATGCTCTCGATTTTAGTAATATCTTGCCCCTGTACATTATACTTTTCCTGATAAAAAGAGAGTTGTACCTAGTCATCTTCTAACTTCATTAAAAATATGATTAAAAATTGCAGCCCAGCATTGCCATTATAGCCCTTTTGCTGCTACAAATAATGAAAAAGCAATTTTATTTGTGAGAACACTTCAAAAGTGTAGTTCATCAAATACAGCCTTGAATGATTATTGTAATGGATATGAGAAGTATTATCAACTGTTAAACATATAATGATGAGCATCAGGGACTATAGTGATTAGCATAATCCTCTGCATCAAAAAAGACTCTGTATAGCAAGTGTATCTTGTATGGTACAGATGAAGTGTCAAGAGTGTGTCATAGTGGGTAGTTTTGTAGTTTTGGTAATAACTTTTCTATGGAAGTACAGTATCTTTCTTTCATGTGTCCTAAAATGATGAAATGTCACAATACCAAATTTGGTTGCAGTTGGACTGCTAAATTTATTACTTTAATTACATTCATTCATGTATACATTACAATATTATATTCTGCTTAATATATTAAGTATTTCTGATTTTAGAATACAACAGAACAAGCATGTTTACGGTTGTTTCTGGACTATCATGGTCTCTCTCTTCTCTGGAGTTGGATGGTTGATGTAGGTGAAGATGTAGTATCATTAAAAACTCAAGTAAGTTTTTTAAATAATAATGCAATACTTGTAGATTAGAATTATAACTGAGTAGTTTAATTAATGAATTTGTTACTTCCTATAGTAAAGTTAAAATATTTAGTTTAAACTTTAGTATTTATGGAATAATGGAATGAATATTAGGCTATAGTCTAGCTGCCCTATATAAACAGTTAAACAGTGATCCACATCATCTGTCACACCATTAACGTGGACCGGCAGCCATACATGCACCATATTACATCATACATATAACATCGCACACGCAATATCGAACGTATTCGGAATTTGTAGCTGGCTCATAATGACCTTAATCCAAAATTTTGTCTGCATTCCATTCTTGTTTGAACATTTACATTCAGTTTAAAAGTTTTTATTCGTCTGATGATGATGAAAATAAATTCGCTAGCAAGAGAAAAAAACTATTAACAACACTGTACTCAGTGAACTTTTCTTCCCGATTTTCTTTTTTCTATTCTTATGCTTAGGTTTTCTTGATTTAACCATTTACTAATTATGTTGTAATTGTTATTTCTCATTTATAACAGATAATATTAAACATTATTATATTTGTACTATGAAACTGAAAATAAAGTGAAATGTTTGTACTTTCAGATTCTGCGTATCTTAACTCTTCTTCCTATTACAAATAAAACAATGTTGCTCGACAGCAAAGTAATGAGCGTAGTGGAAAGATGGGCAAAACAGTTATCACAAAAGATAGAAAGAGGAAAGGAAGAAAGTGTAGAAAATGAAGCAATTAATCCGAATTCCTCTCAATTAGAAGAAGGTGAACAACCAGTAAAAAAATTAAAATTATGTGAAAGTGCTGACGTTACGTCGGATAGCGAGAGTTCCGACAGCCCTGCAACTGCCGATGCTGACAATGCGTATTTATCCACTGCCAACAGACTGAACTCATCTCTTCCACTAAATACGCCTAGTTCGGACATTAATTCGTCTGAATTTAACTTAATGAACCAAATTGAAGGTGACAGGTGTTATTCTAGAGAACAAGAGGCTATAATTCCTCAGTTTGAGAAGAAACCTGAATGTACAAATAATGCACTGTTAAAAGAACCATTGGGTTCTAATTCTGGTTTTAGAAGAGATAATTTAGAATTGAGTAGATTGAAAGAGGAGAATGATGAAGGAAATAAATTTATGATGGGAGAGAGAAGTTCGGAAATAATTGGACGTGCAGACGAAGAAAGCAGGGACACTGTGGATGACGACGACGAAAGGAGAGAGCATGGAGTAGCATCAATGGCTTACAAACTATTGGAAGTTTGGAATGGTTTGAAAGTAAGTAATATTATGCTGTTTTAAATTGAAATTTAAATATTATTTACAATTAAATATTTTTTAACTGAACAATAACTGATATGCGTTAGAAAATTGGAGTCATTATCAGCAAATTGTAAGTTAGTTGTTTTAATATGAACAAACATGAATACTCATAACTATATCATTTAATTTTTTGTAAACTATATTTCCAAAAGTCTGTATTTTTTATAATATATGTAAACTTAAACTTAGATTTCCCAAAATATAGTCCATAATCTGATAAGTCTTTGAGATAAAAAAAAATGCTAGTATCCACAGAAAACATAAAAAGTGGCATATGAAATAGTGAGAAATGAATAAATTTTGTTTTTTTAAAACTTTTATATGTAACTTCTGAGTTGTATCAACCCTAATTTAACCATAAAGAATATAAACAGGCCAAACAAACAATTCAAAACAAGAAAAACAACTTAAAAAACATAACAGAGACTAAAAATGTTATCACTTATCGCCATGTTCCACTTATAGCCCTCTTTTACAAATGAAATATTATATTTTTAATTGTGTTGGGATTGTCACCTGTGAACTTTTAGACTGTTTTGCATTTTTTTGCAGAGGCGTAGCCTCTAAAGAAAGGTCGGAAGACTGTTATTCCTGGTGATTGGACATGGCGATAAGTGAAGACATTTTTAGTCTCTGTTATGTTTTTTAAATTGTAAATTTGTCAGCTCTTTTTTACAAAAAAACAAAAATAACCTTTATAATCCAGCAATAATTTACAATAAAAAAATGTTTTTAGTCATCTTAAATGGTCATGTAGAACATAAAAATTTTAAATACAAAAGCTGTGATATATAAGCATTCAGTAGAACAAAGATAAATGTTTAATCTTTTTTAATTCTTACGTTTAGATGAAATTGTTAATTGAAGTTTTATTCATATTGACAAATAAAGAAACAAATAATATAAATAATTTGTTTTGTTGTTTATTACTAGAAAGAAAACAAAACAAAGAGTGATTTGCTTTAGTTGATGATCATTAGATTAATATTATATTATTTTCATTTTCTTTTCTTCATACTGTAATTTATAATTGTTTGAATCAATGTTAACTTTAAGCAAATATAGCATCAATTAAAAAATGAAATGTAAATGTTTTTAGAAGTACTTTTTATATACATATTTTTGAAAATAATTACAAATTCTATGCTTACAATCCTAGTTCTGAGTTTTCAATTCTAAAACTGCTGTATACTAAATTAGTTTCTGGCTTCTAAAGTAATAATTTAATTTTTATTGCACAAAGAAGAAAATTTAAATTGAAGTATAAATTTGAACAGAGTAAAATATTATCTTTTACTTCAGATTATTATAATTACATTTCTTAAATAAGCTTAAAGATTGGGTTTGAGTTTTGAAAAACAAACGAATTGTATAAATTTGAGTTAAAACCGTTTGTTCATCTTATTTAGGAAGTGTTTCGAATTCCTCGGCTTGAAAAGCAAAAGAGACGAGAGGATGAACAAGAGGTTGACAGATATGAGAAAGAATATTCTCGAAATGTCCGAGATCAAGATCAAGAATGGACACAACCGAAAGATAAACATAATTCTTTTAAAGAAAAAAATTATAGAACCAGGGAATTTGAAAAGAATCCAAGTAAGCATTATTATAAATTATCGCTTTTTATTATTATTAAAACAATTGTTATAAACTGCTCTGTTTATCTTTAATAATAATTAGCTAGTTGAATCATTTAACAATGTAAAATTGCTAATGCAATAACATTGAAATACAAATGGTAATTAGTTTGCAGAAGAGAGCAGTGAGATTATTCAAATGTTACAATAAAGATTTTGTTTTCCTATTAGCTATTACTCATTAGTATGCCCATTGATTTTTCACAAATTTCCCTTTGTTTGGTTTTTCATTGACTTTAATATTATTTAAGCTTTTATTTTCATTATTATTGAAGCAGAGAGGCTGTTTCTTAGTTTTGATTCAATGTTTTAATTTTGACAATGCACATTTTTGCAAAAAGTAAGTGAACTCAGTACCATTGTTTCAGTTTTTCCATCTTAGGTAAACATGTATCATTGAAACCCCATCAAATTTTAATGGTATATTATTATATTTAATTAGTGTTTACAGTTGTACATGATAATTCAACAAGAAATTGATTGTGATATTAAATATTGTTAAAGGGAATTAAGCACCATAAAATATATTTGTTTTTGAAAATCAGTTTTATTGTAACTCCTTTGAATACTTACAAAAAATAAATACATAAAAATATATTTTTAGGTAAAAATAATAAAATTTAAGATAAAATGGCTTAGTTTCTAAAATATTTATTCCAATAAACAGCAATCTGTCTATTACTTTTCTTTATCGTGCAGTTGCACTAGCTTCTAGAGGGCAACTGTTGTTTCTATTTTTTTGGAGATTTGGTGTAACTGTTTTTAAAGAGTGACTATTAAGGAATAAATTTACATTATTATTCAAACAACAACACAACAGTCGACACACTTTGCACTTTATTTCGACATATGGTAAGAGTGACTACACTGAATAGAATGTGCAATTTTTCAGTTTATTAGTGGTAGGATTTAAATAATTTAACAACCAGTTCACTGCACTAGTGTGTGTTTTAAATATAATATATATTTATTTATTTATTTGTTTGTTTATATGAGGCCTATATTTTCACACTAATTCACTTTACATATTGAAAAATATACAAAATAATAATGACTGAGGCTTGGAGAAAAAGGCCTTCTTAGTGTACACAGGACTGAAAGAGCAAAGAAAAAAATTGTAATATTAATTGCTTTCCATTAAAGCGACATGTACTGTACCAAAAATGGAAGAATTTTTTCTGTCTTAAGAGGCTTTCAAACAAAATTAAGAAGCTGTTTTGCTGGTAAATCATTTGTACTTTCCAAGTTTCTGAAAAGTTATTTTTAAAAATACAAATTTATTTAGCTTTGAATATCATCATCATCATATGTGTCTTTTAGTTTACAAATACTTTTAAATATTGGTGCATTCAGTGAACAGCACTTTAGTGAAGCAGTTCGCTAAATTAGTCTTACATGACATTATTACTTTGTCAGTGCTTTTTTTGAAGCAGTGCACCATTATTGAAGCAAATATTTATTCCTTTTTATTATATATTTGTCAACATGGACAATCATTAACAGGACAATTATACTGGTGTTAAGCATTTACACAAGAATGAGGAAATGTTTTCAGAGAAAACAGACTTTCTTTATTAAGCTACCTGTAATAATTACTAAATATTTATTCCATTGCATTAAAGTATATTATTACAGACCATTTTTTCCATTCTGTCTGCCATGTGTGAAAATGTAAATTTAAAATTCAACAAACAATTGTTCAATATAACAAACAATAAATGTGAAAGAACAAAAGAGAATTACAAATCAGAAATATATTGCATACAAATGTTTAACGTCATTTGTTGGTTAAGGAACTGAACACATTTAACCAATCTTGCTATACCATGCTAAAGCATTACAAGTTTTTATTTGCCGAATGTGCCTAATAAAACTAAAAAATTTCCCAGGAAATATTCAACGGAGTTTCTCATTCCGGGGAATTTCAAAATCAGAAAATTTCAGAAACCCTAATTCATGTGGAAAATTATCTCGGAAACAGGCCTTTATGTGTACAGCTTATTGCTTCTACCACTGAGTTTGGTAGAAAACATCAGATGCTTGATTGTGATAAGTGGTTTCAGATCAATTGCAATTGCAGCGGTGAAAGTGTCTTGCCTGCTTTTATTGCTCTATTACAGGCCTGGCTAACCCGCGGGCCACATGTGGCTTGTCACGTTAAATTGTGTGGTCTGTTAAACGATATTATATATTTATTAAAACTTTTGTTTCCTGTTATGTGTATACCAAAACAATTAAATAAATGAAAATTTGTGTGTATCATTGTTATAATGTGCAAGTGCGAGTGCGAACTCTTGGTATAACAATAAAATCTTATTCATTTTGTATTTGTTTTACTTTTTTAAAAGCATGTTTGTCTAAATTGTGGCCTACCGTAATGTTACACGTGATCAAAGTGGCCTGCGAAACAATTTGGGTTGGCCAGGCCTGCTCTATTGCATAGTCTTTCTCTTTCACTCTATTCCAGTTTGCATTGCAATTTGCTGAAAAAACTTGTAGACTTTTGTGATAAATTGTCTAAATAAATATTACAAGTACAATGTTAACTATCAATTTGCCAAACTAATAATATTTTAGAAAGCATTTCTATCAAACTGATGTGAACCAGCTGAATCTCTGCTGTTTATCTTCCAGTGGACAGAGGGTGCAGACTATAACTTTTTTATTTTGCAACTGTGCTGTTTATTAAAAAAATACTGTATTTTCAAAAGTAAAAGAATTTGTGCAAGAAAAAAATATATAAATTGTAACAAGTTCATACTTAGGAAAACTTTTTTCTAACAATACACAGAAAGATTTTAATATAAATCATTTTGTTCATTGACTCATTTCTAATATGATCTTAATTAAATCAAAAGGTTTTGGCATTTTTTCTGCAAAAACCAGCATTGTCAAAAGATTTAACTTTTCTTTTTAAGTTCAGATATTTATGATTATATTGAACAGACATCAATAAATTTAAATATATGGTTAAAGAACATTGATAATGATAATTAGCCTAAGATTGATTCCATTGCAGCTCTAACTTTATTTGGATGCTGTTTAAAAACTAAACAGTTTTGAAAGTTAGTTTGTGTTGCAAGACAATCAAAAGAATAAATTCTTATATTATCTAACACTGTTCTAAAAATATCCATTTGTTAAGAATAGAATTGGATAGAAAACCAGTAAGTTGTATAGAATGGTGTTATAAACTTAAAAAGATTAAAAGATTTTACAATTAGGCAGGTACACATTTTACTAATAATTAAATTTTTTAAATAAATATTATCATTAAAAAAAAATACTTATTTAACATTTTTAAGTAGATCATTTAAAAATATTAGATACTGTTTTTTGAAAGCTTTGAACATAATTAATTAGATATTATAAAATTTTTTAGTCAGATAGAAAAGTTATAAATTTGTTTGATTTAATTATATATATTAATATGCGGAAGAGATTGAAGTTAGAATCAAGAAATTGCATTTATCTATACATAAAATAATTACTGTTGTATTTGTCTTTAGCATTTTATTTGAAGATTTGGATTTTGTTTTGTGATTTTGGCAGGCTTGAAGTATACATTTACACAGGCATATTCAGCATTTGTTGACACTTTCATAGGGAAACATTGTATACAAAGTTATTTTATTTGCTTATACAAGTAAGAGATACAAGGAAGTCAAGAGACTTGTGAAAGAATGTTCTTGGTGTCTTTCTTCTATTGGAGAAACTTGTGTGCTATTCAAATTCCTTTCTTTATTTTTGTTGAACTTTTCTAAACTTAAACCAGGTTACAGAAAATATTTTCTAAAGGTTGACTCTTGTCTTCGAAATGAGTTTACGTAAGCTTTTTTAAAAGTTCTGAAATATTTTTCTACGTGCATTTTTAACAATTTTCACTTTAATTAAATATACGACAGCTAACATTTAGTGTGTGTGTGTGTGTGTGGTATGTATACCAGTTTTATTTATTGTCACAGCAGCTACTATTTTAAACTGAATCTTTTCTCTGCAGTTACTGTTTGAGGACAGTTATTATTTGAATTAAACCTGTATGTATAAATGTGTGGTATAGTCAAAAATAAACTAAACTTTTATTATTCTAATAGTACAAATATTTACAGAGATAATTTTTTACAGCCATGCAACTTTTGCCAATGTTCATATCCTTATTAAAACTGTCTTAAGCATGTTTATTAAATTAAATTGCACAACATTATCTACAACATATACATAAATTTTACGCAAATCCTGAAATACGAATTTTCAACAAAGTTGTGTCTGATAACTGAATAATGGACAAATGCACAGTCACCTGCCACTCGAGGGACCCGGGATCAAATCTAGGTGTGGAATCCTATGAATTTTTATGGGCGGTCTGTCTCAGATTCGTTGGTTCCCATCCTTCACCGCTAAGCTGCCCAAGTCTGTAATGGGTCTGGAAAAAAGGCTCTCTTAGTGCCCATAGGGGAAAAGGGTTAAAAATAAATAAATAACTGAATAATTGATTTTGATAGTAATAATGAAATTATATTTATGCTCTGGAATGGTTTGTTTTTCATTTGGCAAACTGGTAGTCCCAAGTTCCCTACTTGAGTATCGTACTGACAATGGGATTAGTGCAGACACCAATAGACACACATAATACAGCAGTTAAAGGTACTTTCTACTCAAGCCATCCGTTATTATAGTCTTCGAATTTGTCTCTTATTGTTAATACAAATTATGTTTTTTAAATCATACTAATGCCAGGGGGACATTTTAGCATCATTATATGTTTAGATGAAGATGATTCCCACTGAATATTATTTATTTGAAAAATTAAATGAAATCTGGATGAAAATTAACGTAAAATTAGAAGAATAAGTCCCTCCAAAAAAATTTTAGTGTTTTAGTGGTGTAAAAAGAACAAATATGGCCCTAAGACATATTTGGTTGTATAGTCTTCTAATTGTAGATATTTTAAATTATTAACTTTATTTTAACATTTCTATTGAAATGATTGTGTTTATGCTGTTTTTAATTAATATGCTTTATAAATTTAAACAGAAATAATTTTTATCTTAGTAGATATTGAATCAGAGCGTAAACACATACTAGATTCTCCAGAATGGAGAGAAGACAGATGGCATTCGAAACCAAACAGGAAGAACAATAATGAAATGGATGAAGTAATAATTAAACCAAGAAAGTAAGTTCATTTTTACAATTTAAAATCATTAATAAAACTTTAATAAATTGCATTTAAATATTTATTTCTATTCACTTATGCCACAAATTAAATTAAACATTTATTATGTTAATGTTGTTAATGTAATCATGTTTCTTGATACTTACATATTCATTACATTTTTTTATTTTATCTTTCTAAATTAGTAAATAATTACTCGCTTCTTAGCCAAAAACATCAACAGTCAGCCAGTTATACACGGTAAGTTAAGTGTCCATATATATATATATGCAAAAGGCTCACTTTATTAAGCAGTTGTATATGAACACTATTTAAGTAAATGCACATGTAGATGTATTTCCCACTTGTGGCAAATGGATATTAACATATCTGGAGATATACCAGTGAGTACATCAGACATCTGCTCCTGGGTGGTCCAAGTCTTTGTTTCTACAAATAAAAAGTTTTTAGTAATTTTATGACAATTTATTATTGCCTCATATTTATAACATGAAATGCATGAATATTGTAATATTTTGAAAAATATATTTGCAAAATTTTAAAATTAGCAACAATTCAACAATCAGTTTTATGTACATTTTCATAATAAAAAGATGTAAAATTCAAAAATAAAAAAATTGTGAAAAATCTAAAGAGAAATAGACAGAAATTACAAAAAGCAAAAATTTTTTTTTGTCAAAAGTATACAATTTTAGTAAGGTAATTTTTCATTCATAACAATGTGCAGGAGAGTTTGATAGGAAACTGGCTTGCAGATACTTCTAAACATTTGTCATAGTTGATTGATCCAATATACAGATATATTTCAACATACGACTTTTTGAAGTTATGACAGTCATCTCACAAAGCATTCATAGTAGCTGTATTAGGGAACATAAGACATTTAGGATTGAAACAAAACAAAGCAGCTACACTGTCAGTTCTATTTACAACTTCATATTCCATACTTTACACTTTATTGTATCTATAATAAATGGCTTTATTAAATGTAATGTATATTCTGTTTTTGTCATTATCAACATCAGTTACTATTTATATTTTTCTTAGCATTAAAATATCTCATATGATATACTTCTGTAGCAATCATGTGACCTTTTGTACTCTGGCATAGTGTTTTTATTTACATACACTATGCCAGATGTACAACCAAATGGACTAGAGACCTTGCAGTTGGAACAGAGGTTTGTAACAAAAGTCGATAGATCTGTGTATGACTCAAATGTTATTTTTGTTGTTGGCTCGTCTATTCCATGTACATTTGTCACACATTATCAAACATAATATGGCATATCCTGACAGGATTCTTGATCAAAGAAATACTGTAAATGAGATTTATTTGTGCTGAACTATGTCTGGATGGGTCTATTTATTTTTTAAAATTACATCCAAATTTTCTTACATGGAATTACATGCTTACATTATAATATATTTATTCTATTTAATCTTTAGTAATCTTAAATTGGCACGGTGGGAAAAAATTAAATTTTCCTCAGAACATGGATTTAGTTTTCGAGAATATTGATAAGCCAATAAATCAGAATATTGATTGATTAATTAACATGAGGTACCAGCACTGTGTCTGGCAACCAGTTTTTCTCTTTTCTGGCAATTTTCTCCAACTTTCCTGGCAATTTACAGTGGTGTTGACCAGCATAGGTGAAAGATGGGAAAGATATTTCAATGTATATTATCTTTGATAGATTATGGCTTAAACTAAGTTCAAGCCTGGATCCGTGCTATGGTAGACAAATAGGTTACCATATGGCTGTCTGGCTGGCTTTAAATCTGAATATCATGCTAAATACATAAAAGATAAGTTAAATGCTTTTCTCTGAAGTATCTGCTCGTTGACCTTTTTTCTTATGTTACAGTTTGTTTAACTTGAACTTTGTTTATTTTTATATAATACCACCTTTCCCATCAAAGAGACTAATTATTATGAAACTTTTCTTTTTTAAGGGGTCCATTATTGCCAACACCTCCACGATTAAGTAAAGAAGAAAGGAGACATTTATTTGCTTTAGAAGTTCAGCAGAGAGATGAAGAGGCATTAAGGCGTCAACAAGAACAGTCGTCTGTTGTCGAATACCAGCAAGATACTCAGTATATTTATGATACATCGTCATATCCTCAGTATTTTCAGATAAATCCTCCTTACGTTCAACAGATTCCTAATGTCCCAGGTATATTTTTTCATAAAATTTTTAAATAAATTATAATTAAAGTAATAAAAAAAAACTAAAGAAAAAATATTGTTCATAAACGTAACAAAAATGATAATCAGTAATTATTAATTAAACTACTAATTTTCTAATTATGTTTTTTATAGAATTGGTTTCTTGTATTTACTATTTTGTTTGATTAGATATACAAGCAAAAGCCTTACCATTCTGTCTTCTGTAGAAAGATCTTGCAGTTCTTCATAGGTTATTCCAGTAGTTTTATTCCATTTGTCTGTTTATCATGTTGTCAACTTATGTTTTCTTAAACCTAGTTGAACATTATCAGTTCAATTATTTACATACATTACATGATCATGCAAATAGTCAATGAGATTTATAGATTATTGCTTCAAATCAGTAATTTACATATATATTAAATGATTTACTACTACTTTCTTACTACTAAGTAATTTCTTCTGTTTTGAATTGTTGTTAGATTCAGTTTAGTCCATTTCTTGGAGAAGGTATGAATGTTACAGCTAGAAAGATGTCTTTATCATTGTCTTTGATAATCCTAATTTTTTCTGTCAGTGAAATATCTTTTTATCTTTTGTAGTAGTTTCTGTCTGTGAATACATTTATTTCTTTATTATTTCTTCTCTGTACTATCTAGTGTGGTTTGTTTAGGAACTATGAGAAATGAGAATAAAATTGTCTAAGATTCAATTATTTCTCCAGCAACATTACCAGAACGGAATTTTACTTAGCAACATTGATTGGTGTAGCCAAAGTGTTTACTATTGATGCATAATACATTATGTAGTTTATTTGTGATGGCAGCTGATTATTATTTTGGGATGAAAGTTTGATTCCATCAAATCTTAAGATGTATCTGCATTTCATACAACTGAAAATGGATTAAAAAGCTGCATCTTAGAGACAAGAAAATGCAGTATAATATGCATTTAAAATTAAGATATTTCATTTAAAATATGCAACTGTTTTTTGCAATTTTAATTTTTAGGTAAATTCTGTAGCATTTCATAAAACTCGAAATAATAGCTTGAAATTCAAATAGAATAAATAAGATATGAATATAAATTTATATATATTTGTGGGGGGCTATTAATGAATTATATAAAATTTTGGTTATTTATTAATAACTGTTGTTCCTATACAAACTATCTTTTATTTTAAAGATCCTCAGCTTCAGGTTTCGACAACAACTACATCTCCTCCACAAGCTTTAATCATACCAGAGACTACAACAGAACCTCCAATTGCTCCAATGCCTAGAACTCCTCTTCTTCCGACTCCTACTTTCATTGATTCACAGCGTCATTGTCCTCAACCACTTCTTCCAGCTACACCAGTATCTGTTCCCACGTCCTTTCCTGAACAGCCAGGCCCAGTTGTGTATCCACCCAGTGGAATGGTATATCCTCCTCCTCCGGCAGCACAGGTAATAATAAAATTAATCATATTAAAACAGAAATACATTATAAGAATACATAAATTTTTTATCGTAATGTGTTGTTTGTTGTTATTTTTTTCTATGTCAAAATAAAATTTAATGTAAATTGATTATTTTTCAGTTACCTTATGTCACTACTCCACCTGCTCCTTTACCTGCACCAGCACCTGCTCCTACACCTGCTCCAACTCCCATACCAGCCCCAGCTCCCACTCCCGCTCCAGCCCCAGCACCCATTACTATTCAGCCTGCTCCAACAATACCGCCGCCATCTTACTTAACAAATCAGTCTCGCTTTATTGCGCAAGGACAGCAGCTGTATTACGTTCAGCCTCCCCCTACAGTTCCAATTCCTGAACCACAACCGGTGTGTGAAAATATTTTAATTTTAAAATATTTATTATAACTTTCAGTTCAACTAAGTTGATATCAAATTGAATGTATTGCAGATTGCAGTGCCACAGCCAACAAATCATCCTTCAGTGCCTATTATACATATAGCACCTGGTTCATCAATAATTGAAGAAAATCCTTATGTTCCTCCATCTCCACCAAAACCAAAGCCCGTAAAACTTCCACCTAATTGGAAAACTGCAAAAGATGCGGAAGGGAATATATATTATTATCATGCAATAACTAGGTATGTGTGAATATTTTAGTGTAATTAGGAAATAACAAAACTATATATTATATATATAATGTTGCTTCCATTTAAATAAACCATTGCTGAAAAAATGATAAAATTTATGAATTAGGTTGATGAAATGTAGAGTATTTCTACATTCTGTATATTGCAAGGTCTCCTAAAACAAATTCTACAATTTTAAATTGCTGTAAGTATGTTAATTATTGTCTTAAGAAGTATGCAACAAACACCAATCAATAGAGTAATTGCCTGAGTTTTGTTTTCCATCTGCATTCATATATGTTTTTGTCTACTGCCTCTAGGAAGCATCATAAATAAAAATAGCAACTCTGCAACAGAGAAGGCATTTATGTTCTGCAGTTTACAAAGTCAGAATTGCTAGTCATTATGCAATGAGTAATCTGCAGCAGATATAGAATTGTGGCTGTTATGGGAGGAGTAACAACAAATATGCCATAGTGAGCATAGGAAAAGTTTGAGTATCAGTTGAATCTGTGCTGCACAACATGAGATGCACACATTGAGAAAATGTAATGGGCAAATGTGGAATTTGGGTGGTTTTCTTTTAATGTACATTTGACATTCTCAGATAATAATTAACTTAATTACAATAATTTAAAATAGTACCATTCATTCTATCTGTATAGTTAATAAGTTATAAGATTAGAAGGACATTGGGCTAAATTTACAAATATTAAATAGTTTAATTAATTATCCCTGTGATTTTTACTGAATTTATCATCATCTTAGAGTTGAACATATAAATGTTCAACTCTAAGATGAGGATAAATTCTGTAACAGTCGACAAATATTTAAGTGTGATAGTTGATGTTATTCATAAACACTTCATGTTGTTAGTAATTTTATAGATCATTTAATCTGACTAGTTTTAAACTATAGAAGAAACATGGCATCATTATAATGATTTTATTCTGTTTTTCTAACGTTTGTTCTACAGAGACACTAACTAAGCCACAAATAAATAGAGCTAGATCATTATATTACTAAACAAAAAATCAAGCCAGGTTTATTATTGAACTATATTTTAACTAATTAAATATACAAATGTCGTTCGATTTGGCTTAAAAATAGGCAATTAAGTAGCCATCTTGTATTTAAGTTGTTATCCAATTATTAAATTTATCACCTATTCCTAGGCTAAATTACATAACATTTGTATATGTAGTTTGATAATAAATCCCAGCTCAATTCATTAGTTAATTATGTGATTTGGGCTTTTTTTCTGATATGACTATATCATTATCCTATGAAATGGGGAAAAGTAATTTATTGAGTTAATATTATTTTAAAAATTTACATTTTGAATTTTTTTTATATATTTAAATTGAACAAAATATTTTTTTTGTAGACAAACTCAATGGGATCCTCCGACAACCGATCAAGCAGATGAGGACATGGACTTGGGCACGCCAACATACGACGAGCCTAAAGTAAGTGTCGATTTTTAGAACTGAATTAAAACTTCAGAATTAATTCCTTGGGTATAAACTGAAAAATATAGAGTTTGTAATGTATTTAAATAAAATGTGTATAAATACTATTGACCTTTGATATAAAAAGCTAATTGGAAAAAGTGATGGCCTGACAAAGTTCATTGTATTTAAAAATTTTATGGTTGACTTCAAAATAAGCTTTAACTCTTTTATCAAATCTTGTATGATTAAACTCTATTATTGTAAATATGAATGAAACAAACATCATACATCCAGATGAGACATAATAGTTGCTGACATACTGGATACTCCACATTTTAACAGTTGCAGTCTAATATACTTGGATTTCTACTCCAACAAATGCTTTGAATAAGTGGATTTTATCTGTTTCTATCATCTGTTTTAACAGGGTCCACGAAATCAAGAGTGAACAATTATATGTATGTAGTAAATATTTTAAATGCAATTTATTTAAGTATATCTTGACAAATATTCTGGATAAGAATAATGAATTACTTTGAAAATTAATAATGAATATAGATAGTTTTTAAATCTTTATCACATGAAATTATCTAATCTAATAAAATTTTGGAAGGACATATAATGCTGCAGAAAAATTGCAAGTCAATGTTTGTGAATTATTGATTTGTAAGACGTTAAACAATTATTATACGAACATTTTAAAAAATGTTCGTATAATAATTGTTTGTAAATATAATTACAAATGAAGTATTAAACCCCTTCATCAAATTATCTAATTTTTATGAAGCAGTTTGAAGAATAAATAAATGTACTGTATTTACTCAAATATAAGATGCACTTTTTTCAGGTTTTAGTCTCTCTGAAAATAGGTTGTCTTAGATTCGGTGGTATCTTAGATTATAATACATCATAACAATGGCAATCTCTGGTGTCATATTTCTGTTCTAGAAGTCATTAATTGTGTCATTTTAATGATTTTATTAGACCAATATTTATATTAGCAAATACAGTAGAGCATTGTTTATCCGAATCAATTGGGGACCGGGGTTGTTCGGATAACCGATTATGTACGAAAAAATATATTAATCTATCCAATTTTGAAATTTTTCTCCATAGCATATCGCTTCGTGTTGAATTTTCATCAATTTTAAGCCTAATGAAAATTTTTATAATAGTAATCGAGGCTATTGTATCGTTAAAAATTATTTCTTTATTTTGTACAAACAAAATAAATATATTGAAAAATATAAAAACAAAAAAATTATACTTTAGAAGTTAATCTAGTATCAAAAACATTCGATTCAGCATGACACAGTCCGACTGGAAAGCGTTCGGTTAACCGGTTTTCGGATAAACGATGCTCCACTGTACTTGCTAATATAAGTTAGATTGACCTCTTAAATACTTAAGAGGTCAACCTAACTCAATCTCATTATACTATTACAACAACTTCATAAGTATTTGGATGAAAATCCCAGAAAAAGTAGTGCACTGCTCTTTCGAGAAATGTTGCATTTCCAGTGCTTTAGACAGTAGATAGGATGATTGCGTGTGGAATGAAGTTTGAAGGTCGATTCAGAAGAACCTAACCTGCAAAATGAAAAGGTTTCCAACTTTGACACCATGTAAGATAGCAATGTATAACTTACTTCATTGTGCAATAAATACTGAACAAATTTGTCTACAAAATCAGTTTTGTTGTCATAAATTTATCTTATGTTATCCAGTTTTCAAAAAAAAAAAAAAAATCAATGAATGAGCATGTAGAAGTTAAGGTGCATCTTAAATTTCAGTAAATACAGCAAATAAGTTTTCAAAATTTCAAATAATTAAACTGACACCTTTATTTTTCTTAATTTTTGTATGGCAATGTAATCAGCAAATGCCAATGTCATCATCTACTAGACCGAGTGCACTTGATTTCAAAAAGGTTTGCCACCCCTGCTTTAAAGCTGATGTATTGTAAGTGTTCCATGGAAAAAAATGTCAAAGTTTAGTGTTCCCCGACTTCAAAACGATTGAGAACCACTAATCTAGAGGATGTATGATATTGCTGTAAAAAAAGCACATGATATATAATATACGCCATTGTATACCTTCCATTACAGCCCCAAGTATACGTATTGATAATAACTAGTTTAAAATGATATTGTGTGACATCTAAGATGAAGCCCAATAAACTTTTATTGGTAAACTTGATTTATTTTTTATTTTTAAAATGTTATATTGAACAGAATTTTCATTCTTTCATTTTATTTGGCATATCTTTTGATCTTTATAACTTCATATTAAATTATCTTTATAAAAAGCTTTTGCCTGAAAAATATTCTATGAATAAAAAAGGTAAAATATACCGTATTTTACAGACTATAAGACACACCTTAATTTTTAAACAATTTTTTAAAAAAATACCTATAAGATGCTACGGACTACAAGACGCACCTGAATTTTGGAGGCAATTTTTCGAATAAAAAAGTGCATCTTATAGTCCGTAAAATATGGTAATAAGCAAAATGTAAATTAATGATGGAAATTTCTCGTTTTTAAAATTTTGTGTTGCTCGAAAAATCTGACGATTTCTTTTTATCAGCAGTCTAAGAAGAAAGGAACCACAACAGCTGCGGCCGACACGTCAAGTGAAGTAGCGAAGAAGATCAGAGAGCTTTTTAGAACTAAAATGTCAACTTTCATCGTTCAATGTTTGAATCCTTATAGGAAACCAGACTGTAAAGTTGGAAGAATTGCTAGTACAGAAGATTTTAAGCATTTGGCCAGAAAGGTACAGAAAGTTTTGACTTTTCTCATTATAAATCAAAATATGTTGAAGTCTGAATTAGTTGCCACACAAGCTTGAACTACCAAATTTCATTGAAGCTAATTTATTTAATCAATTATTTATCAAAATTTAGTCCAAAAATAATCTGTTATGCTGCCATTTGTTCACAAGATTGCAACACAATAATTACCTTTATACCAAATTTTGTTAATTAATTAAATTACCCTTAATGTAGCTCAAAAAATAATATGGAAACATATTAAATTTGCTTATTCAGCTATTTTAATTAAATTCAAATATTCAGGTAGATAAATACTTATCAAAGTGTGACAAATAAGAATAATCAAATATTCTGATTTAGTAAACTGTAACAATTAATATTTACTGTTTGCTGTTGACCTATCTCTTCTTATTTGCAATATATTAAATATTACATGTTTAGTTAATATGAAACAATAAATCTTGTGTAAATTTTAATCCACTTTAGTTCATTTTAAAGAATGTCTAAATATGTTATAGTTTGTATAATCATTTATTTGTACATAAATTTTTAAAATTGATTTATTAGTTACCTTTAATGAAAAGAACATTTATAGGCAAAACTGGCCCTATGCAAGGTTTAAAACATTGCATGAGACCAGTTGCACATGTTTTAATCTCAAGGTTAAATTCACTTTAATCTTTGGAATTGCCCATGCAGTTGTTAACCAGCTGATTTTGGGTGGTTAAAATTTATTCTGTAGATTAGCGATGAAATGGCGTAGCTAACCTGCTGTGATTCCAACACGTGTAACCTTTAAGTTATTTGAATGAAGTTTATCACAATATCGGAAGAATGTTTTTAAAAAAGATGGAATCCTGTAATGTTGTACGATGATTGTAAATTTTGAGACTTGATTTTGAATTAATAAGTTATACTTCTACATTGTCAGTTGAATGACATTACTTTACATAACACAATTAATCATTTCTTGTTATAAAGTACACATATATGTGTTAAAAATACTATCTACAATACTATCTACCAAATCTATTAATATATATTTTTATCTACACTCCAATCTATTCATACTTTGCTCCTCCATTTATCATTACTCTTGGTATAATGACTGAATAGTAAAAATTTTTCAAGTAACTGGCTGCTAGATACCTATTGAGTCAAAGTAACTCTTGCAACAAGCATAGCTCATTCTTTAGATTAGTGACAGGTTAGATAATTATTCTGTAGTTTAAACAGTAACTTGTGTACTGGCCCTTAGGTCCTTACTTTATATTGTATAATTTTTATGATGATTTGTCCTGATGGTGTGACATGTTTGAATGTGATGTATGTAGTTTTTAGAATTGTTCTGTACACTATCACTTTGATTAGTGGAGGATACTACTTATCTAGATTGTGAGAGACATTCTCATTTTAACTGATAGATACTTAGGCAAATAAAATCCTGCAGTATCAATCATAAGTTAGTAATAAGATTTTCAATATTTGTGATGCGTCTTTAGTTTTTGATGCAAACAGAATTTATAAATAAACCATTTGAGTATGAATTATATTAATTCTTCTTTCTCTGTTTCAGTTGACTCATTTTGTGATGGCCAAAGAGTTGAAGCACTGCAAGAACGTTGAAGACCTAGAATGTAATGAAAACGTCAAACACAAAGCAAAAGATTTTATTCACAAGTACATGGCTAAGTTTGGTTCTGTTTATAGAAAAGATGATTAAGGGAACGTACAGGTTGTAAATTATTATTTTTCCCCGTGCAAAACAACAATTATTGCCAGCGGAGCTAACCGAATCCCTGCCAAGCATAGTTTCGATCGAAAACAAATTCGACGGTGGTAAATGATTCTGCTCATAAGATGAACTGAAAAATAAAGCAATTAAAAGGAAAATGGAAGCATCTCTTGACTTGGCTGCTTCTAAATAACTGTAGCCCATACTCTATCATTTCATTATTTAGTATGTCGTGTTCTACAGTGAGAAGAATTTACAGACGGAAGTGTTTCATTGGTAGAGAGCGATGACGAAGTTAAAAGCATGATCATTCATTTCAAGTGCTATTGTTAATATGCTTCATTTGTGTGAACATGGTTGTAAATAAACATGAATTTCACACTTTTTAATCCGTACGTTAATTTGTTTTCTTTCCCTCTGGATATTCTACATGCGCTAAGTAAGAATTACCAATAAGATTTTTCTATGGAACGGCAACGAAATCGTCTTCGTAAATTTTCTTATTCGAAACAGATCAGATGACTTATTTTCTAGTAAATTTTTTATGTGATTCAATTTTAAATACTGTGTACATTTCTGTGAAGAAAGAAAATAGACAAAACTGTTCAGAAAATCTGAACGAATAAATTTAGAAGTTTTTTCTAAATTGAAGATATTTTGTTTATATTTTTCTCTCTCCCACCCTATACAAAAGTATACCAGACTATATATTTTTCATTAGCACTGGATTAAAATAATACACTTGACACGACTTGTACATCCATATTTACAAGCACACTTTACATGAAAACACTCATTAATCCTGTCAAATTAATTGGAATAATTTTAAATTGTTTGTTCATTTAACACACGTGAAAAAGAGGAAATCATTATCCTTGCCAAATCTTTTGCTAATTTTATGACCTTACATAAACATGGCCCAACTTCTTGCATCTAAAATCTGTCCAGATCATGTCAAGTAATATATTTCTTTCAAATGAACTTGCATACGTTTGTGAACCTATACACTCACAAAAATGTATTTAATAGTTAGGTATCTTTGATTTTAGACTTGCATTCAAATGAAAATTGAATAAAATTTTTTACAATTTACCTATGAAACTTTACAGTATCAAAATAATATTAGATCTGACATGAAAATTGTAGTTTGAATTTGCCATTTTTAGTGCTTTTATCTTAGTAATTAATAAACTTATAAGAGTAAATGTGTAATCACCAAATTTTATACATAATTCATTTAAACTTAGCTTGTCATTTATTTGTTTAATGACTAATTTTTGTGATATAAACACATTTTGGATATTTAGGGAGAGGATGATGATTTAAGGTTTCAGCATTGGTTTCAAACATTGATGATGACAAATTAACAAATTAGAATGAAGTACAATAATCCAGAGTGTCCAATAATTTGGTTAGTGTAACATGAGCAGAATTTTTGTGCTAAACCAACCAATTATTAATCTGGCACTCTGAAAAGTAAATGATAACATAGGCTTCTTGGACTTGAACATGTGTAGATGTTGTAAACTGAATATATACAACACATGCCTGGAAAGTAATTACAATATGTGCACACGATTCATTGCAAATGTCGATCTTGTGTTCATTAATACTTTGCAGGTTTTTGAATCAATCCTAACAGTATTGTCATACCACATTCAATTTCCGACTGATTAGAAAGTTTGCGTAAACACAAACTGGAACCATACGGCTACATGCGATAGTACAAAATGTCTAGCAATGTAACTATACTCTTAATTTTGAATATATATTATATCATTCTAATGTTGCTGTAAGCTAATGATGATTAAATATTGGGCTGAAAACATTTCTTTTACTAGAAATGTTTCCTGTTTGAATTAAGCACATATTATGTATTTATCTATCAAGACAGTAACAAGTTTTGTGAATTCTGGTGGTGATGACAATGATTTTTACATCATGAATATTATAAAAACAGATTTAATACCTTATTACCACAATTATACAAATATTCACAAATCATTTCAAAAATTAAGAACAAAAACACACATAATGCTTACAACTTGTTAATTATTCTGCAATGGTGGTAATGATGATTGATTAAACTTACATTAGCTAGACTTACTGATAAACAATTATTAGGCATAGTGAATTTATATAAATCATTATTATAAGCAACAATAATAGACTTACACATACTTTTTGAAGTTTTTCCTGTAATAAATAAAATTCTTGAATAATCAATGAAAGTATTGAACATCTGAACACCCCTGTTGAAATTTGCACTATTTTAATCAGTAATGTTATTTCCAAGCTAGGATCATGTAAAGTTGTAAGGATGATGATCATCCTTACAACTTTACGTGACTTGTTCTTTACAATGATGATGATCATCATTGCACTTTAATCAGTCCAGCAAGGACAAGTGGAACAAAAATGGGCTGATTAAATTGCATGATGATGATAGACTGATTAAGTCTTACAGTTTAATTAATAAAAGATTGAGGAGGTTATCAATCATCATCATTACAATATAATTTGTTTTTGTGTCATCTGTTCTTAATTGTTTGACTTTCCTAACTGCTTATAGATTTGTTTAAGAACCTGAGTGGTGTAGCAACTGTTAGGACTTCTATTCAGGTTTAAGCACAACTTCCAACTTCATAAATACCTCGATTTTGTGAAATTTACTGATCCAGTAGCAATTTGTGTGTAAAGGTTTGACACACCATTATTTTAAACGTCCTCTTCAGGTATTTATGAAGCTTTAATGGAGAATATACCATAACAGTAAGACTTGTAGGATTGCACAGTTCAAAATTACCAAAAAATCCTGTCAGGACACTACAGTTAAAAAGTAATGTTTAAGTTTTAACGAACAAACTTCATAAAACAATGAAACTGTTTCTTCCCTAACAATTTTATGGTGCTAATTTTTTGATAAAGGACTACAGTTTAACATACCAAAAAAAAAAATCAGCTCTACAATGACATCATCATCATACCATTTCATGTTTATCTCATCCAATTATTAACATCTTTCTACATTCCAACAATACTTCATTATAAAAAAAACAGTAGCCATCTTTGTATTGTACTTATAGAATAACACGTAAAGAGCCATTTTTATAACAGTAATAATTGTTTTCCTTTCCACAGATGACACTGATGACGAAAGCAAAAATGTGCATGTGACTTGGTCCGTCGAGAACAAAGATACTGTATGTAGGTTAGTGTCAAAGTCCTGAATAGAAAACCGCGAGAAATCAATATACAGGTGTTATTTTTTACTTGGTATCAGTGAAGGAAGGACGTCCACCACACCTGGCAAACCAGGATAACCTCTTCTTAACACTGGCTCCTGCCTTGTATGTGGGTAGTCGAACGAGGGCACTGCCCTTGAAACTACTTTAAAACCATATTAGAAACAACAAAAGTTCATTTTTTTTATTCTTGTTCTTTCTTGTCTCTTCCTTTCTTTAAAAATGTCAGAGTTGAATGGAAAGATGGCTAATTAACATGATGTGTCATTGGCATCGACTGTTTCCATACATTCCAAACTGGTTCCAAAGTGAGGAAAGTAACTAACTGGTGCCATTTTCTCGAAATTTGCTATTTAATTACTGCTGTTTTTCCTATTTTCTGCCGATTCCGTGTTTTATAAGAAGAGAAATCTGTCTGGACGTTGCGTTGACAAGAAATTCCCTTTATTTTTTCAAGTTTTAGAATTGAAATTTCTTTGAAAAATCGTGTTTAAAAAAAAATGGGAGAAGGAAACGCTTCGTTAAATTCTAGAGAAAATGTCATTTTGAAATTGTTTTTTATCAGTTTTCTTTCCTTGTGTAATGTATAAACTGCTGCCCCTGTACAAACAAAAGCATGAATTGTTTCTGCTGTGTTGGTTTTCTAACTTAAACTGTGTTGTTATGGAGCTTAGATGTGTTATAGACGTGAATTTCCGTGTTTTATTTATTATATTAATTAAAAAAAACTTAATTTAATTAACTTTATACTAATTGTGTCCTCTTCTATACACGTCGATTATCTACTGTAAAATCGTTGGGGAAATTTGATTGATCACAACTGATAAAAAATGAACAAGCTCTTCCTTACATGTTAATTTCCCTACGTATGTACTGTACATTCTCTAGAATTTTTGGTATGTAGGGAAGTTCTACCGAATTTTTAATAATTTCCCGAAACGTTAAAATTCCCTATTACTGTATTTGGGGAATTTCAGTGATAGGGAATCTCTCCATATATATAGGAAAGAAATTTATCAAAATTTTCTCGTATGTCTAAGTGAAAAGTGTGAAACAGAATATAAAATTTGCTAATTTTTTAATTAGAGTTTATTTAATAAAGTCCTAAAGGGCCTTTAATGAAATTTTTAACTTTTCTAACGTATTTAGGAAAAATATCCCTGTTGCTGAGTTTCTCTAAATTTCCCTAAATTCAGTAGTAGGGAAGTTTGTAAAGTTTGGAGGCTGTTGTTAAAAATTCCGTGAAATTTCTCTAAAATTATGCTTTTTTATAAGCTAAAGCATTTATTAAATTTAATGAAGACATTGAAGCATACAGACGATCTGTTAAGGATTATCGGAAGGTAGGGAATTTTTGTCTGAATTTCTACACACACAATATTTGCAAGAAAAAACAAATTTTTAAATGTCTAATTAATTTTAAATAATTATTTTGTTTAATAAAAAGTTTACTTTCTCGAAGGTAAAGAAAGCGATAATTTAGGGAATATTTATGTTTAGGGAAATTTTACTGATTATTAATAGATAAAAATTCTTTAAAAAAATTTTCTCACAGGGATCTTTTCAAATTATTCACGAGATCATTCTCGAATAATTTAGGGAAACTCTACTAAATCTAATTTTAAAAATTTCCTGTAATTTTCCTAAATTCTAAAAAATTCGGTATTTAGGTATAATAAAACTTACTGAATATAAGAATCGTTCGGGAATTTTTTTAAAATATTTTTTGTCACTGTTTACTGACTTTATTCTTTATTTTTTTCACCGAGTTGTAAATGTATCAGGTTATGAAATAGGATGAAGTTACAAAATCTCTGTAGCAAATGGTCTTTACACCGCTAATGGATTTTGCAACTGACACGAGTGCAACCTTTTAAAACAGTTGCGTGGCAATGGGTTCACGGAAGTAGCACGATCTCTTGTACTTGACGACCGGATAATGATATAAGTAGTACAAAAATACAGAAAAATTCTCATTTTTCCTCACTCAATTTCTAAATTTTTTTACCCCAAATTTTCCCAATTTCGAAGAGAGAGAATTGCATTGGAATTAAACAATGTTTGATAGCATTTACATATAGAATTACTTTTACACTTTGCTTAATTACCTTTATGAAGGTCATCGAATTCCATTTGTAATTAAAACTTTTATCATCTGATGGACTTTTGCCTCCCTTTTGTATTGTTTTAACAATAGAATTAAAATATTTTAAAGTATCAATGTGTTAACCACTCGTAAAAAATAGCTTCCTGAATACTTTTTCTTGTATAAAAATTGTTTAAAATTTCATTTTATTTCCTCTTCTTTATTATCAAATTTGTTTTCATAACATGATGCACGAGGAAGTTGTAAAAATTCGTAGCATAGAAAATGCGGTTGTTGATATTTTCTATGTCAAAATATCTCGTAAAGTTTTCTGGCAAGTTACATTTAAAAAAACCGATCATCCACGGTCACGAATAATATAAATAGTAAAGTTAGGGTTTTTACAGATAAATCCCTCAAGTTTGGGGACATTTTTAATACTTGAGGATATTTATTGTCGAAATTTAGGGAATTTTTAAAAAGAAATTTGGAAAATTTTCTGTATATGGGGAAATTTTCGGGATTTATCATCGAAAGTTGGGAAATTTTTAGTATTTTGGTATTTTTAGGAACTTTTTTTTTATCAGTTGTTACTGAATGCCTAAAAGAGCAATTAATCTTTTTACATTTAGCTAATTTTGGCTTAATTATTACAGTATTTTTAAGGAAAAATTTGAATTTCTAGAACTTGTAATTACTTAGGAAAACTATTCACATTATTTTATAAATATTCTACGTTTCAAAACTCAAAAACAAATTGTATATCTTAATTCAATAAAATAATGATAAATTCCAGAAATTTGTGCTATTTTCATTGGAACAAATAAATAAATAATGATAATAATGGCATAAATTGTATTTTTATTATATTTTACGAATTTATGACAAGTGGGTGGAGACCTATTTTAAAATATCTGGATTTTATAGCAGTGATATTAGGCATATGTGACATTTTAAAGTGTCTCTCGACTGTTTTGTTCAAATAATTCGCATATTTTATCTTATCTTGGTGTTAAAATTCCGAAACGATAAACGGTTTGGGTTCAACGTAACGTTAAAACGTGATAATCCAAAATTTTGTATTCAGTAAACATCACTTTTTCTTTCATAAATGGATTTTCTGTAGATTTTAAATTAAAATCTTTATAATAATATAATATATATATATATAAACTAAAATATTCTATTATTTTAAAGCATTCTCAAACGTATAAAAATCCCCAATACCTTCCCAAAATACCGAAGATAATTTTCCTAAAAACCTAAAAATTCTCAAAATTTATTTATGATACCGTTAATTAGTGGGGGAAAATAATTTCCCTAAATATCCCCAAACATTCAAACTTTTTTAAAAAAATTCCTAAAATAATCCCTAAGTATCCCTAAACAATAATTATTTTTCTTAAATATCCCTAAAATCTCAAGGAAATTTCCCCGAACTAAAAACATTCAAGAAAGTCGAATGTTGCTGTGGTATAGGGAAAATTTTGTCAAATAATCACCAAACAGTATTATCATCATTCTCTTTCTGGGTCTGCTATTCATTTGTTTTTGTTTCTCTTCAGTGTCAAGTACCGATTTTTAAAAGTGGCAATTTCCAAATCTTAAGTACCATTACCCTCTTTCCCTGATACATAATCTTTAGCAGGAATCAGAGCGATGATAAGAGATTCATTCTGCATTACTTCTGATCTATTTTGTCAATATTCTCATAAAATAATCTTTAACAATTTGTTTAATGATGGTAATTATTGTTATCATTTTCATCGTTGCAATAAATAAAAAGAACATTCGATAAACATTTCATCAACTCAAGCAAAATTTTTATTCAAAATATGGTTAATAACTACAAAATTTCCCTAATATTTTTAGAAAATTCAGGTAAATTTTGTAATTATTAATCATATGCACTAATCAGGGAAATTTCAGTAACCGATAAGTATGATATACCTATCCGAAACTTCCCTAATTCAAAAATAGGGAATTTTCGTTGACTACAGTTAAACATAGGGACATTTTATAGGTGTCATGTTTCTAATTATTTTTATTATATTAATTTTTTTTTAATTTTTAATAATTACGTTCTTATTTAAAATTTTTAATTCATTTTATTAAATTATATTAAATAAATGTTAATGCTATATCATTTACAAATAAATTTCTTTAAATGATATCCCGAATATGCAAAATCTTCCCGAAATTCTCCATTTCTGGGGAAATATATTTAAACCTGAATTCCTTAGGGTTTTTCTCTAAATTATTCCTCAAATTCATTACTGCTAATTAAATTGTATGTTTATAAATTTGTCGATTGACATAAATTTTTATGATAAATTCATTTTTCATTTGGAAACTTTCCTATTTTATTCTTGGAAAATGAACAGAATTTGTAGCTACTTTGATCACAACTTTATGTCCCTTTTAACCTGTTTAGAATATAAATATGCCATTCGTTTTTTTTTATAAAAAAAATGTATTTAATCTTCAAAAATAGCAAAATTTCTATACAAATTTACGCTGTTTAGATAAAAAATGGCGTAACATTTTTCAAGAAAAATCGATTGCGCTATTTTGTTAGTTGCAATTTTAAAAGTTACGTGATATAAAATTAGATATATGCAATTTGATTCTTTAATTCGTTTTCCCTGAAATTAAATAGATTCTTTAAGTGTTTCATCTCATAAATTCCAGTTTCAATGTAGTAGTAACTGATGAATAGTTCTATAAGTTAAGACAACACCTTACCGGTTTTGTTGGGTAATTTACTAGAGTAACAAAACCCACAAACATCCGGTTTTTGATTATCTAAGATCAAAAATGTTGCAATGCATAAAAATGGGATAAAGATGATGAGTTTTTTTTCTAAGGAAGCCATTTTTTCCCCTTTTTTTCTCTTGTTTATTTCCGTAACGATCTCCCTTTCTACAACGCTCATTGTGTTGCATTCCTAAAAATTCAGTTCAATGAAATTTGTATGAAGCATTTACCCTGAGCTCGAATAAAGTTTGAACAATTAAACACTGGTCTTAGGTTCGAGCTGCACCAATGGACTGGCCCCGAGGTTTTCTCCACATGTCTAACATCTAAATATGAACCAGTTTCTCACAGAAAACCAGCCAGAAATGCAACCCCCCCTTAGCAGTTCTCCTGTCTTGCGTTGATTTATCCCATCAATCCAATCCAATGAAATTTAAGAATTTTAAAAATTGAACGAATAATAAAATTAAAATTCATAATCAACCACTAATAAATCTTAGAAATTTCCCCATTTGGCATCTAAAAAAGGATTGAATTGATGAATTGATGGCATGAGGCAATGCAATACGTGGGAAACCTGTCAACGGAGAGGTGTCTCCTGGAAGGACTTTCTATGGAAAGTGGCCCTATTTAGGTGTTAGATATGCGAAGAAAATCCGGAAAACTCCACTCCATATTGTAAACATTATTTCCATAAATTAATTTTACGGTTTTCCAATTTTTTTGCGTGTTGCCCATAGAATCCAGTAAAGGCATATAAATTTAAAGCCCTTAAAAAAAAGAAAAAATGTAAGAAATCATTGAGGATTAAAACATTATACCAGTCATAACTTATATATCTATCAATGTAAGTTCTAAATAATTCAATATTGCATCACTCAGCAAACTTACAGATCTTGTTCTTGTATTTAATTAAACACAGTTTATGGAAATCCGAAGAAATGTGATAATTTTCAAGCCACTACTTTGTGCTGAACATCTTTAAAATGTCGAAAATTTTCTAAATATTACGATTTGTGAATGCTTGCAAAGGGCTCATTCTATTTGAGATCGTGAATGAGGATATGGATACTAAATTTATAATCATTTTTTGTCCCCATTTAATTAGAAAATGCTTTAAAAATTATTTATTTTATGTGTTTTTACGTTATATATTACTACAAAATAAATTCTTGTGCTTTGAAGCTTTCGAATAAACCTGTAAATGCTGTCAGAATCTACTACACTTCAATTAATAAGCTTACAATAGCTTAGAAAAAGTCTCAATCTGCATGATTTTTGTGTTTCTAGGCCTCTTTCTAATCCCAAGAGCAGACTATTTAAATTATGAATGCCAGCAAAACATGTTTTTATGCGAATTGCGGTTGATTTATGTGATACTCTATCAGACAGATGGCACAAAACAGATCTACAGGTAATTTAATATATTCTTAAACCACTTTTTGTGGCCAAGGAACTTGAAAACCCCAAGAAATCTTAACTTTTCTGGATAAGTTATAGTTATAACATGGAAGATTTTGAAGCTAGGAGGGCGTCATTCGCATGGCACAGATGATCCTAACTCTTCCTGTCAAAATATATCACGTTTCAAGATGTATAATGCCTCGAATTGTAACACTTTAGCAACAGAACCATTTCACTTTTCGTGTTTATAATAGTTTTTTTGCCAGTTTAAAAAATAAAATTCTGGTTTGTCCTTCTTTCTCGTTTGTATCGTGACAGTTCATCTACGACATATTCGAGATTCTTTAGATAATTTCAGTGGGTCAGAGCGCGGATATCCTCTTTTCCCACTTACTTTTATCTGCATGTTAGATAGAGATCCCTTTACTTTTAGTAGGTAAGTGGATCTGACCTCTCGCTACTCTACAAGAACTCTCATGACCCGAATTTACCTGTTTCTTGCCATATAAGGTGAGAGTTCGTAAGATAGAAAAGGAAAGCCCTGAAAATATTTCATTCACGAATATTTTATAAGGAAAATATCATTTATTTTAAGTATAAATAGAAGGATGTGTCTTCGTCATTGTGCCACAAGGTAGAAACTTCAACTGGTTATATTGCATCTTTATTGGTGTATAACGTGCAATAAATAGTAAGAAATTCTGGTAAAACGTTTCACAAACAAGTTTTCTAATGATTTAAGTTCCTTCTCTCATTCTTTATTTAAACATTTAGCATTTTTCAATGATGTATCTGGATGCAGGACTTTTAAGATGAATAAAAGCATTGAAAAAATTATTTATTTCGAAATTTTAAGAACGTTTTATATATATTAAGATAAAAATTCATGATTTCAAACAAAAACAAAGATTTTATAAAGTTTATTAGCAATTTCGAATTTTTAATAAACGCAGTAATTTTTCGTGAGAAAGTTCACATCGTAGAATATTAACCATGGTGGGAGAGAACGCGATGATCGCGTCGCGAGCGCCGCGACGCGAGGCGATTATCATAAAATATCATTCATAAAATTATCATCATTATTATTATTTTCTTTAGATATAAGTTAAAAATAATTCAAATGTTTCGTATATATTTTTATTTTTATTAAAAATAAAATATAATTAGAAATAATCTTAAGAAGCGATAAAAGCGATGCGATCGCACGCTTCGATCGCATCGCTTTTTAAATGGACTAACTCTCTGGTATAGAAATTTAATTTTACCTTTTCAAGAAATTTCTTATTTAATTAAATAAACCCAATAAATAAGCTTAAAAATCTTTTTAGAATTTCAGAAATTTACTAGAAAATAATTTACTAGTTTTAAATTACAAAATTATATTAAAAATATTTCTAGAATTTCATTTTATTTTTGTTTTTTTATAACAGTAAAAACACTACAAAATTATATTAAAATAATTAAAACATGTACATAATTTTATATTTTTATTATTATAATATTTTTAATATTTTAGTATTTTTTATTTATTTATTTATTTTTTGGAACGAACGAATGTAAAAACACTTCCCTCCAAAATAAGGCACTTCCTACAAAGGATAAGATGAGAGAAAATTGTCTCGATTGTCCTATGACTCATTCTATTATTCAGGAATTATTATTATTATTATTATTCGATTACAAATAGAAAACAGGTTTATAATGCCACAATCTTGCTCTAAAGGGGGGGATTATTCCAAAAAAATCTAAATTAATCAACTTACGTATGTTTAGAGTTTTTAGATTATTTTATAGTTAAGTAGTTTTTAGAGTTTAGTAGTAGTTTTTAGATTATTTTATAGTTAAGTATTTTATAGAGTATTTACAGATATATTACAGTTTATTTTACCGTAATTCAAGTATTTTATATTATTTTAAAGTATTTAATTACACTGTTTAGTGATTATCAAACGTAATTTAGAGTACTTTTTAGAGTATTAAAGTATTTTTAAGGCGATTTAGAATATTTGATTAGAAAAATTAGACTTTTAACAGTTAATTTAACATATTTAAAATATTTTACAGTAGTTTTGAAGTGTTTTACAGCTCATTTTTTTTAAAGAATTTGGAGTATTTTTAAGACTATTTAGAATATTTCATTACAAAAATGAGTATAGCTTAACATATTTTAAAGTATTTTTAGGTTATTTTAAAGAAAATTTAGAAAATTTATTCTATTTAGTGCATGTTTTAGGTTTATTTTCTTGAGTTTTTAGACATTTTAAAATATTTTAAATACCCTAAAAATATTCTAATGTCCGTTAGAGCATACTTTAGAATATATTTAAAGTATTCTAAAGTATTTAGATTATCTTAAATACTCTGTACAAGTATTTAGATGAATGTTATCTGTACATATTTAAGCTCATAAATGTTTATTTTGTATCTACGCCCATGTAATCTTTTGTTAAAGGGCAATTTGGGTGGTCTAAATTCATCAGAACTATTCGTTTTGAGAGTAGCACGTGATTGAAATAATTAATGATGATAATAATGATGATGACGATGATAAAAAAAAGTTAATAATAAGCTGGGAAAATTATGAAAAATATGAAATAAGGGTAAATATTACGAGAAAAACAGTGATAAAGCATAAAAAATGGGGAAATTTACTATAAAGATGGAACAAAAATATATTATTAAGCCTAGAAAATAGATTTAAAAATGTATTTTTGAGCGCAAAATGTGTGTTATGTAACGCCGAAGAAGAGCGCAAACTTTAAAATAAATTAAAATATTCTGGAAAAATGAGCTGAAAAAATAAGAAAATAAAACTATTAAGTTTCATAAATTAAAAAATATATTATTTCTATTTAAAAAATAATAATAATAAACGAAAAAAACAAGAAAACCAGTTACGTAGACAACATAAACACACGTTAGGTTCAATTAAAACATAAAAAATTATTAATACTTACAGAAGCGCCGATATATTAATAATAATTATTATTATTACAACAAATAAAAAACGTTAAAATTTATGAAAATTAAAACGCGAAATAAAAAATAAAAAAAGAATCGAATAATAAATAAATTACAAAACGAAATAATTTATCACCAGGAGACATAAACAATACACGTTAGGTTCGATTAGAAAGGAAAAGACACGAATACCTGTAGAAGCGACACCATACAGCGATTGGTGGAAACTTGTATGACGTGTGGCACGTTTGCCGTCTCTGAATTGTTGCGCAGACGATCGATTTAGACGATGAGCAGAAGATGCCGCTCATTCCGAACCGGAGAGTGTCGGAAGAAGAAAGAAGTTTCCAGTGATGGCATCGGTTATAACATTTTAAAACAAAAAATGGATCGTTGCCTTTGGATCTTTATAACTATTTTATATATAACATTAATACAACTTGCCATCGGAAGCGAAACTTCACAAAAAGAAGTCGGTAAGTTGGCAAAACTTTTATTATTTTTATTTTTTTTTCCCGAAGATTTATGAACGTTTCGGCTCTTGTTTAAGCCGTTTATACGTGTTATTTAAATATTACAGTTAATTTTTATTCGTTCTTATATTAATTTAATGAAGATATACGTAGCGAGAACTAGTTTCGCTTGTGTTGTTCTTCTATTTGCCGGGTATTTTTTTAATGCTAGCGCACGATTGATAATCGATAGAAAAGTGGAAACAGAAACGAAAATTTATGACGTTTCCATTAGAAACATTCAAAATTTTCGTCTTTAGTTGATTTATGTGCGTTTTTCAATTGTTTCGCTCGTGTTCTGCGTTTAAACTTTTGTGTTCTGTGTTTTGCTGGAATTGGTTACGTATGTCTTGTGTTACGATGTACAAAGCCGTGTTTAAGTCTGATGTTTTGTTCAAGTAACGTACGTTACTCGTATTCCGTTATTAAAGATCTAGTGTCTGTTCAAGCCGTATATGCACTTATTTCTGTTTTAGTATTATAAATGCTTGTTTCTGTTAATTAATAAGCACTTACGCTTGTTTCTATTCAAATTACATATGATTTTTGCGTTCAACTTACATACCACCTTTGCATTTCGTTCAAGCTAGGGGTCTTCTTTCTGTTCAAGTAATACACGAGCTTTCTCTTCTGTTCAACTTAATATAAGGGTTATAGATTAATATAACCCTTTAATATTGCGTATTTTTGCTCGGATATTCTGCTTATTTCTTTGCATTTATACATTTATATTTTGCCTTGTCTTCCATCTAAATCGCTCTATTTACATCGCGCATATTTTACGCTTCACAATTTATCTAAATCATTCAATTTATGCTTATTCTACCGCGTATAAATTGTGTTCTACGTATTTTGTTTTCATCTTTTAGATGGAGACATAACCCGCGTAGAAACCAGTGGAATCCCATTTGATTTCATCATACACGACCATAAATCTGTGTAGGCTCTTGCGTGTCCCGCTTACATCGTTCATATTTCGCTTATGCCATAATTCTGTGTCTATATGGTTCGAAGATTCGCTTGACGTCGCTAAAATAACATTTTCGAGTACCGTTCTGACTCGTTACATTTTCCAAAATTCCAAATTTACGCGCCCATTTGGTGGGACGTTTAATGCAATTTCCCGCTCTTCGTTGTATTGTTCTAACACTGAAAAAATGAGAACTAAATTTTTTTTTTCTTCGATATTTTCTATCAAAACCTAGTTTCGAATGGGAACTGTGGCACAAACCGAATGAACTTTTGTGGGAAATTATTTAGTAAGTGTAGCGAGCGGGTCGTCAGTCGATCTGATGGCTGCCTAACATTATTTTTATTTCCCTCATGACAGCGATAAAGTAGGCCTCCACACAATGGTTTGGATATCCTTGCTTTAGGGGCACGTATGGTCATACTCGTGATGATAATTTTCTTTTAATACGTACACCGGGCGTGGGATAGTTACGAAGTCTTTTCCTCTTAACATTCTACCATTTATTATATACGCGATGTGGGGGTGTTTGCAGCTCCTTTTCTACAACCCCCCGAAATTTATTCGGTTTGTACGAATATCCAACATTATAGAGGGGTTACGTGTGGTTAATTCTGTATAAGGGATTTAACTAGTTTAACGAAAAAAAATACAAGTTTTTAGCTATGAAAATGGGGTTGAGTTCGTCTCGTCTCGTAGCTCACTTATCGGGTCGAAGGACGTCGGTTCATTCACAGTAGCTATATGCCACACATAACTTTACACGTAGCACCGGTATTCGAATTACCATCAAACGTGGCCTGTAAATCTTTTTATTTATTTATTTATTTCTTTTCGTTATGTGCTTGTATAGAACTTAGCAGTTAAGTTGGATTTTTACCATTTCCTATTTTGTTCTATCGCATCTCTGACGTGGACAACTTTACATGGTACAGGTACTAAAATGTAAGAAAACCGGTTTACAACTCACCGGAATTTCAAGTCACATTTCTACCTCACCCTGACCAACTTTATTATTAAAAACAGAAAAGTTTACTTTTTAATATTTTCTCTTCCTTCCAGTTACCTGTTAATTAGGGAAATAACAGTAGAGCGATCGGGAAAAATCCCCAAGACGTCGAGAGTTTTTTTTTTGCGTAACTGATAGATTTCTATACGTAATAATCAACACTATTGTCTCGGAGTAATGACTGTGAAATACGTATGCGAAGAAGAACCGTTCGAACTACTTACTTTAGTTTTATTTATTATAGTAATTTTATTGTCTTATCGCTAGAACTAGATATGACATGAGCATAAATAATAAAAGAAAATATATAAATATATATTTATGGGTGGTTTATTCTGATATCAAAACAATACTTCCGTGCTCTTTACAGTTGGGTAATTGTTTTCACATAAATTTACAGTTAAAACATTTATCATGGTTAAGTATGTAAATATTCAAAAAATATCATTATCTTTAAATAATCCTAAGTAATAATACGGTACGATAGGTCAAAAATTGTTTTCTGTTATCAGATTTTACTTATTTGTATTTATTTTTAAATCCTTTTGTTATAAAGTGAGAGTCGGATTTAACGTCGCGCATTGTTTGCTATAAAAAATTGGAGTCAACGAACAACAAAATAAGAATTACGTTGACTGTACTCTTGTTACTATAAAAAAATCCCGTTTTTTTAAGGGAAATTATAGGTGTTAAATTTTTCCCCGAAGGGTAATTATGTTCTTGCTCGAAAGTATTTTTGAAGGAAACTGTATGGTTTGTAACGGTTACACTTCTGTAACATTCCATTGATTGCTGTTTACGCTTAAGCCCGCTAAAATGGCTTTTCCCAAACATTCGACTCGGTGGGGAGTTGTGGGGCCACTTTTCGGTGGGAGAAAGTTCCCCGACCTTGAAGAAGGTTCATAGGTAGATAATTTCTCTTCCTTCCTTTGCATAAATATGCAGCTGTTTCGTGGCTTCGTTCGATGTGTGCCACACAAACCGATGCCCTTACTTCACACGCAACGTTCAATTATCGAAGATGTAGCGATTATTGAGGAAAAGAAATTATTTACTTGGTAATTTAAATATAATCGAGTCTGTTTTAAGTTATTTTTTTTCATGTATTTTATTAAAATATCCGAGAATCACCTCTCGTTGACCATTCCTTTTGTTTTAATGCCTTATTTTCTGAGTTTGATAATGGAAATTTCCATAATTGTAAAGCGATGTACTGACCAAAAACCCAGAATTTCATCAAAGAATTCTAATAATTATAAAAGGAAATTGTTACAATTAAATAATTTATAAGAGTTGGAACGGGTAATTTATATACCGGTACCATAATTTTGTTTCTTAACAAGAGATACTGTACAAGTATGCTGTTTATTGACAGAAAGGTCGTCTTATATACTCTATATCTTCCACAGAAATTTCTCTGATCTAGGGATAAATTAGGTAAATTTTCCTAGTATCTTTCTCGTATAGGAACAAGTAGTAATTTCCTTAAAATAAACGGTTACTTCGGGTAATTTCCCTAACGTAAAGGGTTATTTTAGTTAATTTTCCTAATGTATAGTCCCCTTCTTCAAGCGGTATTTATCAATTAAAATCCATACATTTTCCTAGGATAAAGGGAAATATTAGGTAATATTTCTCGAATTTTATATAATTTAAAATAAATTTCGGTTTGATGGATAAATATCAACTTTTTAGATGGAAATAATGGTGTTTAATCATGAACATTCTGCTTTAAAGTTCGAGGAAATGTATCTAAGAGATTATTTAATGAGACGAGTTTTTCCTGTATCCATCTTAGTGAATATCCAATTACTAAGCATTGTAGTATTATAGTGACTATCTTGGAGCTAAAATGTAGGACAAGCGGTTAAAATATAGGATAGATTCTATATAAAGTGTAATCACGTGAGACGAAAAATCTGGGACAGATGAGGTGAATTACTGTATAAGATATTAATTATAAAGGAACCAATTTCAAAAATTATCGGAAGATGTTTCGGGCTATGGGAATAACTTTTGAATGTTACCAAAACGGAGCGGCTGATGATGGCTCAGAGTGGGCTTAATTATGCAATTAGCTTACGATTGAATGGCTTTTAAATGGAGTAAAATCGGACACGCTTCATCTAACGTGAATTTAAATGGTTACATTATCGGTTTTTTCCCTTCCAAAATAGGGAAATTATTTGGCGTGTTACAGGAAATCAGTGGAATATTATTTAAAAAAAAATTTTTTTTAAAGATAAAAATTCAGATTTTATTTTAAAAAATCATAAATGAAGTATTTTAAAAAAAATTGCACAAAAGTTTTAAAATAAACCTAATATTAAGGATATTTTAGGGATATTTGGGGATATTTAAGTGAAGTTTAACTGGCAACAGGACTTGTTTATCTTTAGGAATTAAAATACTGAAATTAAAAAAATTGTTTAATAAAAATTTGTACGCGTAACAATCATTTTATTAAATTAGATTAAATTACAAGAGAATATACGAAAAATGTTCATAAGTTGGAAGAATGTTAATTAATTATTAATTAAATTTTGAGAAAGTGTTGCCAGATTAAAAAATGTAAATAAAAAAACATTAAAATTAATTAATTTTTAATCTGGCAACACTTATTACATTTTTGTTGTTGTTTAGTCACATTGGGAGTTGGCTCTTTCTCTTATCTTATAAATAAATAGAACTATGTTATGAAATCTATCCTATTTGTTTAATTATGCCATAAGTGTATAGTGGTACTTAGTACAATATCTACAACGTAAAAAATAAAAAAAAGAACAGGTTCTTAAAAAAGATAAATTTACGAGATCCATCTCTAAATTTAATCTTTTATCCTTTTATTCTATTGCTAAAAATAATGCAGGATTTAGATTAATATCTTTTGTTAAACTTAGATAATATAAAGATTTTTTTTTTCTGTATTTTCTTACGATTTTTCCGTATGGTTAACTTCTTATCATGCTTGAGATGATTGTTGTTGGTTGAATGCTATTTCTCATCGTTTAACGATGCCTGCTTCGAATTAGAAACATTATGAAAAATTAGGGATTTTTCCCCGAAATTTTAAATTATTTCGAAAATATCCCCGAATGTATAGAATTAATTTTGATATTTTATTTAAAAACAAGTAATATATTTTTTTTAATAATAGTTTTCTTTATAAAATTATGAAACATTTATAGATTATTACTCACTTCAAACTAGAAATGTTATATTAAAATATATATATAGGGATTTACCCCCGAATCTGGAGAATTATTCATTTGTAAAATACCCATTTATATTTGAGGTTTTTGTAAAAAATAAATGTTTTTAGTTTGCGTGGGAATTTTATTTTTAAAATTTCAAATATATCGAACAGTTTCTAATTACTAATTTGTGAATTTGAATGAATTTAAATTTTCTTGGGGAAGTTTCGGTAAATTTTAAAGTAAACCTCAAAATATTTTTAGAACGATGTCTATGGAATTAATTCTCATTCTGGCAACGTATTAGCCGACGGTAATTTTTTCAATAAAAATGAATTTAGATAATTAATTATAATTATAAATATGATTTTATAATATGAAATATAAAGTAACATGTTAAATATAAAATTATATGTTAAAAATTTTAAGGAAATATGAATTTTTTTTTAAATACAGATGTTTAAAAAATTTTGAAAATTTGGCAGTCCTGCTATATATTATCAATATTAAGCGGTAACCCCGATCGATGATGATACTTCTTTTTATATTTTTCTCTTGTACAATTTTTCTATAATGAATCAATTGAGTTTAAATACAAAACTCATGTTTTTCACGTCGTTTAGATTTCTTTTTTCACTGGAAATCGACCGTAAATTTTTTTTCCTCTTTCTTGACGAGGAAGACAAAGAATAACGGATCAAAAATAAGAGAAAGAAAAGGAAGTAAGATGGAGTGAAGGGATCACAAATTGACAGTTCGAATGGCATTTATTTGTAGAATACCATTAACTTTCTGTCAATTTAACAATTTTAAAAGTAATAACGGTTGGCCGAGCACCCAAAGTTTTATTTTTCTTTTCTTCAAGTTTCCTTGTAAGATTTTCGAACGTCGAACCACTGATATGGTTGTTTAGAAAAATATAAAAAGAAAAAGTGGGAAAAAAGGAAATACGTCTCGAAGCGTACTAGGGATGATTTCTTGTTATTTGCCACAGGGAAGAGCGTGACACGTTATACTAGAGGTTGGTGCACAAGCGTTAAAAGCCCTGATATGATTCAAAAATCACATGACTTAACAGCAAATTTAGCATAATTTTTGCCTAACATATTTTTTAAACTTTGTGAGTCAGTTCAATGTATTCGGTTTTCCTGTTGGTCTGAACTTTATTCAGTATTTTTCTTACAAGGCTATTTATAAACTTATTAATGGTTCAAGGTTAATATCTGCCTTCTTTAGAAGCTGGAAAGGTGATTTGGAAGCTTTTTTTTAAGGCCTAGAAGCTAGGTTTTAAGTGTAACTCGCGATAATCTTATTGAGTCATTTGAAGTTTGAAAGTACAAATATGGCGGAACAGTTTAAATTCTGAATTTTTCGATCAGTTTGTTGTCTTTTTTCTAAAATAAAGAACTAATATTTTAAATAATTTTATTTTTTTATATTTAAAAATTTAACACAATTTCGCTATTTTGCTACCGTTCACGAGCTTAGATCCATTAAACCAGGGAAGAATTGTTCAAGATTTAAAATTTTTTTTATTTAAGACTTTTACACTGATTTTAACTAATAATTATAACTGTAAAAAATAGGTTTGAATACCAAAATATTTGGTTTAAACTCGCTCAAAACCCGAAGAAACTAGCATTTAACTCGGATCCTCATCGAATGGACTTACAAGAAATTTAAATTTAAAAAGAAGTTCAGTTAGAAAACTTAAAAAAAAAAAAATACTTTTTAAAACGTTTTTTCTTTTTCTTTGCAATCGAAAAGACGAGTTTAAAGATGAAAAAAAGTAAAGAAAATCGTAGTGAAAATCGATTTTCGACACGACAACTTGCCATTTATCATATTAAAAAAACACGCTGTCTGAAGTCTAGACTCGATACTAGAAGCGATATTTTATTATTTTTAGTTTAAAAAAAATTAAATTCAGAATTGTACGTTCGTGTTTTTAATTCGTGATAAATAAGTTATATTAATTCCCCACAGCGCGGAACATAACTTGGCACATTGACAATGCAGGGTGTTGTTTAGCTGTATGAAAATCGACTTTATAATGAATTGAATTAATTTTCCGACAAAAAAAAGAGATTGCGAAATTATACGGATTGCATTGCAAAAAACATGAATGTGTTTGTATATAAGGTTGAGTGAAAAGGGCGATTTTATTTAAGTGACGCCCTGAATTGGTATATATGTAACTGCGCTCTTTAATTTACATACTTTTGAATGGCTTTAAACATTTTACAATACCCAATTTGCTACCCCAAATGTATAATTTTATGCTTCCTGTTAGAATTTCGAGCACTTTGAAAACTTTGGTCGATTTTTAAATTTGTACGGGATGGCCGTACAGATTTAAAAATTACTTTGAAAGAGTTAACCGTACCTTTTGCTCATTTTGAACGGCTCTTTTACGTACAAGGAGCTCGCTTAAGAGTAGTTTGAAGTTGGAAATCGATCGGCGCTGTTATCTAGATAGAGGTAAAAATCGATTATTTATCGATTATTGCACGTCATAAAATTACGCTGTGACAATTATTATTAGTTAGGTAAGTAGCTGACATATTGTATGATTCGTCGAGACGGATCCGACTCAGATCGTTAGGGGGTGACAAGCAGAACAATGAACCGATAGGACAGTGAACTTATGTGAACGGACATGAACGTTACTTTTCTTTTACACTCTCTTAATACTTTCTTTTGATGGAGGCAAAAGAAGAAGAAGAAAAAAAAATACGTGAATTTATTATTTATGCGTTTGTCGTGCCGAATTTGTGTCCAGAAACAGTTTTTTTTCCCTCTTGTTTTTCGTACGTAGCAAACGTACAAAAAGTTCGCAAGACACAGTTTTGATTTTCTCGCTTTTTATCTGCTCCATTTTGAAGTTATAAGTCAATTTTTTCTTTAGAATTTATTTGGCATATTTGATTTAGTTGCATTTCTCAATTTTTGAATTCGTAATTTAATTTTTTTGAGTGTTCGGAAATTGGTAACTGTATTGGTACCCTAATCGATGTATTAAAATGTAAAATCTGTAGCTAGAATTGTGAAATTTAAAAGCTGGTTCTGAGGTCGTTTTGGCCTCTTAAGATCTAAATAAAGAGCTTGAAAGGTGTCTTGGGAATTTGTTTACTAGCTAACATGCCTTAAAGGCTAACTTAGAAAGCTCAAAAGATGTCCCGGATAGCTAATTAAGAAGCTTAAAATTTGCCTTGAAGGCTAACTTAAAGGTGAACTTGGTAGCCTAAATGTCGTTTCTTAAATCAATATTGAAGTTTTATTGATTTTAATAACCACATTTTTAAATAAAACTACGTTTTATTGCATATTTACTCATGAAATCAGGTTTAGAAATCATATTTTTAATATCAAGCCTCACCTTAAAGTAGAATTTCATAAACTTCATATTATGAAGGTCCAACTAATTGTTTTCGCTTTAATGCACCCTTTTTTTAAAGCTTTATTTTTTCTGTTTAACCTTTCTTCTGTTTAATAATTAACAGACAATATGCAACGTCAAGGTGTCTAGCTGCGTATTTCAGGAAGAATGGAGCCGTTCCCACATAGCTATCTTGAACAATAAGTGAAAGAACATTATCAGAAAGGACGTCGCTTGAATATGTTGCCTTACTCGATCTAGAAAAGAGGGACACGTCACGTAACAGACATTAGGTACTCAGAAATTCCTTCTTTGAACACCTGTCTCCATAGTTTGTAGTATATTGATGCAGGTGGTTATACAAGAAAGAACTTCCGTATGGCTAAACAATATTATATTTCCTAATGGTCTTTATTATATTTCCCTTATTAAAATCAAATTTTTGCATTTAATCTTACAGAATTTCTCCAATTTTTGTTGTAAAGATACTCAAAAAATAAAAAAAAATAAAAATAAAAAATAAGGGAGGTTTGGCAGCCTATCTGCCATTGACCCGCCAAAACGCCATAGGCAACGTTGCCTTTCTATATATATATAAACCAAATCGAGTGCTAGTAGAGAATATTTTTCGTGTTTTATGCTTTAATAATGCTTGTTAAAGGAGGTAGCAACTTGGATTACGGTATCTACAGAGTACTTGAGTAAACGCATTGTTGTAGCAACAGAAACGAGTCGCGAGTTAAGCGGTTAAAAATAATTTTAGCATCAGCCTAGCGAGTTAATAAAATCTCAAAAAATGATCGGAATGATAAAAGTACATTTATATATAGTCAAAATACAACTTCTTGAATCATGCGCCGATGTGTCCGGATACGCCTCAACAAAATTACACGCTCCGCAGCCTTTCGTTTTGGACCAATGGACCCTTCTATGTTCATGCTAACTTCGGCTTTGAGGCAACTTAACAAAGTATCTTTTCGTTTCCTAACTTAAAATTATTATCTATCCCACACCGGAGTTATGAAATAAGTTAAAGAAACATGGCAACTGTCACAAGTTTTGATAGAGGAGCCCATAGCAATCATCTTTCTGTGGATTCACTCCACTAACTCCACTAACGAGAGAGTTAGCCATTGTTTATACACTACCGGTTCACGATCTACTTCATACAAGGGGATTCTTTTATGGGAACAGAAACGAGCATTCGATAATTGATCCTTTGGGGATATCGAAAGTATCGCTGGATTGTAAACTAATCCACCATTTTCCTCCCTCCTCCCTCTAGTATCGTGTTGCCGAGCTTCCCCCAGCAAGTGGATAGTAGTCGGAAGTAATTGAAAGAACATAATGGATTAAAAATGGATGACCATAATTGTAAATTACCAGAACGTTTCCGGATTGCTACGTGTTGAGAAATTCCCACTTTAATTCGTGTGTAGCATAAGACGTTGTGAGGTCATAATGTCTACCAGGAAAAATCGAACAATAACAAAATTTAAGAATAAATTATGTGATATAAGTATTAATTGTGATCTCGAGATCATTTAAACGGTAATTTATACCCCCCCTTACAGCGTAATTAATTTATTTTTTAGGTTATTACCCGATTCTACGTATCCTACTGTCTTAGATCCGTTAACCCCCCTTAAATAAGGCCAATTTGTTTGAGAAAATGGTAATTATTCCAGGTTATTAAGTAAACAAAATGGGTGAAATATGTAATAAATATGATTTTTAAAAAAATGTTTTTTAAAAAAAACGGACACGTGGTCCATTCAGTTGGGTAATAAATTTTTCTTGAATGTCGTGATCCGTGTCGATCCCACGCACGCTATAACAGTGTGGGATATCCTTATGCGACGAGTTTATGTCTCCTTCTTTTAATGCCGCCGCCATTTTGTAATCAATTATTTTAAATAATTCGAAAAAATAATAGGAAAAATTGACGCTAGGGGTTCCAAAATCGGTAAAAGGCTCGCAAACTTCGGAATAATGCTTTGTTTTTTGGTTTTCTGACGGATTTTGGAGTGGAGAAAGTCACTTTGAAAACGAAATTTTGTTCAAACGTCTATTTAGTTGTGTTTGTTGATTATCCGGTTTTTAATTCTTCGAAACTGAAACCGGTTTTCCCGACTCGCACACGAAACTTGTAACCGGTCTCGACTACATCACCTTACATTCTAGGAAATTTAACAAAAGTTTTGTGGCGTTTCTCGATCGAAACCCACACCAATAGGAAGTAATTTTAGTAGAAAATACATTTTTAAAATATTCTAATACATAATTACCCTCTTTTAAAGGTTAATTTATGCGTTTTTAACGGCTTAGAAAGGCACAAAGATGGCGCTGCAATTGATCGCACAATGGTGTATTTCCATAATGAAAAAAAAGTGATACTTTCCTATAGCTGCCATTCGATACAGTAATTACTTTTAAGTTGTAGTGGTTCCTTTTTTTGGATAGGGGGTAAAGTAATCGAACGAAACAGGTTTGTTACAGCTAGAGCTGTAGTTAAAAATCAACTTTCTCTGCATCAATTTGAAGCACATCGATTCACACGCCATTTTTTTAAAGTTCTTGTACACTTTAAAGGCGTTTTTTTCCCTTTAATTTTAATAAATGCAAGCCTTTTAAACAGCAGTTTTATGCAGGAAATGTGCCTTAAGATATCTTAACATTTTACCTTGGCACAAATAACTTCCTTTTAATCGGATGATTCTGTAGATCATTCGTGACTTTATTATTTAACTATACGTCTGATATGTCAGACACACATACGTATGTATGTACAGTACATGGTCGTGCTATACGTACCTTTAGGCACGACTAGTTTTTGTTTTTAGTGAAATTTTTTCTAGGAACAGTTGTTTAGTTGGTTACTAGCTGAAGATAAAATAACCTTTAAAGGGGAAAACACTCAGTAAAATGGAGGTATTTTAATACAGAATTTAGCATAAAGGCTGTAATTTATCCAATATTAAATTAGGATGATAAAGGATTAATTTTATGTGACGTTTAAACCGGAAAGAATAAAGTTATGCCGCTCAAACTTAAGATCAAAAGATACGCCAGTGAGTGGTGTTAGCTCAAGATTTGCATATATATTAAGCTGCGATTCAACAGAGATTCAAAAAATTGGTGGGAAGCATAAAGAGATAATTCCTTCTTCATTAAAAGCTGCAATATAAAAGATTTTCTACTACATTACTTCTTCTATTACGATTTTGCATGCATAATCGTAATAGAAAAGATAAGATTTACGGGCGAACACGATGATTTTTAAGGAATGTGAGTGAGGATTGTAGAGTAATAACGGTGAAGATAAGTTTAAAACAGAATAAATCAAGAAATATTAATTTTTGGAAAATTTACAGCTCTAGAAGGTAAATTAGATCGCTTAGAGCTCGTATAAATCTATAGATAATTAGGTTTCAGGATATACAAGAGGGAAATTATTAATTCAAGTAATAAAGCCATAAATTACAAAGAAAGATTGAAAAATTCGAACATTTATAAGAATTTTTTTAAAATTTATTTGAATATCTTCTATTTTTAATATATATACAGTCGAACTTTCAATAACGGTCATAACCTCTCAACATGACCACCTGTATACGGCGGCCACGTTTTTAGAAACATCGAAGAGAAACGTATACAAAATAACCTGGAAACAAAGGAAATTTTTTATGTTTCTGTCAGTGGCCGTTGTTCAGAGGTTTGGCAATGCGTTTGTATATGTATGTACAGTACAGTACATATATATTAAAAGTGGCTTTTCCTTAAATTCCTTTATTGTTCTTTTATACAAATAGATTCATGTACACGATTCTTGAAAATTCAGCAAATCCTATTATCTATAAAGCTATTTTTAATGTTATTTTTCATTATAAATCTGTGTTATAATATGACATTCATGAATAATTCGAAAATATTTTTCCTTTTGGATCATTTTTCTCTCTTTAATTGTTTCTTTTGTTGCGTACAATCGTCATTAAATTTTCCGTTTACAATAAAAAGAGAGAAGTTTTTACTCTTGACGTCATCAATTGATCAATGTACAGCACTAAACACTTTTCCTCTTCCATTTACAGAAACCCCGACCAGGATGTGGCTGGCTGTTACAGTAACAATTATTTAATTTTTTTCTTTTTTTCTGGATTGTCGATTTTCTTTGAATTATAACTAACAATAGCGTATGAAGTAATAGTAACCGTGGTTATATTTAATCAATAAAATAATTTACAGAAAAACAGGTTCAGATATCTCTCGTTAAGTTTAACGTGACTTTCTGAAGATATTTTGATTCCTTGATATCTCCTGGAGAGATTTGCTGGATGTTCGAAGGTATTTGGATCTCCAATATCTCCCTGGAAAGATTAACTGGAGGTACAAATCCTTCTGAAGGATGTGGATCTCCTGAAGGTACCAGGAGGACCCAAAATCCTGAGCCAATCTTTAAGCTCTATAGGAGGTATTTGGATCTTCCGATATCTGGATTTAAAGTATCTAAACTCCTTCATACCATTTGGAAAAAATTAACACGGCTTTCTAAGGTATTATTTGGACTTCTTGATATTTCCTGTGAAGATCGACTGTAGATATACGATTTTTTAAAAGTATCTGGACCTCCTGATGCTTTCTGATATCATCAAGATGCCCATAAATCTCTCGAAGGTATTAAGATTGCTTCATATTAGATTTTATACATTTTTATGAATTGTTTTCTTCATTGAAGATTCCGAAGATTTCTTCATCTTAAAGATTCCGATTGTTTTGTACGGTACTTCATTAATAATTAATTGAAAAAAGCTACTTAAATCTTGTACAGTAATGAGAACAACAGAATTTCTGTGGTTTGTAAATGTAGAGGCATATAATTAATAATTATCTTGGTTATAATATTGTTAACCTGCATTTAAAAGTATGTTATTAGAGTTTAATGAATCACTTTCCTTACCCATTTTGTAAATGGTTTAGCTCTGTTGCCATAGATACAACTATTTTATACGTACGAACGGACTATTATTCAGTCATGAGAGAAGAAGGGCAGTTTTGAAGCGTTAAAACGAGAGAAAATCATTGTAGTATCTATAGTAAACTTGTGATCAATTATTATATAGACCTAACAAGTCTGTAATTATATAAATTTAATAATTTAGTGGCTATTAAACTGTATAAAGTGTGCTTTTTAGCATAGTTTTGGTGCTTATTACTGTCTTTCATGTGTGCGAAAAGTGTTCAAGCAGCACTTGACATCAAAATTTATTATTCTTCCTCCGGATTCGTGTTCTTAATAAATTACATATAAAATTCGTAATTTTTATCAGTAAAATGTATAATTTATCCTTAAATTTATGCAAATTAAGGCATATTAACATTTGTTTAACACGTTTCTTCCATATACGAGTGCAGTTTTTAACCTTTTCAACCTCGAATGTGTCTGTGTGGCTGATATAAAGTTAATTGACCATAGAATTAATACTATGAGATTTATCGACTTTGGACAATTGGTTTGGGATTTAATAATGTAAACAAAGAAATTTCAACCGGAATATCTACTTATAATACCAAAAAAAAAACTATTAAAAACTTAATATTTTCTACATTATATTAATAATTTAGAGTATAAAACTCGTAATAAAAATTTGCTTTCTAGTTTTGTAACGTTATTTATCGATTAAAGTCCACGAAAATTAAAGCAATTCCTTATAAGAACTTCACATTTTTATCAAATTTAAAATTAAATATTGCCATTTTTGGCGATCAATTTCTGTTTTCGTATTGAAATTTTAGCTTAAAGTACTAATTTGTTACGAATTTATTGAATTTTATATTAATTTACAACATATTTAAGGGAATTATGAAGATAGTTTAGGGATAATTTTCGCTTTTTTAATAATATGAGACAGCCTTAAAATGATCAAAAATCCATAAATTTAATAGGAAGAAACCATATTTTAGCATTTTAAGGGATTATTTTCGCTAATAATATGTGGAATTTCTGCTGACATTTCTAGATTTGTACCCAAAAAATCGCTATATTTTCATATATTTCACCGAAAACCTGGGCATTTTTAGAAAATTTGCTGAAGTTTTAAATCAGCCAGTGAAAAATATATAAAATAGCGCTAATAACAAATCAAGGAGGCAAAAATAACTAATAAAATGTGACCTTCAGGTATGTTTTCGCGAAGGTCACGTTTAAAAATCAGTTTATTTTGTTAGTTATGTATCATTAAATGTTTTATATCGAGTGGAAACTCAACTTAGTACCTTAAAAACTTAAAAAGAAGTGTATATTTGGCAGATACGAAGGCTTCGCTTCACTGCTTCGTGATGGGAATTGCTAGAGGCCAGAGAGGGTTCTTGTCACAATATAAGGAAAGAAAAAAAAAACAATATTATACAATGATTTTCTCTGAAAGAATTCGAAAAATTCAACAATTTTCCTTTATTTTTTGAAAAATTCTTTCCGGGAAAACCCTTTCTTTGAGTTCCAAACACAGTTTTTCATTCTATAATCCGGGTTAAGTATCAACCCGCATTAATTAAGATACAGTTCAATATGGTAATTACGTAGACCTGTATGTGATCTGTATATGGGAATGGAAGTTACAGACTAATTAAAAGTACGTTAACACAATTTATAATTATGAAATTTATTCCGTAACGGTTACAGATATTAATCTTTTTCCTATTTTTATGTCGATTTCTATGAGTTCTAACGGATTTATTCTAGAATTTAAAATTTCAAACTGGCAAATGATGTTAGGTAGAGTCTATAATCGGTCACAAGACATAAAGGGTAGCCCAAAAGTCCGTAAAGGGTAAATTGATGCCCACAAACAACACTGTTATTTGATGGGATTACTCAAGGATCCATTCAAATGTAAGTTTTGAACAAATGTTGAAGGAAATACCCACAGATTTAGCCTAAAATATTCATAAATTTTGATTTGCGGAAGTATTTTTAGCAAAAATTCTTTTAGAAAAGTCCTATGTAAATACGTCCATATTTCAAAGAAACTTCTACATTATTAGGTGCAATTGTAAAAAAAAGATAAGTTACAATTTCAGAGGGATTGGATCCATGGAATAAGGGTAAACTGGCTCCTATTTAGCTGTTAAGCAGGTGAAGAAAACCCGGAAAACCACACGGTAAGTTTGGTCAGATGCGAACCCGCGACAGACTACCAGTGTTCAATGGTTTCATCCACTCGATCCCTGATGGACGTCAATTTCGTGAGGTTATGGGTTGATTGTAATAAAGAAAATCACGTTGAAATTAAGGAAATGGATTCTAAATAAATTGTTAGAAAGTATATTTGTAAGATGCGTGAGAAAATCTTGCATTGCCCATTAAAAAAGTAGGAAAAACTAAGAATCCATTTAATAAAAACCGCAGAAATTGTAAATTCTAACAAAATTCAGTTGCTTAAACTTGTTTTCTGCAAGTATTATTGTTATTATACATTCTGAAATATATAAGGTCACACTTAGATAGTCACGAGTTGGTTTTTTTTTCAAGAAGTAATTTCAAGAACCCATTTATGTGAAAAGTCGTAAACAGGAACGATTTATCACGCAAAAAATTCCTCCAAAAATATAATTTCTGAAAGGTTTTCTTACAAAATAATGTATTAGACTTTAGTTTCTTTTTTTAGAAGTTCATTTACATGAAAATCAGTGAGTCCATTGTAAATATCATTGTAAACTCTGTAAAAATATGTTTAGAATGCCCCTAATTAAGCTTTAATTACAGAATTTAATATAATCACCCACAAAAAGTTTAATTTTTAAGGTTTATTTTTACAAAATAATGTCTTGCAAATAAGTACTAATAGAAAGATCTATTTTAAGTGCCATTTGCATGAAGATCAGTGAGTACCATTGTAGATATCATTGTTTATTCTGTAAAAATGTGTTTAGAATGTCTCTAATTGGGCTCTAATTAAAAATAATAAGCAATGAATTAATTATAAAAATTGAGAAAAATTTACTTTGTGAAAAAGCCACGATGTTTTATGAAGATCCATATCATGGCATCTTACATATAAATGTTTTATTCATGTATAATTGTAGAAAAAAATAATGTATTTACTACAGGTTAATCTAGAAATATAAATAAACCAAAAATATATTCACTCTATAACGGTCCATTAATAAGATTTACAAACAATAATTACCATTATATGCATATTAGTTATTGTAAAGGAGGCTACAATTGTCATTTATAGAATATCTTCCAGCTATTTATAGATTCTACCTGATGAGTAGGACTGCTATTTCCTGTAAGGGTGCACGACCTCGGTCAAGAATTGTCTATTTTCAATTCGCCCACTCGATTTTTTACAACACATGTTTTGTTATAACGTGGTTACGTGTTAGTGAACAGTAGTTTCGTGTGTTCAAGTCGTAGATCTTGTGTATGTTTATTAAATATTTCGAACGTGGCACAATTTTCCGGGCGTAGCTTAAAATTCTGAAGTACAGTTTAGTGTGGTGCACAGTTCTCTTTTGTATGTATACAAAATGGTTAACAGGTCTTCATTTTCCTCGCTAGTTAAACATCGTTGTGGTTTGTTAACCCGTAAACCAGTTGCGTGGATCAGAAATGTCAAATTTATAACCTCGTGGAGTTAGTTTCTAGCATTCAGGTTCGTTTATTATGTGTCGAGTATCGGTACAAAGTTTCGATAATCCAATTCGGTACGTGACTTAGTCCTTTGTACGAGTCATCGAGTTAACGTGTGTGTGTGCATTCACAGATAAAGAAAAAAGGGTAATGAAATTCCTTTCTTGGGGAAAATGAAGATAAATTTAGTTACCTTCCGGCCACACTCGATTTAACATTAAATTATTTTCGTACTGATTATCATTGCCGGATGGATGTACAGTAACTGTATATTTCTGCATAAATCATAGTAATTTTATAATATTATTTGATAATATTAATAAATAAAGTTATATAATTTGTGATTCATTGCAGTTATTGATGTATTAACTAATTTATAACACACTCTTTGGATTCATAGATGGACTTTTGTTACAAGAGCTGATGTGTTCATATTTTTTATAGTATTAATGTTTAATTCACTTCTGACTCATGGTTATTCCTAAATAATAACTCAAACGTTATCCTAGAATCCAGAATTTAAAAAAATTCAGAAATTAAGATAAGTTTAACCTATTTTTTCGTCTATTTTAGGCCTCTTACATTTGTTATTCTTAATTATAACACCATCTTAGATGGCTAAGTGGCACCAAGAAAACCCCAATTCATAATCCACAGAAATTTTCAATTATTTTTTTTCACATTTAATAAGAATAAACGGTGAAAATAGTGATATAAGTCAAACCTGTAAACAACGGCCATTAACGGGAACATAAAAATGGCCGTTGTTTAGAGGTTACTTCGTATACACTTCAAAAAGAAACGTTTCTGAAAAAAATGACAGCCGTTTAGAGGTGGCCGTCGTTGGAAGGTGGTCTTTATCGGAGGTTCGACTGTATTAATATACTTAAATAATCAAATATTATTGTATTGTGACGACATCACAATGTCAAATATGCTGTTTTTACTCGACGACTAGGACTAGTACCCATTTCGTACGTCGTTTTCTTAATATTTCAATGAAAAATTTGATTTTAAAGCACAAATTATAAACGTCATTCCTAGATTTACACTTATATCCAACAAAATACAGAAGTAGTTATTCGTAAATTACTAAGACCCCCATTTACAATGTGAAAGAACATGATCTAGTTTATTCATTGAAATGTTTTCGCAACATAAAACCCATTCATAAGTGCAGTAAATCATTTTAAAATTGTCTTAATTTTACTTCCTGACTTTTATATTCTATCAGGCCTCCGCGGCCTTCACAATTTCATTGATTTTTTTTCCTTCCCTTGTATTGAAGTGTTGTAGAACTACATCAGATAATTTCCTAATTGTAGACTATAGTTTATATCCTTATTTGTATTGAGCAATCACAGTTTTGGTTACTTTATTATCGTAACTACGAGGTATAAGTATCGTTTGATTGAGTTTTCTTCAGATATCCTCTACATTTATAGTGATTATTTCCTTATAATATCGAAATATAAATTTATAGACCATACGAAATCAATTCCACTACAAAAAAAACTACACTGTTGAATATTTTTATTCTTAAACTTCACAAAAATGGCGGAAATATGCGATAAAAATTTATATTTTTTACATTTTACTTATATCAAGACAGATAATCGTAGTTAAAGGAACATGTTTTTCAAAAATCTCATAGTTTTATATATGAGTAGCAATTACTGTGGATGCTTAATCATCCGAGGACGTTCATCCCTTGTACGGGTCTTTCACGGCTCAAATTTTGTTTAAAGCACTTTAACATTATAAATCTCATTGAGAAATCATACATGTAAAAATGTTTATGCATATTATGCCATTGCAATGATGGCACAAGATTAGATTTAATTCGAAAATCGATTCTGATCTTCAACTGTTATTTTAGTTACAGTTCTATAAACAGCAATCATTTCCTTCATACATCCGCATAGTTTTCATAATTCACTTCCTCTATTTAAATATATTAAACTTCCGACAACGTATTTAAAGTCGTGAGTGGACTTTCTCATTGTATCTTTGCTTTTCTGAGATTGCTAGTAAAATATATATATTTTTTCAAAAATTCTTATGCATGAAATAATAATACTTAACCTTTTTGCTTCAATTGTTTCCACATAAATTTCAAAAATCCTCGTTATATTCTTAAATAAATTGCATTTTAAGTTGAGGAACTAATAGAAATCTTCTTCAGTTACAATTTTGTATTCGTCCTTCAAATAATTTTTCTTGTTTTTTTTATTTTTTTATTTTTCCTGCTATAATCATGTTGTGATCTGAACCATAACCAGTCTAGAGGAATTGCAAAGTGAAATTATCTTGTTTAATCTCAGAAAACGATGCATATAAAGGTTTTTCTGTAAAAATAGGCATGATCTCAAGGAGGTTTCATACGTCGACATTGCGGTAACGAAAACGATTGAGATTGAATCACTGTTTTATACAGAACAACTCCAGGTCAAGACTCGGGCTTGTTGTGGCCTTAAACTGTAGACCCTTCCCATAGACAGATACATGTAAAATGTGAGGCCCTTAGCTATGGACACATAACGCGAAGCCTTAAGCTTGTTTAGCTTATGTGCAAATCTGATAATGTTAATAATTTTAAAATAATTAAAAATTCTTTGCTTACATGTTACTCATCCTTCACGAAATATGCATAAGATTTCTAATTCATTATTATACTAAAAGTTATTAAATATATGGCGAGATTTTAACAAGAAAAAAGAAGTGTTTGTGCTCTTATTTTCTTGTCAAGTAACCATATTTTTTGTATACCTCGCAATAAACATCGTACTGCAAGCAATCGTACTTCCTGTAAAGGTGCAGCAAACATGATGTTTGGTTAAAGTACGATGTTATGCAGACAAATCTTATGAATTAATGAAACCACAAACTGCAATCAACAGGGGTTAATGACCGCATTAAACTCAAGATGTTCCACCAGAAATAGAATTATTCTTTTCGTTAAAACTGGCGTGTAAAATGCCTAAAGCTATAGAACATAAATTTTCCTTTCGATTCTGTTTCCAACTCTCCCAGGCTTCCATTTTTCTCTAAGAAATCAAAGAGTAAAAGTTTATATTTGTGTAAAACCCGTTATTTTTTGGGATAAAAATTGAAACATTTAATAGCTATTTATATCTTGTGAAGAATTTATGAATTTCGGAATCGGATTGTGTATAGAAAATATACAGGAAACCATAAACATATTTCATGAATTCAAAATGGCGAAGAATCGTGTCAGATTGTAGCCTTTTGACGTGTCCTTGATGTTTACATTTTATAATTCATTGTTTTGAAGATAATTATATCGTGTTTTGACGGATATTTTTAATCGTGAAGTCGGACTTTTTAAAATAAAATTCGAGTTTTGCAATGCGACTAGGTGTTCTCACGATCGTTGCTCAATATATGTCACTGCATGATTTAAGCACAATTTAAGGATTTATGGTTATTTTTTTAGACATTTTATAATTTGGTTTATAGATTTGTTTACGATTTTTGAGTGTTTTAGTATAATTTTTAAAACTTAGATCATCTTACACTGTTCACACGGATTGAATCCATCGACCTGCGTGCGTAAGTGTTGTATAAAAACTGAGAGCACTAAGAGGGCCTTTTTTTTAAGGCCCTCTGCAGGTTCGGCCAGGTCCACAATGGGAGATGATGCCCGATGTATCTGGGATAGACAACCTCCGAAAAATTCCCGGAGATGTTCACCTGGATGAGATCCTGGATCTCCCAGAACTATAGACTGATCCGTTAATTGCTTCCGACATTCAGCTAGCCAAATTTACAGCTGTATAATAAGCCACTAAAATGTTTTTAACTGAGTTACGGGCAATGCTTTGTATTATGCAAATATAATTTAGACGTTAGAATCCATTTAATAATTACATTATAATGGTTTTTCTATGAATGTTATTGGAAAATATATCGATTATTGTTACGTTCGTCTTAAGCAGTATACAGTTACCAGGAAACAACTGATACGATAGATACTATGTCACGATTATTGATCTAATTTAAATTCTGCGTGTCATTCTAGACGTCAATGCTTTTTTTCTACCAAGAAAAATTATCCAGGAATTTATGCAATTGCACGTTTTGCATTGTTAACAAATTTTTCAGTTTTTTGATACACAAACACCCGAAATTTTCCAAATACTGTATCTTTTAACATGTAAACTCATTCATTAGTTAACTATATAGTGTATTTTTTGTGGCCATTCTCGTCAGAAGCCATCGCATAATAAAGTTAAATTTAACTTATCTTTATCTAATTTCATTGCATGGCTTGCAATTTTACCTCTACTAAGTGCTTTATCTTGATTATCTTTACATCAGTTTCCTTTTTTCTTTTTTGTCTTGCCATTTAGAAGTTCAACTATAGAATCAGATTTAATAATGAGTCTGTAAAACTGGTTTATTACACGTCATAGTCACTTGCAATATCATAAAATATTCAAGATTTCGTGATATTTAGAACTGATTAAATATTTTCTCATGTTTGAAGAGTTTTTCCTAAGCATTTTTTAAAAGAATTAGAGGAGTAACTTTAGATTTTCACTTAAAAAAATAGGCCATTCAAAAGAAGTACTGAATTACAAGATAGAATGATTTATACGGTGTTTGAGAATAAGGATTTCGGTTTTAATAACTGTCTTATATTTTAGTTCTTTTGTCTTATTGTGTGATGTCTTACTTGCATAAAAGTGAATAAGACCTTTAATTATTTACCTTCTTGTAACTCCATGAGATTATGAGTGTCAGAATTAGGTTACTGTTACCCTAGGTACACAAAATGGCGGCTCGTCTCCGATTCCAGCAATCAGAAGACAGGGAACAGTGGGGACGCACGTTCTAACCTAACTTAACCTATTCTAATAAATTACCATAATTATTAGCAACCAAATTATCAGAATAGGTTAGGTCAGGTTAGAACGTGCGTCCTCACTGTTCCTTGTCTTCTGATTGCTGGAATCAGAGACGAGCCGCCATTTTGTATACCTAGGGTAACATTAACCCAGAATTATTGCTTAATTTCTGAACATGTCAGCTTTTGCTTTATAAAATACACAACTGATTTAGAGAATTCAAACAGAAGAAGGTCTACTCAATGATCAAAATTGAAAAGCATAATTTTTCTAGGAAAGTTAAAGCAAAAAAAAAGAAAAAAAAACTAAAATTAGCTTTTTTTTTGAAAGATTGCAAAAGTATTTCTTTGAAAATCTTTATGTAATCCTAAAAACAGAAACAATCCTGTAAAGTTATCACTAATTCAAATGTTATATTACATATAAAATGATAGAAATGTTCTAAAAAGTATTATTTGCTGCATGTCATAACTTTGTAAGCTCAAGATTTTGTAAACAAACTCAGAGCTCAGATAAACCATTGAAATTTTTTACATAAATTTGATTTTCTATTTTAATTTAATTTGTAAGGAAACTCAAGGAGTATCCTTAAGAGACATTCTACTCAGAAATTTATGGTGCAAAACAAATGATGGGAAATTTTTGTAGTAAAGATTTGTTTTGCACTGAAAATCTTTATAATTAAGCTTACGGTTTGTTCTAGGAAACATGATCTGGGTATCCATTATTGTAACTAATTGCCCGGACAGTTGATTCAACCGATTTCTATCTAGCGTCATACAAAATGCCGAACAGTTTTCACGTTTTTTCTTAATTTACGAAAAAAAATTACACTTTTCTTTATCATAGTTTTTTGCCTGAATTTCCATTTATTTTACTCTTTAAGTTTCCTTGGCCTGGTTCTTAGACTTATCTTTCTGAAAGTTCTTAATCGCAAGGCTGTGTAAGTTGCCATAAAAATCGTTTCTTCGAGATTAGATCGGATTATTTATAATATTCTTGAAACTTTTGATTATTTTAGAATTATAGGTCACGGCATTCATTGTTTACAATGGTTTAGTAAAATTGTAGATTATCTTAAAGGATCGGAATAATGAGTAACAGTGCCTTCATGCATTGTAACTTTTATTATACTAGGTATCAACTTTTTTATGCTGTAAACTTTGCTATAATTATAAATTAATTTGAATTTTCTTTCGTGTGTGATGTTTTGTTTTTGTGTTTTTCATCTGTTATGGTTTAGTGCTTCGTGATACATGCAAAAAATATGTTATTTATCCTAGAATTAGCCTTAATGGTTCGGTTTCTGTAAAGAATTGCCGATTTTATTTTATTTTTTTTGCGTTTTATTAGACTTTATTCGGGTTTAAGTTAGGTTCTTCAACTACAGCGCTACATTGCAGACTTGAAATCACCTTTGCACTCATTCTAGAAAATAATTTCCTCTTTCGTCTGTTAACATTTCATGCTTAGGACGTGGACTTTGTGAGATTTGTGAAGTAAAATAACAATAGAAATTTATTAAATAACAAATAACATCTCTGTGTATTTAATTCTTCCATTTTCGGAGATTAAAATATTGTTGACGGGAACAAGTATTTCATTATTAATCCGAAATGAATCACTTTTGTTTTATTTTGTAATAAATTAATTACAGTAATTTAATTTAAGAAATAAAAAGTTTTTTTTTAAATTAATATTTATTTTTACTTAATTTCTCGATTTAAAAATAATTTTTCTTATTCATTTTAAAATCATTTTTCCTCACCAGAGGTCTGACGATAATACGTAAACATGGCGTCGTTTTTAAATTTTCTCCTTATAGAGTTGGAGCGATGGCGTAATGTAGATACACGTTATCGGAACAAAACGAAGAAACATCGTGTAAAATACCCCCTAGCGGAGAAAAGATATTTTAGTTGTTAACGTTCGTGACAGACAATGTTTATAGAATTATGCTACCATGTTGATAATTTCCAAAAAGAAAAAATGAAGTTAGCAGCTAATACTTTTTCATTCGTAAATTTATCAAAATATACAATAGATAATTTAAATCTTAAATATTCAGATTTATAAAATTATTATATTCTATGTGATTACATAGTTAAATTATTGTTGAATGCAGTTTATGTATTATGTACAATTTAATATATACTGTATGTATTGATATATATGAATAAGCTAGCAGTTTAGTCCTTAGAATGGTCAACTGACTGATACACTGTGTACAAAGTATACAGTGTGGCCTAAAAATCAATTAATTAACTATTCTAAAAGTTTCCACCAGTGGTTGAGTATATAAAACCACAAAACACAAATAGTTGCTTGTGGGTTTGTGCCTCGCCAATGGTCAGGCTATGTGGAGTTTTATTCTTATTAATAACACCTGAACAGGGATCACTTTCATGTAGAAATTCTCTTGGGAGGCATGATCATTCATGTGTTGTATTGCCATATTTCAATAAACCAAATCATTCTAAAAACTAAATTGTCAGTTTATTCAAATACAAATATAAATCATCCACCACCTGATGCTGAGAAAACATTTATTAAAGAAACGTTAATGTTTTTGACCTAATATGATAGACTATCTTCAGATGCAAGTATTCTCGAACGTATTTTAACTAAATATTTAAACTCCGTCATTGGCAATGCACGAAGAAAAAATCGAAATATATAAAAGTAAATTAAAAGATGGTTGTATTAACGCCAGGGATGTGGATGGATTAGCTTCCACGTGGAAGTTCTACATAAAAGAAAAACTAAAACACAAAAATTCTTAGCCCACACTTGCCCTTATACTTAGTGGCATTTTTTTGTGTATTTATTTATTTTTTATTTTATTTTACATATGTTATTTTGATTTTATTACATTATTTACATTGTTATTGTGTTAGTTTATTTAGTATATGTGTTTTATTTTATTATTTATTTGTTAATTTATCCAGTATTTTGGTTTTAAATTTAAATTGTAAAAGCGTTCAAACATTCTGACGTTTAAATATTTAGTTAAAATACGTTCGAGAATACTTGCAACTGAAGACGGTCTATCATATTAGGTCGGAAACGTTAACGTTTCTTTAATAAATGTTTTCTCGGCATCAGGTGGTGGATGATTTATTATTTAAGGAGCTGAGTAAGATATTTGGTTACGAATATAAATATCTTCCAAAACCCAATTCATTACTATAAAGCCAAATCAACTTGCTTCCTTCTAGGGACAAATTAATTGGTAATTCAAAATTATTGCTGGAATACAGCCCTATATTATACAGCAGTTGGTTTGGCTTTATTCAAATACTTTATTTCTTAAAAACTTTGAGATACTCAAATGATATTCTTTTTGTTTAATACAGAAATTACAGCTGGTGTCTTACTAGCTTTTCATCTTTTCAAACACAAATCCGTGTTAATAACAACCACTTGGTTTTTTTCCACCTTTATTTAGTTGAATAGCGATCGGCGGAACTATAAAGCCAAATCAACTTGCTTCCTTCTAGGGACAAATTAATTGGTAATTCAAAATTATTGCTGGAATACAGCCCTATATTATACAGCAGTTGGTTTGGCTTTATTCAAATACTTTATTTCTTAAAAACTTTGAGATACTCAAATGATATTCTTTTTGTTTAATACAGAAATTACAGCTGGTGTCTTACTAGCTTTTCATCTTTTCTGTGCAAGGTTTTATTTTTGGACCCCTTAATTTTTTCCAGGAAAATATAGATAAATTAAGTATGATAAAATAATTTTTGTTTGCACAATAAATATACAAGATTATTCATATGTATTTATTATACATATGATTTTATATATGTAAAAATATTATTGTATTATATTATAATTGATGATTTTTTGTTAGTTCCATTTCGAAGCCTTTTTTCATCCTTGGTCCTGTGTCTGTACACCTGTTGCATCTGTCTAGTTACAATGTTGATTACAACAGTAACACATTTATACAAGAAATATGTAAAACAGTTGCCTGAGTTTTAGGTCATCCTATAAATATAACAATGCTAACTTAAATATCCAATTTTAATTTTTAAAATTGGCATCTTTGTATATACAGAGTTAATTAATCAATGTGCTTTTAGCAGTGATTGAAGTTGAAAGAATATTAACGTTTTCAACCTTGTTAACAAGCCATCTTCAAGCTTGCATAGATGAAAGTGCATTGATTAATTCAACATTTACTGTAGTTCATCCTTGTTATAGTGATCTAAGAATCAAGTTTGTTGGAATAATTGATTGGCTTTTATGATTATTTTTGGCATAAAAGCTGTAAAGGTCACATTGTGCAAGTCTAAAGATAGAACAGACAAGTCATATATATAATAATAAAAAGTACACAAATAATTGTAACAATTAGCTGAATAAACAGGTTTTAAATAATAAACAGAACAATAGAAAACATGTAAAAACATAAAACATAGTTATAATGGATATAAATTACACAATTAATAAACTTAACTTAGAATTGGATAATATTGGAATATGTTTTATAAGTGACTCTTCATGCATGCCAGGATCTTATGATAATAGACTTAAATAATCCAGATATTCGTCTGCAGCCATAGGGGACCCAAGTTAAGGCCAGTCCATAAATTTGTGTTCAGTTTGTTCTTACCAACATAAAAGAATTATTTTTATGAAATAATATATTGAAGTAAATGATATATGTACAAAACAAAGCAATAAATTTATTTTATCAGCTTTAAAAATAGAATTATACATGTTGTTATTAAATATTGATATTTTTGTCGATTAAATTCTTTAGTAAATTTATATTATTTTCTAAAATTTCTTATATTCTTATATAAAAATATAATTAAAGATAAACAATTTTGTCGATATAAACAAGAAAATTAAAAATATAATAATTTAAATTATAAAACATACAGCCTGTACAGTATTTAAGCTGTTCAATACTATTAGTTAATCATGAATTAGATATTTAAAATTAATTATTTGTTATAAAGAAATTACAAAACTGGTAATTAAATTTTATAGGTTTTTAAGATATTTAAAATATGTGAAAGAGTTTGTTCAAACTGCTTGAGATTAATTTCTGTAATTGAATTAGAATTATTCTGAAAAATAGCAATTAATTGTTCTTTTATAAATTTATTTTATTATATGTATATTGTTTAATATAAAATATTATGCAATTGTCTGATTAATTGCATAATATTTCTGATTTACAGTGCACTTGTATCTGGATGTAATAAAATGGAATGTTAAATTCATTTCAAAAGGATCTTTTACATGTAAACTGTACTTAAATCTGGAATTGCATTTGTGTAGCTGTGCAATTGAAGAAGTTGTACACTCATTAAAATAAACTAATCAAAATTGAGTAAACTCATTAAAAGTTTCTTATTAAAAGAATGCATAAAACACAAAGCTGAATCAATATATTAGTATTGAATGTTTTCAAATGTCTATCTATAGATATGTTTAGAGTAGAGCAGATTATGCATAAAACATTTAATAAATTTTGAATTAATCTTATTGTAATTATGTTTTGAGTTTGGTCTTAAATTAACTAAAATTGTCAAAATTAACAAATTCAGTTATTCAGTAGGTTTTTCGATGATGTTCTGGTTACCTATACTTGCCTAAGACATACATTTTTTTGTTTAATACCTTTATTTTAGAATCAGATGAATCAAGTAATGTATGTTTATCACATGAGCTTTGTGTTTTGATGTATTTTGGATGTTTCTTTATTCTTTATCTTTGGAGCTTGTTTAGTCTTTTAAGAGTACCATAGCTGAATTGATTCTGTCTAGAGTTAAAAGCAACTAGAATATTTGTACTAGTTGCTAATGCAAATTATTCATATTATATGATCGTATGCTCTACAAACAGCTGCATGATTTGTATAGGATTATTTATCTTTTATAATCTTTCTGTTTTGTTTTGCATTGCTTTTTGTAATTTATTCAGTGGAGGAATTTCTTTGAATTTTATGTTGAGTATTTGCAGTACTAATTGAATGTAAAAACAATTTATGTAAGTCTAGGGATAATTTAGAAGTAAAAAAAAATTTATAAACTATGAGATAAATTATTAATGATATAAAAAATATGAAAAAGATTCAAATAAACAAGAAATTGCTTCCTTTCTTGTTGGGATCACCAACTAAATTCTAATTAGTAAATTCTTGAGAATTCTTTAATCCTGCATCTGCAGACGTATAGGAATGCTACCAGTAATTCAATGATCCAAAAGTTATGGTTTAATTAAGTTTTGGATCATTGAATTACTGGTAGCATTCTTATACGTCTGCAGATGCAGGAGTACAAAATTCCCAAGAATTTTCTAAGAAATTGCTTCTTAGAAAGACAATGATAACATGAATCATCTCTAAAGATGCATATGAAAACTTACTGGAATTATTTCTCCAAACAGCTTCTTATATTTATCATTAAAAAAATTTTTTAAACAGTTCAACTTTCATAAATACACTTGGAAATTTCAGTTATAGATGAAATTATAAACTGTAAAATCTTATGTTTAGATATTCCTGATAGAATTACGAAATTATGATAAATGCCAATTTAAAAAAATATTATTTATTTATATTTAAACTTTTTATATATTTAAATTCAAATCTAGAGAATATCAGGGTGCATAATGTAATGATAACATTCTAAAATTACATATACAATCAACACAATAAACGTTACTAATCAAATGGTACCGCAGGATTCATATTGAGCTACAGACCTTAGTGTATCCTGTGAATCCTACTGTATAGTTTGATTAACATTCTAAATATTAATACTGAAATATAATGCTAATATAAAAGCCTGAAGTATGATCAAGATACATTTATGTTTTACCTAGACACTCCCTAATTGAGAAAGTTGACTCCTTTGGATTAAGAAATACTTCGGAATACGAACGACATGTTTAAATGCTTTTTAAGACTGGTTGATTAAATTATCTTTAACTAGACAGAAGCGTACCCTAATATTTGTTGGTTAATACTGTATATGTAATTTTTTAATGTTTAAATGTTATTAATTTCTAAATTTAATTATATCTGGCAAAGATTTCTTATTAATGTTAATTGAGGTACGTGAGAATTTTTTAAAATGAATTTTCAATTTAAATCTCAATTAATTTTAATATAAAACTGTTGGTTTACTGCTGATTCAGACATTGAATTTAATAAAAATGAATATTTGATAATTATCTGTAAATATATGAGTACATATTTTATAAACTAATGTATTTAGATCTCGCACAAGATATCTTGAGATAAATCAATAGGAGTAGAAATGCTGCTATAATTTTAGCATTTCAATTATTATTAATTTATGCCACATCTCTCTATTTATTACACATTGAATTTATGAATGTATGGAAATTTGTTTGAAATTTATTCGTGTAATACAAATTGACTCAATGTTTTCATTTGAAATAATTAAATTGTTAGTGGATATTCCAATTATGTAGTAGATTGATAAACTTTTGATTAGATTATTGATTTTAATTTGTTATTGCATAGTTCTACTGTTACAAAATTCAAAAGATCAGTAGTGGTTGTAGAAATTTTGTCATCTTTACTGATTTTCTTTGAACATTCATGAAGTTATTAGTAATATTTATCAATTAATAAATGGTTTTTATTATTATAACACGTTTGGAACCAAGTAAAATGAAATAAATATATGGTCTTTGATTTTACAAATCTCAATATAATAGATTTTGGAAATACTGTAATGATTTCTTCTTGTTTCAAATTATCTGTTAAAGTGAAAATAATTTATAGCATTTGAGAATATCAAACTGTGACTTAGTGTATGGGAATATCTGCTAGGTAACATGTTAGCAGCTATTGTTTCTACCTTTGCTTGAAGCGCAGTGTGTGTTTTCCTCATAGTTATCATAATATAAGTTGTCTATGGGCCGGATCATATCACGAAAAAGGTTGTTTGTTTGACTATGACATTTTTGAATACAACAGACAATTAGTATTATTAGACCATTACTTCTCCATATTAGTCTGGTGTACGGAGGGTAAACGGTACTATCTTTTTAGTATTAATTTTCAAAAACTTATTAGTGTTTATTTAAAATTAGTATTAATCTGAAATTATATAGTTACATCTTTACATATCAAGGTCTCAGAAGATTTCAAAGTGTAATTATTTATAATACACGTACCTCTCTGCCTTTTTACCGGTGTGCTCCTTCCAACTAAATAATAAAGTAGTTGCAAATGTTTTCGAACTGTTACGGCTCTTCTTCAGGCACTACAGAACTTCCTATTCGAATTTGTGTTTCCAATCGATTCGATTGGAAACACAAATTCGAATAGGAAGTTCTGTATATTTTAGCCTCAAATTGATATGGTATTTAGACCTATCTTTGTGAATTTTGAGTTAGGCTACTACAAAGATTATTGACTAAAATTTTTCATTAAATTAATAGTTCATAATCTATTTAATATAACCTATTATGTCATACATAACTAGAATATATGTATACATAATGATATAGAATATATGTCATACATAACTAGAATATAGCCCAATATAACTTATGTCATACATAACTAGAAATTAAGCTGTTACACAGCTTAATTTCAAATTCTCTATGATAGTTATATTGGGTTATAATTGAGCTATTTTATATATGTGCTGAAGTTTAATAGATATAGTCTATATTTATTAAACTTTAATACATGTATAACCTGTTTTATAGGAATGGTTGATCAGACCGAAAGTTGATGTTACTAGATTTCACAAAGGAACTGCTTACTTAGAAAAACATAAGTTATATAATTTATGTACTTCATCATCAGTCCATAACTTGTTGATTGTTGATCAGAGAACTTGTTTATAAATTTAAATTTCAGATATTAAATGCAAATTAAAAGACACATTTATAGCTTTATTGTTTGAATTTGCTTTACTAAGTTGTTTAGCTGTAATAAGTTAATTGTAATGTAGTTTTATGATCAATTGTCATAAACATTATGATGATGTAAATAAATATAAGGAGTATAATTTATTAATGATTCTCTATTGATATTCTCTTTCAAAATGAAATAATATAGCTTTTTGTCTACATAATTTGTCTGTTAGAATCAAGGATATAAACGCGGAAGGTAGACAATAGTATCATAAATTTAAGTGATATGATACGGAGCAAAATACTATTGTGAAAGTGACAGACATTAAAAAAACATAATGTAACATTAATTAGAAGTATTGTGAAATTTGTTATTGTTTGCAAAGGACCATAACTGTAATCATAGACCATGTGTATGATTAACTATAGTTTAAGTGAACTAAAATAAGTTTAAGCTATTCACAAATATTTTGATTAGTGTTATTAAACCTTAAATGTATTCTAATGTTTTGTAAGATTTTTTAATTATATGTATTTTGTAGTATTGTAATACATTTTGTGCAGAATAATGATGTAACCTTTAAGATATTTGAACAAAGGCACATATTTTTGAAAACAGAATAAGTTAATACATGAAGATTGAAATAGAAAAAGCTTCTTTGTTAGTTAGTGTTAGTGGAAAAACAACCTTAATTTACCTTGTACTTTCAGACCTTGTAAAGGCTTATACTTTGTGAGAACAGAAAAGAGTAAACAACACTAAATAGATTGAGTGTGCAATACTTTGCTTATTACTAGTGACATACTTTTATTCTCTTTTGGTTAAAGGGAAAAGTCAACAGTTCTTTTCTATTGGTAACTTTCTTCAGCATGGAGAATGATAAAATTGAAATGATTAGAACCAGAGCAGAATTACCTTCGATGAATCATAATGTATTATTTGTATATTTGAAGCGGAGCAATAGTGAAGCTTCTTCTACGAGGTATACAGAATTGTATTCATTCTCAAAATATGATAGATAAATTTTGATTAAACTTTGTTATTTTCCATTAATTGCGATGTGGAATTAAAAAATGCAATAAAAAATGGGACTTGTGACTTTGTTTTTGAGATATAAGGTTGTTTCATGAGCGTGCACGTCAAAGCAATCTCACACGAATTGTGCGACTTTGTCGTGCGATGTTTTACTGTCGCAAGCATGTCTTATATGGGCTTATAGAATTGAGTTCTTAAAATTTAATGGACCAATTTTGATAAAACTTTCATTTCCTCTTCCATTTGACTTCGATAAAAAGTTTTTTTTTTTCTTTTTTGTGTTTTACTTGAACTTTAGGAATGTTAATGAGCATTCTGACATAAAGATAATTATTTTAATTGAAGGCGAATTTAAAAATTAGTGTAAAGATGATTTAAGAATATATTTTAAAAAATTCATAAAACAATTTGAGAGAAAATTAAAGAATTTAATTTAACAAATAAATAATTTTTATTTAAATATAACTATTGGAAATTGAACTTATCAAATAGATGTTTTCAAAAACATTACACAAATATTTATTTTCAAATATATAAATATTTGTAAAATGTTTGAATAAATGAAATCATCTTTTTTTTTTTAATTTATCCTTTTTGAGCTGTTAACATTTTAGCTTTTTTTGGAGTATTTATTTCCATATTGCTTTATTAATATCTATCATTAATATATGAACTTTATTTTCTAATAAAGACTTTAAGACAAAGTAACTTAAGAAGTTATATACACTGTCAAATTTAAAATAAAATAATGAATTTTTCCAAAGAACTCTTTTGGACAGAATTATCTAAGAACTATTGATTTTTAAAAGAAATGAAAAGTTTATTAAGTTTACTTATATCTTCTACACATATTTAATGTATGTGTAGAAGATATTCATGCAAAATTGACTTATTCTTAGAAATAAATAATATTTTTAAACTGTTAAGATCTTAAATATTTCAGACATTCTGATTTGAAGTTAAGAAATAATTAAGTAATTTGTATAACGTCATTGAGGCAGTGACTTGCAGTTGCCATACACATTAATTCTAGATAGATAACTGAAGTTAAACAGCAAGCAAGGTAAAGCTATTGGGAAGTTTAAGGGGTGTCTCACCCTCCACAGTGTTGGAAAATTCCATTGAATAGTTGGCAATGTCATGCAAACGAAGAAAAAAAAAAACATATTTGAAATTAAGAAAAATACAGTAGTATAAAGAAGGGGACATGAGAGATGGAAGAATGGGAGAGGAGAGTCAGCATGCTTGACTGGAACTTTGTATGAGCTATCAGTTGGCAAAATAAGCCTTTATGCTGCCCATGCTCTAATGTTAAATGTCTAATTATGGCTCTGGTCATAAGGGATGTGAATTATTATCTAGACCTCCTGGTACTTTAATCAGAGATGACGTGGAATTGCTGTGTATTATTGTCTTACCCAATTTAGTTGCTTTCCAAATCTAGATTAGAAGAAGAGTTGGTAACATAGCATATCTGGCTATAAAATGAAGCTAAATTAAGTAAAAACTAACAATAGTTTTATAGTAATGTGCTGAAGAGAAGGAGAATGTCTACGGAGTTATATAATATTTTTGTCTAATTTCTTTATTTTTATTTGTGTAAATAATTTTAATTTCTTCTTATCATATATGAAATTTTATAAAATTTTATTTAAATATGTTTTATGATCTCAAATCTTAAAAACTTTATAGCACAATAGAAAATAAAAAATGTTTGAAATTTTGACTTTGGGTATTTAATATTTGTATAAAATAAAATAAAAGAATGTCAAAGTTTTAAATAACTTTATTGTGATGGAGAGAAAAATATATATAAAGAAAGATAAAATATTTATGAAACTTCCAAAGAAAAAGAAATTATATTATAAAATTATCTTACTAATTGACACATCTTAATATACTAGTTTTACTACTAATGTGATATTTATAACAGTGAGAGCCATTGCAATTAAAGGAACAAGTTAAAAATTGATTTTTTATTGGCGTGAACATTGCCACCATGCATCAACACTTTGGAAAATTACATTATATATTAAAGATATCATACAAAGACTTGAATTCATTATTTTAACAAATATTTGAATTTTAAATATTTTAATGACTTTTTCAGTTGCTTTTAGTGTTTACGTATCCAGTCTGATAATGTACAGTACTTTCCATTGCATACTGGCTATACAATGTGTACATATTGAACTCGGTTCTCTGCATTACTATGCAGAGAACCGAGATCAATATGTATACTCCTTTATATTGTAGAGACAGTGACTTAGAATTTAGAATGTTGAACATTTTTTTACGTGTTAATTTTAAATAGTTTAATAAAATGCAATGCACTCGTTTCTGTTTTTTCTTAGTTTTATTTTTGGATTTGTTATTTTGGAAGAAAATTTTTTACCATACCATTGTTTTCTGTATATATTAATACATAAGTTTATATAAATTGTGTAATTGAGAACAAATATTTTTTAATGGAAAATTGCTATTTAAATTAAATGCTTGTTTATAGCATTGTTATACATATATATATATATATATATTTCATTCGGTTAATGTAACTCTTGGTGCCAAGATGGTGGCTCGTCTCTGATTCCAGCAAGGAAACAGTGGGACACACGTTTTAACCTAACCTAACCTATTCTAATAATTCGGTTGCTAATAATTATGGTAATTTATTAGAATAGGTTAGGTTAGGTTAGAACGTGCGTCCCACTGTTTCCTTGCTGGAATCAGAGACAAACCGCCATCTTGGCACCAAGGGTTACATTAACCTTTCATTCTATTCTTGAGCTGGATCATCATCAGTTTATTATTTGGGATAATGTTGATTCATGTCACCTGATGTTCCAGATTTTTATGGGTTTTATCCAATCCAGTTCTGAGCCCATTCAACCACCTGTTAAATGAGAATGTGGCATAATAATAATAAAGTTGGAATATGGTGAGTTTCCCGTCTAATATTGTCAATCTGAAATTGATGGATCCATATTTCTGTTGATGTCATATGTGGCTTAAGTCAGCTAGATAAACCTTTTATAAAATAGTTTAGATTCAAAGTTGTGAATTTTTAAATATAACAAATAATCAGTTTAGTTTGTCTTGAATAGTCTAATCCAGACAGTAAACAGAGAAAGTTTTAATGTGTATCTGTAATTGTTTGTATTCGTATTCTGTACATGTAAGACTAAAGCATGAGTTTCGTTACAGTCATTAAGCTTAATTTCTATTGCTGGTTGAATGGTTCGACATAAATATATTAAATGGAAATACATAAAATGCACTACGCTTAGTATATAATTATGTAATTCAAAATCCAACTTGAGGAAAACATAATAATAAGCTATAAAACATCTATTTCTTAAAAAGAACATAACAATAATTTTCCCAATTTTCAGACAAACATTCCAGTTCTGCACAATATAATTTTTCAAGTATAATAGTTATTTGTCGTTTATGAGAAATAAATCGGAAGAGCGAGGATAATTACTTGGAGTTCTTTTGAGGATAATTCTTTTGTTCCATTTTTCAAATATTAAGAGATTAAGATAGTTATTAAATGTAATTTAGTAATATAAAAATTTTAGAGATTTTCAAAATTTAGAATTTAATAATATATATACAAAGAAGTTACAATCTTTTTGTACATGTTAGAAGTTGTCTGTATGGCTCCTCTTTTTCCCTCAAAAATTTGATTTGTTTTTCATGTTGTTCTGGATATCTTCTGTGTGAAAGGTTAGAAGTCATTAAAGCAGCTTTTGCTGGTGAGGAATGCTTTAATGACTGATCTTCAACTGTTGTAATGTAGAGTTGAGAAATTTTCTTTTTCCCAATGCTCCAAATTGGAGTGGCCATGAACTTGAACACAAATAATCAGTCTCTCGTCTACCATATACATAAAATAGATTTAATTTTAATTGCGTATTACATTATATAATGTAATATAATATAATATATGAAAATTAATTTTGTCATTTTGTTGTTTAAAAATTAATTTTTATGTAAAAAAATTGTAAGAGTATTTAGCTTTTTTTTTATATTTGAACTATATTATTTTCCTGGCTCTGTTACATATAACAGAGGAAAAGTATGGCAGTTGGACAAAAAATGACTCCTACATTCTTGGACTTTGGACCTTGGAATGTTGAGAAATGTAAAAAAATTCACCGGTTTTTTTTCTGTATGTTTGGATGTTTGTGTGGGGGGCCATGATTTTGTTCACCCTCTTTGAAGCTTAATAACTCCTGTGCTTTTTGTCGAAAAATTTTGAAATTTTGCATGGAGGTTTGTGTATTAGGGGATTGATGCTATTAAATTTTGGCAATTAAAGATTGAGGGGGTGGGGGAGATAAAGGGAGGTTGTGTCGTATCTCAAATAAGGTCAGACTTAATGATGATTTTATTCCTTATTAGCATTTACAAATTTTTATAAAACTCATACCTATTCTTAAAATTAACTTTTTTTTTTCCATTTTATAATAATTAAAAATATAAAAAGTGTTTTAATAAAATATCATAACAGATGGTGCCACCAAATGTTGCTGGAATAGTTAAGCAACATTGCTGCTGGATTTCTTTTTAGCAGTAATAAATTTGTTATAAATGTTATAAAAATGTTTTATTATTATTATTATTATTATTATTGTATTTAAGCATTTCTTAATTGCTATTGCTTAATTACAAAGAAAGAAATTAAGTGATGCCAAATGTATTCATTTTTTATGAATCGTTAACCTTATAGTTAATATTTTGTTTGAATTTATACATGAAACGTTAATAATGACATTAAATTATCCTTGCTGACAGGTTAAATTGAAAAGAACGTCACTTTACAATATAAAATTTAAGATGGAAGCACAAAAACTATTATTAGACTATATATTATCTCTTTATTTAAGATTATATTTTATTTTAACAATATTAATATTTTGATAAATCTTCAAAAGGCATTTTTTATATATTAATAAAAATTAAGCTAATCCATCAAAATCAACACCATTAATTTGCTTTCAGTTTCAGGAACTATGATAATGGAATGACCTTCATTTTAGGCTACTTGTCACCAGTCATTTATAAAAATTCCATTTAAAACACAAGAAAAAATATATTTAAATAATAAATAGAACCTCAACAGTTTTCTAGGTTTGTTCTTATAGCTGGAAACACACTGCTAAAACTTTTTTCCAATTAGGAAACTTTATTAATGTTTAAAGTTTCAGTCGTCTCTCAGTGATAAATCTTTAAAAGATAACTTTAATATATTAATAAATATTATGACAATCTTTGGGACTATAACTCTTATTTTAGCTTAACATTTAGTAATAATGATTGTTAGCAGAAAAAAAGTAATTTAATAAACATACGTTAACAAAAAGTAGTGGTAGAAACATTTGTTTCGCAGTTATAAAACTAGTTGTCATTATAATGTAGAATAGTATTATTAACTAAACATAATAATATGTGAGGCACGAAGTTTCTGAGAATGTCATTTTCAGGAAATGATGGAAATTTTGATTGTCTTATTAAATTTAAATTTTGCTATTTGTGTAATTTTTTATTCATTGTAGCTTTTGACTATACTACCGCACAATTATATATGCTAACATAGGTAGTTAAGTATCTTAACATTGTCATTTATTTATATATAAGTAATTTGGATTAAAGATAGTCGATTAATTTCCTACTTTTAATCATAATTACATAGCATTTGTGTACTTAATTAGCCAAAATGTAGCCCGATAGTAAATCCAGTTTGATGATTTGATACATAAATATGTTTTTTAAATTAGATATATAATACTGTATTTGTGAACTTAAGAACAGGAATGCAGTTCTGAATTTATATACAATATTTTTTTTAGGTTGGTAATATACTTTATACGTTTATAATTCTATAATTTTAGATATAAATAAATTTTATATGGTTTCATCTATATTAAATTATAGTGTGACACAAACTATTTGAATAATAAAACATGCACTTTTGCAATATATTATCCCAGTGTTGTTCAAATTTCTGGATTTGAAACAGTAAATACTTTAAAATTCATCTTGTGAAACGAAGCAATAATAAATATATCTATTCCAATAACCTTAAACAGCTTCGCAAAGTATAGTTAACCACAAACGTTTTCGGTCCTTTAAGACCTTCTTCAGGTGGGATCTGAGAAGAGAGTGACCCTTCGTTTATAGGAGTTTAGAACGAAGGGTCACTCTCTACTCAGATCCCACCTGAAGAAGGTCCTAGGGGACCAAAAACGTTTGTGGTTAACTATACTTTGCAAAGCTGTTTAAGGTTATTGGAATAGATATAAGTAAATACTTTATTTATTACTACATTAAATTCAGTTATTAGATAGCCAAAGAACAAAATTTAGTTATATCATATAATAATTTAATATAACTTAATTGAAAACTTTAATATAATACTTTTTTGTGGATACTTGCGATACTCAATTTCCATAAAACATTCAAGACTTACAAAACTACTTTATTGGAGAAAACAACATGAAATTACTTATGCATCAAAGCTCAAGTATTTTTGAGTTTGCCAAGCTCTTCAGGGGCAACTAAAACTGCAATTTCGACATTCTAAGAATCCAAAATTAATTCTATGTTTTATCAATCAGTTCAAAAATTTTTATATGAATTGTTTATGCATGAAATGATAGCACTATTACATTTCTTGAAAGATCTGGCAGAACATAGGATTAGTAAAATGACGTTTGGAAAGAGTTTTGAGAGTTAAGATGAGGGATGCAGCAGAAAAGAAAGATATGCAGCAAAAGAGGTTTCTCTACATTATGTGAAATCGAGTTCAAGGTTTACAGTCCTGAGAAAAGGCAACAAGAAAAAAGATGCTCAAGAGGCATTTCAGTCTTTTTTGAGTGCATTAGATGTGAGGAAAAAGGCAAAACCTGTCAAAATGGTAGCATATATGGGACCAATAGAGTAGAAATCAGGAAAACAAATGTTTTACATTGTAGTGACAAAGAGAACCTTAAATACAAGTCTAAGGAAACATTTAGATAATTGTGTAAATGGTAGAATGATCACCACTTTAGTGGAGGTGATGTTTGATATGAACATGGATGTTAAATGGGAAGATGTGGACTTGTCAGAATAAATGAGGGAGGATGAGAATATATCAAGCCCTTTCCACCAATTTATCATAACTGACAAAAAGTAAATTTTACAGGAAAAGAATTTCTTAATTATTTTCTCTTACACATTTGCTATGAAATAAATTTGTTCTGTATAATATAGTTTTAGGATATTTTACCTAATAAAAGTACTTTTACTTATATTTTTGAAGTGTAAAGGCATGTTTTGGGGGATATGATACTTTTGCTATCATTACTACAGGCCCAGAAAGACTAGTGGCACATGCTTTGCACTTGTGGTAAAATTTAATTTGTGTTAAATCAACTGACTCTGTACATAAAGACTGCAGATGACAAGAATCTTCAGAATCTACATAACTGAAACTACAAAGAAAGGCATCTGTTTGACTTAGAAAAGAGTCAGTTAATCTCTGGGACATACTTTGCTGTAAATGATCTTCATTGGACGTTGCTTGTACTGGTTGAGGACAGTTTGCATTGAATTGCTGAAGATTGAAAATTGAAAACCCTGATTCCAACATGGAAGTCCCATGATTAGGATCTTCTGGTTTATTTTCACACACGATTCGATTACCAAGATCCATCAAAGTATATGAAGTGTTGTTTGAGTCACTCTCACTGTATGTACAACAAGCCTGACAAGTATAATTTGACTTGGAACAGTTCTCGGTAAATCCGTGTTTAACGGAAGATCTTTGCTAATAACTTAGTGCGTTTGAATTTAATGATAAATTATATGATTTAAGTGATTTAATTACTGGAAAATTCAATTTTGAAAACAAGAAAAGTTACTTATCCATTGGAATTCAAAATATGAATGAACTGAAATGCACAGTGCCACTTGGCCAATATTTTTTATAAGTGATGTTCATGAGAAATTAAGATAAATTTACCTAGTTTTTTATGTCACATATAATACTGAGTAAATGTAAACAAAACTTATGATAAAATTCTCTTTTTCTTAATTTTTTAAAGGTCCATTGCAGTGTTACAAAAATTTAGTGATATGATTTGAAGTTCATAATAACTTGTTTGATACAAAAACCTTAATTTTGGCAAAATTGTCAATTACAATAAATTAGTGGAAAGGGCTCAATATACGGATGATTGAAAAGATGTGGATTTGGAATGAAGAGTTAGAAGTCAGAGGTAGCTGACAGTGTGGAAAGAAAAAATGAAATAAGGTGAGTAAGTTAGGAGGAAAGATAAATAAAAAGTTCAATTAAGTGTATTTTGTTATTAAAAAAATGCCCCAGAAGATGGTACTTACATTAGAATCCATCTGTTTAATTGTTTTAGAATTCAATTAGATAATTCTTGAAAATTCTGTAATCCTGTGTCTGCACGTCTATAGGAATACTACCAGCAATTCAATGATCTAATTGGATCGGTGAATTGAAATAAATTGAAATATAGTTGGTGATCCCAACAACAAAGGAAAATTTTAGAATTTACTTTAAAAGTTTTGAACCGATTGATAGAATATAGAATTCTTTCTAGACTCTTAGATTGGAGAAATTGCTGTTTTGGTTCTCCCTAATGATGATCTTGGAAAGCTTGAATGTACTTCGGTTTTGAAACACAAGTGGTTTCATGTTGATTTTCTCCAATAAAATAACTTTAATCAGAAAAATCAACAAACATAAACACCTCGAATACTCGTGATAATGTAGAAATATTTGATGATTGAGTCATCCTCTTCTGACACCTATTTGTTGATTCTGGCTCAACTTATTGCTATCTCTTTAACCAAAAGATTGTTTTGCACTTAAAATTAAATCCAAAACAATTTTTCGTTTATATATATCTTCTATAACCACTATCCGGCGTGAATTATCTATAAACTGGCAAACGTTTTCGATGCCCCTCCTGGGCTTTTTTTCGGGCCAAATTTGCTGTAACTGGTTTCTTACAATCGAATGTTTTTAAATAAGAACGTGTTTGGCTTCTTGAAGTTCGAATACGTAATGAAACCGCGTGCCGTTCCAAACTTTAATTTTTTTTATTATCCGTTATTTATTTATTTATTAAATTTCTTTAAATTTTTCATTTAAAAAAATTTAAATTAGAAAGCAGGTGAGTTTTTGAGATTTCTCCCAGCTTGAGATTGATTTTTCCAAAAAAAAACAAACAAAATTTAAAGTTGAAATGTTTAAATGTATTAATGTTTAATTTTGGAAAATATTGAATTTATTTTCTTTAATTAAAGATTTGTTTTGGACTTTTAATTTAAAAATGATATAATTTATTATTTTATAGTATTAACTTCAAATTGTCAGTATTAAATTTATTTAGTCCTAAAATAAAACATTTTTAAGGTTAATAATTTACGTATTTAAAAAATACGCAATGTCTCAACCTCCTTTGTGTCTGTTGCGACTAGATCCTATGAAGGTCGACAGTTAGGTCAGAATGTCGTCTGTCTTTAAAGATAAATAAAGGGATTATTTTTATATCAGTAAACATTATTATTTCTCGATTGTAAAATAAAGGAAGTTATTTAGAAAATTATTATATATATATTTGAAGTTTTACATCTTAGCCCTTAGAGTGTAATTTTATTTTGTTTTTCATAGTCTGATGGGCAATAATTAATATTTATGTAGGTCAAGGTCTAGTGAATCATTAACGTGAATCTCAACTACACGAAAGTTGCAACAAAGACTGGCATAAATATGTTTAAACTAAGAAAGAAAATTAGAATGTCGAAAGAATGCGGTTTTATGTGCGTCATTTCATTAATATGCTAATTTGCGATGACTTTGTTAATATTTTTTTAATTCTAAAGTTAATATATATATAAAAGCTATGTAGAAACTGATAAAAAGTTATTATTACTATAAAAATATATCAAAAAATTAACATGGGTGGCCCAGTTAACTGTGTTCTGTTGTACGAATTCCAGGTGTACTTGTGAATCATGAATTGAGTTTAGAACAGTGCTTTATTTTTTAATTAGTGCACTTGGTCAAAAAAATTCAGCAGTTTAATGTTTAAAATGTGCATAATTTTATGATATTTAGATACGTAATATTGATATTAATTAATTAATTAATTAATTAAATTTTTTGAGTTTTTATACATAATTCCTGAATAAATTTACATTAATTTTTTTTTAAATCTACAAAATTGCTCACTCGAATTTTCATTTTATTAAACAGTATATAAGATTTAAAAATGCGAAGGATAAAGGAAATCAATGATTCGAAACTGAATTAATTAGAAATATTAATTATCGCGACTGCATTCGGTATAAAAAACCAAACTTATTGTCAGACGAAATAATTAAAAACAAAGTTCGACTGAAGTCACTGACACGAAACAATTATGAATAAATAGGGCAAAGTTAGCTTCTGTTCAATAGCAATGTCATTATATTCAATTTTGACTGAGAAACTTTATAAAGTCAATTAATCAATGATAAAGTTTTTTGATATTATATATTGTTCATAGAAATTAAAATTTTTGTTCGTTTATTCAAACTTTTATTTTTATTTTTATTTAAAAATGCACATGAATTTTGATTGCCATACAAAGGGCCGACCATAAGACGATCAGATCTAATTGGTCCGATTGCATCCTGTGGGATTATAATATCGACAAAGGAAAGAAATTTTCATTCTGAAGAGAAATTGTTATCCTATATGTGAGAAGTATAAAATATTTTTTTAGCAATTTAGTTTTCATTTGATGATCCCAATAAGATCCTGCATTTGCTAATATCTGACCTGGCTATACATTAAGAAAATTCAAATAAAAATTCATAATTTAATAAAATGCATTTGAGAAGAATCTGTATTTAATCATAGACGCATTCATTTTCGTTAATAGAACAAATACAGCATAGTCATATTTCAACATTAAATATTAGTTCTGTTCAATCAACAGTAATCTGTATTTGTTGCACCAGGTGTTTTCAGGCAAAAGTAATCCTATCGTGTACCTTCGTTTATATTGGACACAGGATGGCAGAGACAGATACAACTTCAATTAATTACATTAAAATTCATTAATTATGCAGAAAAAATTTGAGTTAATATAATTTATGAGATTTTTTATATGTTCAGAGGGTTTAATATAAATTTTATATATGTCAAAAGCACTAATATGTCCAGAAACAATTATGCTAGTATAATATATATATATATATATATATATAAGTTAGATTAAAATAGATTTAATATTAAAATATGTAATTTGTTAAGGCTAATCCATAACAAAATAAGGAGAAAAGGTAGTTTTAATATTGAGGTTAATTACTATCTTATCCAGTTTATGTTTTGTGTATAAAAATAGGCCTATAACATGTATAATTTGCATAAAGGAATTAATGTTAAAACTTTTAAAATTTATTTTTTGATTTAAGCTTTAATTTTTAACGATAAAATCATTTGTAATGCATAGTTAATTAAACAATTTGTACGTAACATGCTATTGACATTTTTTTCTAGGTTTTAGAGTTAATTACAAAATAATTAACTTTGAAATATAAGAAAATGCAAATTTTTCGATTGTACGAGATAATAAATTCACTCATGTATGAATAAATATGTCTAAATTATTTTCATTTAAATAATAAATCTGATCACGAATCCTTTTTTTTTTGATACTGAAGAAACCTGATACTAACTTCAGAGGTTTGTATTAGTTTAATTGGTAGTATATTTCAAAATAATTAAATTTTTGATTTAATGTCTCTAAAATAAACGTGTGCTCATAATGAAAATCTTTAACTTACTATAAAGTTCGGGGAATCAAAATTATTCTTTTTTAAGTAATATTTTTGGCCATTTTATGTCCATTCCAGCTTGCAACAAGTACAAATGAATGACATAGCATGAGCTACAAATAATAACATGTTAAAATATTGTTGTATGTTATTAACCAGTTTAATTATTTTTATATGTTTTGGTAATAGGAAAAATTTAAATAACATAAGGTTAAATCCTCATTTTTATGTAATGTATTTGTAAAATTTAAATAATTACATTTTGATGTATTATAATACTCTTATATATAATTAATGACTCAACGAAATGGTAATTTTATGAAGCCAATGTTCGTTTAGATCAGGCCTGGCCAACCCGTGGCCCGCTAAGCAATATTATATATCTATTAGAACTTTTGTTTCCCGTTATGTGTATACCAAAACAATTAAATAAGTGAAAATTTGCACGTGTCATTGTTATAATGCGCAGGTGCGAATAGGAACTCTTGGTATAACAATAAAATCTTATTCATTTTGTATTTGTTTTACTTTTTTAAAAGCATGTTTGCCTAAATTGTGGCCTACCGTAATGTTACGCGTGATCAAAGTGGCCCGCAAAACAATTTTGGTTGGCCACGCCTGGTTTAGATAGTGTGTGTATGTGTACTGTACATACATAAACATGTACAGGAAATCTTCATTAGTTCAAAATTCAAGGAATGAAATAATTGTGAATTCAAATTATCGAATTTCGAATTATCTGAGAATTACATTTTTCTGTACAGTATGCCAAATGCCATATAACTAATGTAATTTATTAAGCAAATGGAATGCAGCTACATATACAGAACACTATTTTCATTAATTAATTATTTTTTATTAATAATTATTACCTTCAGTTCTTATATATATATATATATATATATATTAATTATTAATATATAAATAAACTATGGATAAACAGCACATCTTGTGAGAACCTAACAGGTTGTCAGATAGCTTTTATATAAAGTAAAGCAGAATTCCTCAAAATGTAGCCTAAATTATTTTTAAAGTGGCCCAAAAAGTAGCAAGTCAATCAATACAAATAGCCAATTGATATATTTGTAGCCCAATATTGAAATCTCGAAATCAGCCATATTATTAGGTAAGAGAAGAAAGGGAATCTCACGGGTAAGGTGAAACCCAAAAATGTGTCACTGTAAAATCAAAGCTATGTTGACCAGATTAGAGTTGATCTTGGTCTATTGTTCTCCTACTGTATAGAGGCACTTTGATCTAAACAAACCAATTAACATATACATATCACAGTTCGAACATACTTTTCACTTCAAATTTTGAAGTAGCCATATTTTGAACTAACCAAATTCCATAGTGTGCAAATCTCTATAACTTCTGCTGGAACAAATAGTACAGTTACGAACTATCCAAGCTCGAATTAATGATGATTTATATGTACTTTTATATGTATTTATGAGTAGTTAGGTCAGATTGCATAACATATTTTTGTGTATTATCTTTTGCATTTTTATATATTTTATCAATAAACCATATAATACACTGGTGACTTGATATAACCTATTTGAATAGAACATAGTCCTATATATAACATGGACAACTGTGGACCCTAGTTTGTCATTCAGTTTCTTTGTATTCTGCGGTGTTCATTTTATTCTGTAGATTTCTGTATTAAATTGGCAGTTAAGAGTACAGTTCAAAATTACTTGGCACAATTTATAGTCTTTTGTCAACTGTGTCTACGTGTCAGTGAGAGTACGAGTATAAAGTTGTAATTGCCACTGTTTAAATGTGGCTTAAATCTTGAATGTCTTGATACAGAAAAAGATGGTACATAACAGATAGTAGCGAGGTTGAGGCCGAAGTTTTCAATGCGAAAACATGTACGTCAGACGTTCAGCACTGCTTTCCTGTGAACCTAGAAGTTTTTCAATGGCGTTTGGAATGTCGAGCGTGATTCCACTGACTTTCCAAACACCATTGTCAAACTTCTAGGCTTACAGGAAAGCAGCGCTGAACATCCGACATACCATACATCCGACATCGCATTTAAAACTTCGGCCTCAACCTCGCTAGTAAGTGGTGTCCAACAAGAATAAACTGGTATGATGATGTAGTGGTTGCCATGTGACACACTATCAACACCGAATGTTTTGTACATGGATTATTTATAAATGTGGAAAAAAGATTAACTTGCAAAGCAATGTTTACATTACCATATTATTATTGTGTTCAATATTGTGTATTTTATTTATGCTTTGTCAACCTCTGTAAGTTTTTTTTAATGCTTTGTACAAGACAGGATTATAGAATTTCCATAAAATTATTTTAATTTTGTATTATAAATCAATTTTTAAGATAGTATTGATAGATAGATATACAATTCTTATTTATATTGTAAAATTCTGAAAACGTTAATTGATATCTTGCCTTTATAAAATTCTTATTCATAAGTCTATTGGCCTAGTTCCTGATTTATCAAACATGATTGAAAGATATTGACTGTTTTTCTAATAATCACTACAAAAATTTTAGTAGTTAATAATAAAGGAATGTTTGCATTAAAAACCATATCTATTACATATTAATTTTGAATAAGACAAGAGATCTATCGAGATTGTTGCCATTTACAATGATTTTGATAAATTTTTCGTAAGCTAATTTGCAATTGGAAGTAGAAATTTGATAGTGAAATGATGTATTTTTATTTATTTTTTTTGAAATGAATATTTTAATTCTGATTTATTCCTTTATAATCTTGATAAATAATAAATTAATTTTCTAATTATAAGTTGCTGAACCTTTGTAACAGTTTCTTATTTACCTGATGAATATAGATTGCTGTTTAACTTGATAAATAATTTGGAAATTACAAGCTTCTCTAAAAATATTGGAAATTTTAAGATTCTCTGAAAACATTTCTGCTTTTTCATATTAAATTTCTGCTTCCTGTAAACAGGTTCATAGTTTCTAAGTAGTTTATTTTCTCAAAGCCAGATATATGTCAGGATTTTTTAATATAATCGTATTTATTCTTAAAAGATGTAGTTTAATAAACTCGTCTTTTATATAAATTGAATTAAAATTAATTTTTTTTTTCTAAATAGGGTTATTAAAATAAATGTCCTTTTCAGAATTACAGTTTATAACGAATGGAATATTTTAGAACTTAAATTCTTAATTTTTTATTAGAATTTATGTTATTCTAAAGATGAATTTTTCATACTGTGATTCTATAAGAGGGCAAAAGCCTAGCTTGCTTTGAACTAAAAAGGCCATTATACACCCTACAAAAGATTACTTTAGAACTCTGATCTCTTTAAAGAAAGACTTCTTAAGACTTTTAAAGATAGCAACATTACCTGAGCTCAAAACAAAAAGCCATGAGATGAACAAGTCTTTCAGGATAGAGAACTACAACATATAAATGAGATGTAAAGGAGTCTCTCAGCAGAGAAGTTTTCTTATATCTAATCAACACTTTTGGGAAATACTGTATTGTAATGAAAAGTATAATTAGTTTAAGTGGAAATTAATATCTTTAAACTGTTTTAAAAATAGATGTACTGGCTGTGATAAACACTATCACAATTGTCAATTTATTTTCTATTTCTATTTTTAACATACTGTATATATTAATTATCTTTGTAGTTATAGAAGCTAAATATATCTTTGTAAATTATTTTATTAATACTCATGTGACTTGCAATTAGATCAAGCAAGTAATACTTGTAGTTGAATCAGTCAATGTAGACAACTTGGAAGGCCAAAATTCTGATACGGAAACATTTGTTAAAGATTTCGAAATTTAAACTCGATACGGGATTGTGATTGACACTATCTTCTATATCATATCTACTATACGAAGAGTTAAACATCATCCGATTAGCAGTTATAGGGTATACCTGAATCTAGCTCAGGGTATCCTGATCGAAGTTCAGGTTTATACATAGTAAGGTTCACAGATCCTTGTTTCCTTCTACTACTCTATACAATAGACCATCTTATAATTTTTGTGCATTCTCCATCCTTTATATATGTATTGTAAGTTTCTTTAAAATTTATTGCACTTTTAAGGAAACGTGGATATTTGCTATTACTTGCTCTATCCCTACTTTAAGATTGTAATTACAGATAAGTCATCCTATGTGGTTTTAGAACATTTTGGAATTTTTAGTATTTCTATCTTCCTCCCTATCCAAAGTTCTATTTGTCAGTACATTGGGACAGCTTTAGACAAGTAAAAAAAGCAGCTATGTGATCATCAAGAACTCCGAAACTTGCCAAATACATTTTAGAAGGGTATATCCCACCTTGGAATGATGCCACCCTACTTAATGGCATGTTGGACCTAAACAGATTTTTGTTGGGAAAACTCATCCATAAGGCATTTAAAGCCTAACAAGCCAACATTATACCTTCAGCTTTCTGGTTAATCTTTTGTGATTGGTTCATTAATTTTATTTATGTATTTTTATCTATTTTATCCTTATCTCTTAGTGCCTTTTAAAAAGAAATTTTGATTGACTGTTTTGAATAAATTCCATTTGACACACGAGAGCTTCCTACAATTTAATATGTTATTGTTCCAAAGTTAACTTCATGACAATAATATTTTTGAACACGTTGAAAACATTCACATCTTATTTATTAAAGTGGACGATTTTAAAACCAAATACCATGATTAATTTATTTATTGCATAATTTCCTCTTTAAAAAAACTATTTTAGCTTGAATTTGTAGGTATAATTTTTCAGCATATTCAGTTTATTTGTTTTGGTTTGATAGAGTATATGTGATGAGAATTAATATTGATTAATATTTTTTGCTATTTATGGATTTAATTACTGTAAAAATTATTGTTTGAACTAATTAGCGTGCTTAGGAAGAGATATAGAATGTTTTTCTGTCTGTTAAATTTCCGTATGACTTTATTCTTCATTGATTAAAAGATTCAATTTACTGTAGAAACTTTAACTGTGTTGATATGCTTATTGATTGCTAGATCTTTTGTACAATTACAAAGGAAGTGGATCGATTTCTTCCACGATACCTAGTTCTTTTGAATGTAATATTACATTCTACTTAATTGAACATTGTTTCAGAAAGAATTTTTTTAATTGTAAAATAAGAATTGTAAATTGAAAATATTTTATTTAATAAAGAAGAGGAAGTGAATTCTGCTTTATTGTTTTGGAAATGTTTAAAGTTTTAATAAATTAGTTTTAATTAAAAATGAAAAACTACAGTTTCTGTGTTGATTGTCAAAAATAACTAAATGCCAGATTATTTTTGGGCTGAATTAAGCTAATTATTAATTAATTAAATTAAAGAATTTGTCAAAAGATAAATAGTTAAGCCTCTGTTTATACTAAAATTCCAAAATTAATTTAGTATAAGATGGTGGCTTAATAGTCCATCTTTAAGCCAAATTCCATAATTTAATTAATTTATAATTAGCTTAATTCTAATTTCAAAAATAATCCAGCTTTTAACTGTTTGGCTATTAAGAATCTGTTTATTCAGTAGCATAATCAGGGAAGGGCCTGTAGAATTCAGTGCCCCATATCTTTATAAATAAATAAAGTATAGGAAAAAGATTTTAATGCGACAACCATACTTCTGCGTGTGTCTATACAATACCTAAAAGTTTACACTTCATCCACAACACTAGTGGCTACATTCACAATGATGTAAGAGTGAATGTAGGTTTGCACATTTTAATTTGGGTTTCCCTAAAGCTATATTTATATGGTTGCTCTTTCTAGCTGTGCTGGAAACCACAACCAACTGTTCCAGTTTTTTGGTAAATTATCTAAATTGTGCATGAGTGTGACTACAATTGACTGCTACAAACTAATTTGTTTTCTTTGTGCTGGTTACAAGTGCCACCCAATGAGAAGTGTTAAATATAACAATGCAGAAAGTTGATCTGACATAATTAGTTTATATTTTAGCTGTCATACATGAATTCTGTTATGATTTTAACTTTAAAGATTTCTATCTCCAGAGATTAATATATAAAATATTACTATGTTACTTAATATTACATAATATATAATTAATATATACCATATTACTTCAAATTTAAGCCACACGTTGACTTTTTCTAAAAGGGATTTTAGGAAAAATTTAGTTGATTATTAGAAGTAAATGTAGTTTAAAAAATTTAATAAAGAAAATACTATTTCCTCTGTAATAAACTTGTATTTATAAGACAAAACAGGATAGTTCTAAGATCATCTGTTCTAGGAATATCATGTGATGACTGTATTTCTGTGGAATGGCCTTCAGTTGATGATTCCTCATGCACCTCCTTACTGTCTTTATTTACTTATGGAAGTTTAGATTCCAAGTATTTTTGTTTTATATTGTTTACATTTGGCTTTTTGCCTGCTTGTTCTTCCCTGAAAATAATTTAGAAACTTTTAAAGAGTGATAAAATGTACTTGGAATATAAGACACACCTCAACTTTAAGTTTCGAAATGTGAAGAAAGTACATTTTAAAATTCAAAAAGTATATGTTTAAGTATATATTGTGTTTATATCATTATTATTTTTAAAATATTCTTTTGTAAAGTGACAAGTTGAAGTCAACAATCTTCTTTTTACATTCGTAAAAGTGTAATTAATCGTTCTCACCAGAAATAATGCCTAAAAAATTTAAAATTCAATGATAGAAAATTTTAGTAATGATGAATTCATATTTATTTCTCTGTCATTTAAAAATATCTTTCCAGAGTCTATCCTAGATAATTTTGTTTAGAATGTAACTATTCCAATGTGTTTTATTAAGCAATAAAATATAATTTAAGATATTTTGTGGTCAAATGTCATGTCATGTATATATGTCATTGATCTATTTAAGTGTAATTTCATAAATTTATGCCATAGATAAAATGACATGAAATTTTATTATTATTTGGATATGTAAATAAAGAAAATGTTATTTGATTAGGCTTTCAATGGATTGGATAAATATGTAGAATATAAATTCTGTGTCTAATATAATTTATTAGAATTTTGATTAGGTATTTTAGCAGTGTAGTAGCTAAAGTCGATACACGACATGTTTCGATACTAGGCGGAATTGGTCTGGGTTTGGTCCTACCTTGTCTGATGTTCACGTTGACCTCGACCACGTGTCCCGCATCCGTTTGTTTCGTTGGTGAGGATTAACTGAGACCCTAGTCCAGTGAATAATTTACTTTATTTGTCACGGTTATGAGATATTTACAATACTATTGAGTTACTGTACAAATACGAGATCGGTGATGCTGTCGACTCTAAAGGGTTAACGTAGAACAAAAAAGAGTCTCTCTTCGTTGGAGTCCGAGAGCAAAGTGAGGTCAGACGGTTGCCCTACAGTATTATTATGAAATATTGAAAACATTATAAATATATTGTTAAATTATCTCATACCAATGTATGAAACTATTATATTTCTCAAAATATAAATTTTTGTGTGTTACATTTCTTAGATTTAAGTAAGGTATCATACAGGATGTGTGGAATGAATACTACTGATAAAAAAGAATTGTAAATCAGTGCAAAGTATATATAAAATTCCTTTTTGTGATAGAAGATAGAGTAACTTGCTGCATTTTTATTTCTCATACTTAAAGAAATTCACTGTAATTGGACAGCATTGTTGTTTCCCTGCATATCTGGTACTTGTACAACTCATTATGAAGTTAGTGGTTAGTGAAATGGCATTTGTGATGCAGAGTGTGCTGACTAGAAGAATTTAAGTTTATGGTGGCAGTTCAGAGGAAATTCTGGCACATGTAAGGGCTCATTTGAATGAATGTTTCCCTGGAAATGTTTTCTTGTATGTGGCAGATCCATAACATGGCTCTCTAGATTACCAGATCTATCTCTTTTTGAATTTTTTTCCTTTTTGGAATTTATCGAAGACATGTACCAAACACAAGTAGCAGACTTGATAGACTTGCTTCATAGGATTGCTTTTGAAATTGCTCTGCAGTTGCTAGAAAATATTGGTGAGAGTCAAATACTATTTGGACATCTGATGCATCACAAAAAGTCACACATGTGGAGATTTATTGATCCCATAAAATCTCTGCAAGTTTTTCCATCTTACCCATTAAAAAAAATTATTGTATATATGTTTTGCACTGATTTTTAACAATCTCTTATTAGTAGTTTTCATCCCAGACACCCTGTATATAAGATTGCCTTGAGTCTTCCATTAGAGAGTATTTTAATTATGAATTCATTGGACAAGTTGATGTGGCTCCTAATATTGTGTGATCTTCTTTAACAATGTTTGACAGTTTACTTTGGAATATTATCAATGAGAAAATTAGCTGTGCCTTGCATAGTTTAGTATCTAAAAACAGTTATTGGATATTGTTTTAATGATTTAAAATCAACAAAGTAAAGATGATGTCCAGAATACAGGAGAAAAATTAAAATTTGTGTAGGGAATAGGAGGAGGCACACCAACAGTTTTCAAGTAGCATGCATGGGGACTTTGTGGCCATTTTCTATGTGTGACTTGTAATAATCAGTCTCAAAGCTTCCTTACATCGTCCAGAAATACTTTATTAAAAACAAACATTTTTGGCCTATTTTATGGGCCTGTTTTGGGTTCTGCATGGTCTACTGAGACACTTTAAACCATTCAGTTCTAATGAGTAGAACCTGAAGCAGGCTCGTAAACTAGGCTGAAAATGTTTGTTTTTAATGAAGTATTGCTGGAAGATGTAAGGAACGTGAGAGATTGATTATTGTCAGGATAAGTTCCAGCTTCGACCAACACATTGCTTAGTGACTTGTGATAACAAAATGCTATTATTTCATAAAATACTATTTCAAATTTACTTTCCACTTCTAAGTTTTTATTTTAAAAATATTTTTCCATAATAGAAGCATACTTTTATATGTTAAACATGTTTAATAGCATAAATTTTTAATAAATTTTACAAGATGTCACTGCAAATTATGCAAGTAAATCACATACAGAATTTAGCATAGTTTTCTCAAGCTTTTCTATCACGTATACATTTTTATATATTATAAATAGGGATTGCAATCCAGCAGTGTTTTCAATCCAGCTGGATTTTTGCTGGACCAACATCATTCCAGCTGGATCCAGCGCAGATGTATTTTCGGTGCAATAAAGTGTTATCTATCTATCCAGCAATTTATGGTTTTTTTTTAAAAAAATAAAACATTTTTTTAAAAATACTTAAGAAGCTTTTATTATTTAGACTGGTCACTATAAATCAGTAAAACTTCTTATACATTTAGGTAGTAAACTTAACTTTGGTTCGGTTTAACACTTGAGATAGAGATAATTAACTTTAAATGTTTAGTTAGATTATAATTATAATGTAATCTTTAAGTTAAATAATAGCAAAGGTAATTCTACTAATTAATTTATATTAATATATTATAATAATGTAAGGACGGATAATCAGTGGCTAAGTGGCTATCAGTGTTACCAGTTTTCTTATATAGGCTCTACATATCAGTCTGTAGTTACTTATAACTAACTAGCTGACCCAGCCACGCATTGTTGTGGCTCAAAATGTATCTATTACAAATGTATAACACTTCCCCTGTGGGGAGAATTTCAAAAAATCCCTTCTTAGTGTACATTCTCTTGACGTACCCTATTAAAACGCAATCAAAAACACATCTAAAATAGTATAATAAAAGCCGAGTTCTTCACAGTAAGCCTTAATCCTGTCCCTCTCCCTCGCAAGGAAATATCGAAAAATCCCTTTTTAGTGTATATTCTGTTGACGTAACCTATTAAAATGCGATTAAAAACGCAAAAAACCATATGTAAAATAGTATAATAGAAGCCGAGTACTTCATGGTAAGCCTTAATCCCATCCATCTCTCCCCAGTAGGGGGAATTTCGACATGTATATTATATAAAAACACGTGCGTATTCGAATGCAATGTTGTGTCAAAATTTCAAAGGAATCGATAGGAACAAACAAACGTTATATTTTATTTATATAGATAGATAGAAAATGATCTGCTTTAGTCCATTCTCACAGAAAAGCATAATGCCTCACAGAAAAGCAAACTTAGGTCGTCGGAAGTTAGCGCCATCTGTTGGACATAAAAGCCTTAATCCATATATAAATATATTTTTGAAAGGGGGGAAGTGATGGTCTTCACATATGCCAGAAACCTTCGCGGGAGTGTATTAAACAACTTCCCGAAGTTTCATGGCAATCAGATAAATGGTGTGGTAATGCATGAAGGACAAACACACAGACAGACAACAGACATACATTCGTTTTTATATATATAGATTTAATTATTCGTGTTAGTAAAGTAGTGAGTAAGTAATTAGTAGTTAGTTATTATTATCACAATCAAGAATCACATACATTCATATCATCATATATGTAAGATACTGATACTCATTAATTTAATTAATTAACTATTTAACTAACTAAGTAGTCTCGGTTTCTCACTAATTTTCACAATAAAATTGCCTTGCCTAGCCCATTAACTACTTATAGAATAAAAGTTAAAAACTCTAACTTAATAGAATTAGAATAGAAGTTATAAAATATTAGTCTTGTCTTTAAAATTAAATCAATCACTTCTGTTATTTTTTTGACTTTTCTGGAAGTAGGATCTCAAGAAACAAATGGTATTGATGATGTTGTCTCCCAACCTACTTCTTAATGAACTGTATATATACCCCGCTGCAGAGAAAGCCCTTTCTGCTTGTACGTTAGTTGGTTTCAGGGTCATCAAATAATCATAAATCGTTTCATCACGTGATTCATTGACGTCACAACTGACCGTAAATTAGAATTATGCACCAGGATTAGGAGAGGAGTTACTTATTTTATTTAGCGCGAAGACACTTTATTTAGTGAGAGCAGAAAGTCAACTGGCAATTACATCAGCAGAGGCAAAAGGGCGGGCGGTGCAGTGTAGAGAGGGGGTGTAGCACGTGCCGCATTGAACGGCAATGTCACTTTTGCCGCCGAGTGATAGCGCACGTAGCAAAGCGGCAACGCCGACAACATAGACTTTTTCGTCATTATTTAGAAAGTTAATTGAGTATTTGCAGATTCGCAATGCTGGATCCAGCACCTGGTGCTGGATCCAGCAGGCCGAAGAATGTGCTGGATCCAGCTAGATTGCTGGATGAGGGATCCAGCAATTGCAATCCTTAATTATAAAGACATTTTTAGTCACTTGTAACTTTCAGTTAATAAAGCTAATAAGATGTTTTAGCTATTAATCATGATTATGTCAATTATCTAAATTTCATAATCATTTTAATTCCACTTAGTTCATTGCATAGTTAGTGTTAAATGATGCTTGTATAATTTCTATTATACATATTTCTTAGACTTTGATTTATTATTTACAATATTTAATATCATTCATATATTAAATATTGCTGGTAAATTTTTTGTACTTGATAATTCTGTAGTTAAATGTGTAGACTTAAGAATCAAAACACTACTAGCAGAGTTCAAGGAATCACAAATTTATTATGATAAGATGTAAATTGTTGTAAAAACATTTTATCATCAGATCAAAATTAAAGATTCTGATCTGAACATTTTGCCATAGTAAATATGTGACTTCTTGAACTTTATCAGTAATATTAATCAAATGATACAGCTGAATTCTTGCTGGGTTACAGTATCGCTAATTAATTAATAAGATATCAAGCCTATCTCTTAAGTTAAATAACTCCCTACCCCCTAATCCAAATTGCTTGATATCTTCTGTAATTACAATGTGGACAATTCTAAATTTATAGTGTATATGAAAATATTTCTAATTAATCTCTGGTAAAATGATACAATATTTACACTTGCAATTCAAATTTTTGAAAATTTAAATTTGTATGAAAACCATTTTCATATGTTAACGGCTATTTTAATATATTCAAAGAGATAAGTCACATTATTATTAATTGTTTATATGTGAACATAATTAGCGTATTTAACAATAACATCAATGCGAAAAACTATTTAAGTATTCATTCAGTTCAGCTTTTATTACTATTAATTATTTATATATTAACGTAATTAGCATATTTAACAATAACATCAATGCCTGTAATCATAATAATGTGTGAACAAAACATGATATAACTTTTCTTTATTGTATTTTTCTGTATGGATCATTTAAGTAATTAAACTTTAGTTGTTTTCTGCTCGAAACTAATACTTTAATTTACATACAGTAATGAGAAAATAGTTATGCACTGTATTTTTGTTACCAAAATAGCATTTTTGTTGTTAAATAATATTTGTATGTGTTATTTTTCATTACAGTAATTAATTGAATAAAACTTATCATATATTGCAGTGTTACAGTGCAAAGATATGATTTGCACTGTAAGTAGCTAGTTTTTTTTTGTTTTTTTTAAAAGTATTATAATAATTAAGACAATGACTGAATGATCAAGTGTGTAAAGACATTAGCATGTTTTCTGAAGTTCAAGTCCAGGTCAGAATCTTAAAGTTTTTTATGAATTATATGATTCTGGATTTGTTAAACCACATCCTTCATTATCTAGCTACCCATTGTTGACTTGGTCAAAACCTATAATGGATGTTAAAAAAAATCGTCTTACATATGATGAAAAGAATTAAATAGTAATAATAATTAACATGATTTCATTAGAGGTATACATTTCTCTGCTTTATCAGGGATCAAAACTAAAAAAGAATTTTTTTTAAATCCTAGTCCTTTTGGGTTTTCAGTTCATACAAGGCTTTCGGATGTACATAGTGGCGGCCCGAAGCGAGACTTGAACCTGCAACTCCCGCTTACCGTGTGTTGCCAGTTACGCTACCTGGACCTTCGGTCTGATCTCCTCTTTCAGCATATATAAGACTAAGACATAACCATCGACAGCTATTATGGCGCCGACTGGGGACACCTCTGTGCCCACGGCCAGAAACGTCCACTCAAGGCACTTAGTTGCGGGTTCGAGTCCCACTTTCGGCAGATTCTTTTCTTCCAGTTTAATCTAAATTATTTAAATAGTACATAGTGGGTTTGATATCCTAAGGTGGGCTAGAAATCTCAAAATTACTAGGATTTAAGTGGACTGCTGTTATCTTGGTCTCTAGAAAAGCAAAGAACTCTATGTTTAAGGAAATCAGTGGCATAAATTTGATTGATATTTCATTAGTAATTTTTTAAATCCAATAAATGGTTATAATTTCTTATAAACTGTGAAAATCATTTAAAAGTTGTTTTCAATACAATTAACAAACTGGAATTTATAGAACTTCAAATATATCTATTTAGGAAAAATAAATATAATTTTTGAAAATTCAAGGATTTATTCATTTTCACCATAGATCAGTTGATTATTTTGTTATTTCAATTAGAATAAATAATTTTTAATAGTATCTTATGTCATAAAATATAGAAGAAAAGATAAAAGTATTTTAATAAAATGTCAGTCCTCTGTTAAAAATTGCAATTTTGATTAATTTATGTATTCATTTAATTATTTTTTGGCTTGACAACTGGTTGATTGAAGCAGTAAAAGTATCACATTACTTCTATGAAGGATCTAGATTTTTAGCCAAACCTCTAACTCAAATTCTAAATTTTTTTTTCCTGGCCAATTTGAAATAACCAAGTTCCACTGTACTATTTTCTGGCATTATAGAAAATTCTCAAACTACATGGGGAAACTATTAATCTTTAAGCCTTTTTGAGCTCACCAGTGGCCTAGTGGATAATACCATTAAATACTGATGGTTGGTCACAGGTTTGTGCCTGACTAACAGGCTGGCCATATGGAATTTTCCAGGTTTTCTGTATGGATCTAAAACCCTAATAAGGGACCATTTCTCATAGGAAGCCCTTCCTCAGAATGGCTTCCTATGGAAAATGGGGAGTATCTATTTGGCTGTGCAATACATTGCCATATACTATTAATCCAGTAAGTCCTTTCATTGATTTTCTTCATGAATACAAAACAACAACAATTAATCAATTAATTTAAATTAACTTTAAAGACATAATTATCTTGTTAAGTATTTTATTATATAAATTTTATTTAGTATAGAATAATTAGTTTATTAACATTTATTTTTTGCCGGATTATTGTTTTTATAGCTCAAAACTTGCTTATTTCGTCATGATTTTAAGCAACTTTACTCCTACGGTTATCTGGAATAAAAACAATGAGATTGTTTAAGAATTACGATTCTTTACTCATAATTTAATACTCTTTTATATCGTTAATAAATGATGATCTGGTTTTGTTGTACTTTATGTGAATTGAAATTAAAATTTGTTTTTATTTAATTAAAAATGTTGACTTTTCTCTTGAAATGAGAATAATTGCTGTTTATTTGTACTAAAGAATGGTTACATAAACAAATTTTAATGGAAATTTATTTGCTTGTCTGCATGCAAAATAAAACAATTAATTTATATCAAAAATTTGCAAAAGTTATATAAAATTACAATCGTCCGTTAATTTAGAAAGTTATTGTTTTCTAACTTAAAAGTTAGAATGTTACAACTCACAGACCCCTTCTATACTTATTCCAGCAGGTATGTTTATTGGAAAAAGCGAATATTTTTGGTCACTTTTAGAGACCTTTGTCAAGTTATTTTACATTTTTATTTTAGTTGCCCCTCTCTAGTTGTATTACTGAAAGTTGTGTACATAGTTTATAACTTTATTATGTTATATTTAAATTTGAATATTGTCAAGTTTCATATAGAATATTCTATTTGGAATTTTTTTGATCAATTGCGCTCGATTTGTGGAACATATAATAACGATGAAGGTCTCTGAAAGTGACCAAAAGTGTTCATTTTTTCCAATAAACATACCTTCTGGAATAAATACAGAAGGTGTCTGTGATTTATATTATTTTCCAGTTAGGCTGTTGTATTGAGTTTACTGCTTGTTTACTTTTTGCTGAAAGAATCATTAGTCAAACATAATTTACATTTCTTGTATGTAGAATGTAAACAAAAATTTTTGACATTTTTTATTGTCATAACAAAATGACTCTGTTGTAATTGACATATCATGCTGTATCATTGCTGATATGATACATTTATGAAAAATCAGTTGGATATAGTTTGGTTTCTATAATAAATTAACTTGTTTATATAAAAAATAAGTAAATTAATTAATTATAATTCTTATTTATATTTACGGAGAGAATATTTTTATTTTCATAATGTTAACTAAAGAATTATTTGATTTTGCAGAAGAAGTAACATGTAGTCCAGATAATTTTCGATGCAAGAATGGACGCTGCATTCCTCGGAGGTGGGTTTGTGACTACCAACGAGATTGCGAAGAAGGTGAAGATGAGCATCAGTCTTGTCGTAAGTATATTATATTATTGTTCAACTTACTTAAATAAATATTGTTAAAAAATTAATAACTTTTCCAATATACACGAAATGCTAAAATAAGCAATAACACAAAGAAACTGGATGAAGTAATAAAATGGATAAGTGAACCTTTATTATACAGTGGTAATTATTAAAATTGAAGAATTGTTTTCAGCTGCACTGAACAGTTATTTTTAGATTTCAGACTCACAGAATTCTAATTACAAACAACTATATTCTGTGTGATTTTTCAATTTAAATGTATGAATTACTCCAGAACATAACTATTTACAAGTAGAATTTTGTATGTTTTGAAATTTAAGATTACTACACAGTGCAATTGAAAACATTTTATTACAATCATTAAATTATTGATAGAATAAACAAAAAAATTAATACAGGAGTAGAATTTATTGAAAGACTGAAAATATTGAAAATATATCCAGATATTAAATTCTTAATTAATTAATAGTGCCAGATACCAAATTTATATCTTATGTTATTTTCTTTTTTTTGTCTTAGCTTTTCCCCATGTTTATATGGGGTCAGCATTCTTTAATCTGTCTTTCCTACTTCTCTCTATCTAGAGCATCGCTCTCCCAAATCCTCTGCTACCTTGTCTCTCCATCCGAGCTTTGGTCTTCCCCACTTTCTCCTTCCTAACACTTCCAACTTCTCAAGCCTCTTTCCAATGTAGTCCTCTCTACATATCATCTTAATCTAGTTTTCTGTATCTTTTTACTTATAGGATTTATCTTGACTGTTCCTCTTATGTAATCTTTCCTAATTTACTTTTTCATTACACCACATATCCATCTCACTATTCTCATCTCTGCTATCTCCACCTTCTTTTCCTGGGCTATTGTAAACACCCACCATTAAATCTCCATTAAATTTACATCTCATATTATATTATACAAATTTAAATTTCAAATTGTTGATATCTAATATCAGATACAGAAAAAAAAGTTTTTTATTTTTCAAATAATACTCCTATATAACTCATAAACATTATTATTAGTTTGATATTTCATTACATATTACATAGGTATGACTTTTATAAATATTTTCAGTAGATTTTTATAAATATTTTTATATATTGTCTGCTTCAAAGATTAAATTATATATAAATTAAAAATATTTGCAAAATCAATAAGGATATATAATATTTTAGTATATATTTATATAAAAAAAATTCAATGATAAAAAATTATACTACTATATTTTAATTATATCTTAGATAAACTTATATATGAGATAATAAATAAGAATGTGTTTAATCAAACATCTTGACAATTAGTGATGAAATATTCAATTATCTGAAGAAACTAATTCATTATTCATGATTTGCGAGGAACTCGTTTATAAGTTGCTTTTTTTTAGATCCCTTTTCTTATATTGTATTCATGTATTGTATTTTATTATGAATAACGTCTACATGCAAAATATTATTTAAAATGGACTAAAATGATGTTTGTATTGTAACAAAATTCATAAATTCTGTTACCTAATAGAAAATAAAAAAAACGCGAATTAATTCGGTGAATCAGTTCTCTTTGTTATTATGATGTATGATGTGTTATTCCTTTGGAATTTTTAAGTTATGGTGTATTACTTTAGCTAAAAATGACTAATATAAATGTTTTGAGAATTAATCAGTTTTATGTACAAGTAATAAAATTTGAATTATTTAAAATCTATTATTTTTCATGGTATTTTAATTGAAGAAATATTTTGCTGTTAATAAAATATTTAAATATGTCCAACTTGTACTAGTGGCTTTATAATGAGATTGGTTATATATTATTTATGAAGAGAATCTAGTTCAAAAGATTTAGCTTGTTCAAAATTGATAAATTTAGTTTTGATATTACTGATGACCCTCAATTTGAAAAAAACATAGCGATGATCCATTAATATTGATTATTCATTGTATCTGAAGATGGAATGGTCAACTATAAACAGAATTTTATTCGAAATATGAGAAGTGACACAAACATACAGGCAAAATGACACTTTTAAGTACAGTACATGACACTTCCAAGCAAAAATGTAAAGAATAGCTGTCAATGTTCTTTGTTGTTTATTCCAAACACTAACAGTCGCAATCTGATATTCTCAGATATTATTCTACTTTATTCCAAGAGATTTCCTGAAACAAGTGGGTTTAATATGCAACATTTGAACTTCATATATATTGGGATATATAATGTCAAAAGTCAACAGTAATTATAATTTCAATTATGCATTAAATAAATAAGAATTAGAAATACTTCAAGGATATGTTGGTTAAATTTTGTAATAGTTATTCATTCTTTGTAATTATTACTGTCTAAATCGAGAATCTCATTAAAAAACATTCATCAAAAATATCTTTACATAAAGTATTGCGAAATGTTGACTAATAAGTGTTTTGCAAGCTGTTTCTGTTGAAAAGGAAATTATAGAAGAAATGGTAAAAGTTAAATTGCCACTAAACAAAAGTGTTGGTGCTGGCATATTATTGAAACTAAAAGCACAATACAGTAGGAAAAACAATTTTTTGCCATCTTTCCTTGTTAGGAAGATTGCATTAGACCAATTATGGCAGTGCAGTCATCATCATCAGGAAATATGATAAGGAAAGATAAGAAATCTTGCTTAACAGGAAAATAATTTCTGTCTTATATTTTTCTGAATAGGAAAAGCTTTAATTATAATCATCATATAGTAAGACTTCTAATACATTATACATAACAAGATGTATTTGAATTGCTTGGTTCTTTAGTTTTATGTTTTAGAAAAATAAGGAAATAAAGTTTGCCTTATTAAAAAAAATTAAATTATCTAAGATGAAGAAATGAAGAATTATTATATTTTATATAATGAATTTTATGTGATTAACTTTATAACTTTAATTAGAAAAAATTTTAATTGTTATTTTGGATTATTTTTACTTTTGGACTTTTACTTGAAAGAGTTATTTTTTACTCTTGATATAATATCGTATCAGTTTATGCTATATTAATACACATCACATAGAAAAATTTAAGAGAAACATAAATAATACCATCGTAAAAACTTATGTAGAATGATAATGTTTAAGATAATGACAGTATGATGATTGTATAGCAAACATTTAAGAGAAAATAATTGAAAGTATTGTCTGTAGCTGAATATTAAATTGATATTTTAAAATATTACACATTAAAATAAAAATAGAAATAAACCTGTTATATAATTTATTAATTATAAATAAATGAATTTCATTAAAATATTTGCAATTATATCCGGAAATGATACTGAAATTGTTCTTAAATCTTGAACATGTTATATTAATAGAAACAGGAAAATTCTAAATGGAAAATTCAGCTTTAAAATTTTGGATTTTTTTTATTAATTTAGAATGAATTCTTAATGAAAAAACATATAATATCATATTTATGAATAGACTTATATAAATTTTTATTTATATTAAATAATAGTTGATATTTTAATTTTTAAGAATATACTGTTATATTGATTATAAAAGTATATTAATTAATATTTTCAGCACCACCTCAGTGCAATACAAATCAATTCTCATGTGGCCAATATGTATTTAATCAGTCATATTGTATTCCTCGTCATTGGCGATGTGATAGGGTGGTTGATTGCGTGGATGGTACTGATGAGGGTGAGAACTGTGGTAAGTGAGATGCAAAATTGTTTTGTGCAAGATTTGCCTTGACAGATATCAAAATCTTAAAAGACAGTAAATTCTAATTGTTGTATATAGCAGTTAGGGTGGTTTTGCAGTAAGATTCTGACTTCTAAAGCTAGGAAAATAAATTATTAAAAAATTTATTCAGGAGAATTATTAAGTTTTATAATTGTTATTATTAAAAAAAGTAATAAATAATACCACAATAGGTTTAAATCTAAGTATGCAGTTTACATAGAATATCACTCAGTTTTTTATTTTATCTCCTTATTTAATACTTATAATGATTAATAATTAGCTACTTAAAAAAAAAGCTGATGGAAAACATTTTAAATTTGAAGTTTTGTTTTTTTAGGGTCGATTTACACACAGCAGTGACGTGCCGGCACAGTGACTGTTTGGTGCAGTAAGCATCGATAAATATCACACATAGCCAATCAGAGTTTCATCAACAACACTTGTATGATTGACAGAATACAGATCACGTGTCGTAGATGACACTCTGATTGGTTATGTGTGATATTTATCGATGCTTACTGCACCAAACGGTCACTGTGCCGGCACGTCACTGTTGTGTGTAAATCGACTCTTATGAAATTTTTAAAGATAGCTCAAACTTTTTAAGTTCTTTAACGGTAAATAATAATGGACAATTTTTAAAATAATATATGCATAAATAAAAATAAGGCAGTATTCTGAAGCAATATATAATGTTAATCAGAATTTGGGTTCCTACCATCTTTTTTTGATCAATGGAATGTTAGAAATAGCAGCAAAAATTCTAATAGTTCTAATTAAAAGCATTTTAGATGACAATAATTAATCAGACTTTGATTTAATTTATATACTTTTTGTAAGGATCTGCTCTGCTACAAATTCTGTTTTTATTTATGTCGTTTTTTCTATATTAAATTTTTATCTGTAGTAGTTTATTTATGCTTTCGATATAAAAATGAATTTTAGATCTTTGCAAAATAATGATTTTTAAATTCTTATTAGACGTAATTCTCTTCACAACTTGGTCGTGTACAAACCTGAAATTTTAATAAACTTGGATGGATTGACTGTCTTGATAAAATTGGGTTTTAGTTTTTATCTAGATTCAAAAGAACTCTTCATTTTAATTGGCATAATGCTATTAAATTTTAAATAAGTTTTTTTTTATGACATTAACCTTGCTGAAAAGCCAACCTAGTAAGTACTTTTGTTTTGATAAATTAACTCTTTTCAATAATTCTTTTTGTCTATAGACATTAGAAAGTCCTTTTAATTACACTATTAAAAAATCAAAGCTTGAAAACAGGTTCTTGAAACTTGCACGAATATAAGAAGCTATGTGGGTGGGCTTTCGAACACTGGAATGTTTGATTTTTTTTTTTTTTTAATTACATGGAAACATAAAATAGTTTTCCTATTCCATCTTCACAAATAGAAACAACATATAATTAATTGTATTTTTCTTGAATGAATAGTTTTTAAGATGTTTTTGAAGATGTTGATTATAAAAATAGGATAAAGATGTACTTTAAATATTATAATTTAGATATAATACAGACATATAAAATAAAAGAAGAATTACATTTTTTTTTTTTATCTAAATGAGTAACTAAAATGATTATGATACTGAAAAATCTTTAGGAGTTTTATTTCTTATTAGTTCATTAGTCAATACCAGAGAAAACTGAAGTGAATGTTCTCTTTAGTTTTTTGATATGAGATGATGATGATAGATAATATCCCAGAAAATGTTTTAAATTTTAACTTCAGCTTTCTTAATTTGGATTATTTATTTAGACCGAAACATGAAACAAGTTCTGTAAAGTTCAAATCTTCCTTAAATAATCACAAGACTCTATGCATTATACGTTAATAACTAAACATCTATAATCCAGATTGTATTCTTGCTATAATTAAGCCCGCTGTTAAAGAATCTAAGATATAGCAACATAACTACCAACATTTTGACCAAATTATGCAACTTGATTATTTAATAATTAGCATATTGTTTGAATATAATTTGGTTTGGATGTTTGACTGTTAAAAAATTAGGATTTGGTTGTTTGTTTATATGTTAATATTTGAACTTAAAATGATAAAATGAATTCATGTCATATATCTAGGTATATTTTATTAATTTGTCTATGTGAGGAGCCTGTTTATGTAGTCTAGTTTGTTAGTCTCATATGAAAAATATAAAATTGAGTATTATGTTGATAAAATACGTAAATATTTTGAATAATGTTTAGTTTGTTTTTAAATTTTTTCAAATTAAAAATGGAACTATTTATGTAACTAATTTTGTTGCATTGGTTCTTTTTTTATTATTTGTTTAAATTTAGATGTATGAAGCATAGTTTGATGTTATTCTTATTAAAAATAAAAATTTTTATGCTTTGAAAACATTTAGAATAAAATTTAAGAACTCTTATAAATTCTTTATGAGGGACTTTTGTTTGTTTTCTATCAAAAAATTGACAATATAGAATAGAACAGATGACTAAAATAGTGGTATTTTATAATCAGAGCAGAACAGTAAACAAATTTAAAGCAGAACTGTAAAATGTATTAAACTTTTTAGTCTGTTTGGCAGGCATTCCTTATATTTTGCTTTTAAAATCTATTTTATTATATGTTATTACTCCTATATGACATATTAAACCAAAATAAAAATAACAGTATAAAATGTAAAATCACCTATATTTTATTTTGAAATTTAGATTTTATTCGTGCATTTATTTAATGTGAATTGTATTATATTGAGAATAGTTTTTCATATGTCAGAAAATTTATATTTGTCTCATAATAAATGTATTTATATTCTTTAAAAAAAAAAAAAACAGAATATACAAAGCTTATTTATATTTGTTTAAAACTATTAAAGAAGTCATTATTTAATTTCTTGTTTACCATACTTGATGGTAAACAAGAATTTAAATAATGACTTCTTTCTGCCATTCTGCCATAAATAATAAATATATTTTTTTTTTATTTCCATTTAATGAACAAATATTTAACTTACATAAAATTGTTTTTGAAATATTATCCAAGTCGACCTTGATAAGAAAGTTTTGTTTTTATGGCTGATTGTCTACCAAGTTATTTCTGTTTATTCTATTTTTATGATATAATAGTTGTTCAGTTTGTGTGAATTAACATTTTTTTTGCGAGAAAATAAAAGAAACAAAAGGCGTCTTTGTCATGGTTACAGTATTTGACAAAGGAAGATAAATATTAACTGTTGCTGAAACAGCTGTCCTGTTTTGTTGAGTTTAGCAAATTATTGTCTAAATATTTTGTGCATGATTACATCTGTAACTCTATTACAAGTATTAAAGCTTTTGTATTATTTAAAGACATAAATTTTATTTATATTACATTAGTACATTGATAAAATATTTTTCTATTTTAGATTATAGACAATGTTTAGCTTCTGATCATAAGTGTATAAGTGGATTATGTATTCCTGAAAGTCAAAAATGTGATGGATATTATAACTGTAGAGAAGAAAGTGATGAAAAAGATTGTTCACACAGTAAGTCAGATATTTTCTATAGTATTGTTGTTATTATATTCAAAGAGTTTTTAATATTGGGAACAACATTTAAAGAATTCTTCAATTAAGAATTTTAATATTTATGAACAGTGAAAATAAGATTTTTGAATTGTCTCAATACTTACTATATTTCCCTGAAAATAAGACCTAATTGGAAAATAAGCTTAGCATGATTTTTCAGGATGCTTGCAATATAAGCCCTACCCTTAAAATAAGCCCCAGTTAAGATCATCAACCACAAGGTTGTATTTAATATGTTCATTGCAACCCACAACGGACATTTTGAATTGTAAAATAATGATAATAATAATATATAATTAAATATTATTATTGACATTAATTCTTAAAATATATGATAACGTAAATTATAATTAACTATTTGTAAATACCCAAGAGAGCATCTTTGTTCCAAAATACACATTAGGTCTTATTTTCCCTGAAAATAAGACCTAATGTGTATTTTGGAACAAAAGTTAATATACAACCTAGTCTTATTTTCAGGGAAACACAGTAATAAAGCAAAAATAAGATCTAATTCTATTTTTGTTGTTTATGTGAGGCAAAACATTTTATAAAATTTTATACAAATTTCTTTCAGATGATCATTGAAAATCTATTTTCCTTATACCTAATAAATGTAACACATTTATTACACCATTTCCTAATAACATAATGAAATAACACAATTTTTGATCTGTCAAAATATAAGAAAAAATGATATAATTTAGTGCAAAATTTCAGTTGTGCTTGGTTTTTGTTAATTGATGTTGTTATTGCAGAAATTACAAATTGTATACAAAACAAAAGCATTGCAATATGAACAGTTGTTGAGAGATTATATTTGTGGTTATCTTGATCAAACTGATTCATAAATGAATTATACAGGTTTTTTACATGTCATCCGCACACACTCATTCAAGAGTTAAGTATCAAAACAGAAATGTATAACTTATATTTTGACAGATTGTTAGAATTGCATGTTTTTAAATTTAGAGTTTTGCCATAAGACAACTTTAGACTTGAAAATCTAAACATTCAGAAAATGTCACTTTTTTTTTTAAAACATAAACTTGTTAATCATTATTACTATTTTGCTTATTTAAATTTTATATTATTAATTATGTTAATAATCATATTAATTTAATTTACTTCAGATGGAACCGCTTGCAGACTGAATGAGTTTCGATGTGTAAATGGAGATAAGTGTATAGATGAAAATAAGAAATGTGATCACTGGAATGATTGTGGAGATAACTCTGATGAAGAAGGATGTGGTATAAACTTTAATACATTAATACTAAATATATGATATTTATTTATTTTTTACTTTTTAAAACTAAATATATAAATCAAATTATTAGTAGGAATTAAATAAAATATTTTTGGATCATATTTGTTATATATTAAGAATTCAATTATTTGTGTAGAATTTAAAACTAGTGATGTAACGAATAGTATATTCGGCCTCAGCCGAATACCGAATATTCGGCTAGGAGCGTTGCCGAATGGCCGAATATTCGGCCAAACTATTCGGCTTGATTAACGCACGTATGAAAATTGGCGAGCAAATCGCATTATGGCAAAGATCGCGCACCGTGCTCTCTATTGGCCCGCTGTCACTACGATTTTTTCTTCCGTTAGGTCTAAATTATTTAAATTAATTAAATTATAATTATTAAACTTAATATGAGATGGAGCCTAACGTCTACCTCTAGTGCCAAATTGGTTTATAGTTTTATGTAATAGCCGTAAATAGCCCGCTATGATTCGGCAGTTGTTGGTATTTAGATGTAAGTTATAACTTATAAGTTATTTTATTTGCAATCGATCATTTTAACTCTTTAATTAAACACTAAAATTTTGTTTTTACTACGTATTTGTAGACTGAATAGTACCCTAAGGATATACTTTAGTGGTGACATAATATGGTCTAGTTTCTCCCCAATTGTGGAACAGTTCAAATAATATCGTATAAATATTAAAATATACGCGAATACGAATATAACATAATTAACTAAACAATAACATTAATGCCCGATACATTCTAACCTACACGCCATCAATGCCATAAGATATCGGGCTAGATAAAGGCTATAATATTATTTAATTACAAAATAATTTAATACTAGAGTTAGATGCTATTTCTTATTAACTTTAATAATTATAATTTCATTAATAAAAGTAACCAAAATGATTAATTTACTGTGTTTTTGTTATTTCTTACTCCTGTTTTTAGGTATTCGGTATTCGGCCGAATAGTGATTAAATATTCGGTATTCGGCCGAATAGTGAAAAATAGGCCGAATAGGCCGAATACTGGGTAGTAACCGAATATTCGTTACATCACTATTTAAAACTCTTTAATTAATGATATCTTTTCACCTTCAAAGAATAATTGCAATCTATAACAGAACACACTATTGTTTTCCCAATTAATTTTTTGATCTTTTTATTTGTTTTTTTAATTAACGAAATTCGTTATGTTAAGTGCTTGGATTTTTAATAAAGAGTTTTAAGAAAAAAAAAACTTTTATAGAATTTTTGATATGTAATTGTTTTAATTTAATTATAAGACTTTTTTTACTTTCTCAACAATAGATTTTTTCTGTAGAAGTTTTCTAATAGATTTTTAATTTCAAATTATTTTTTATTATTTTTTATCATTAAGAACAAAATAATATAATTAATTGTTGAATTAATATTTATTTATATTAAGATAAATAAAATAATTATTTTTAGACTTTCCTCCATGTCATGATGGTCAGTTCAGATGTGCTAATGCTATTTGTATTCCTTTACGATGGAGGTGTGATGGACATGCTGACTGCACAGATCAATCAGATGAAGCCAACTGTAGTAAGTTAACATTCTTTTATATTAATTTTGCCAAAAAAACATATCTATAGAATATACAAAAATACAATAGACAAAGACAACAGAAAATAGAAATAGACTCTCACAGCTAACAATTTGTTTGCATTAGTAACAATTTTTTAAAAGATAATAAAATTAGAATTTATTAGTTAATTCTTTCAAATAAACTTACATTGCAATATGATATCATTTAAACCAAGTTTATAGTTTTTTTAAATATTATATTGATAATTATTTCTTCAGTATATATATAATGAAATCAACCTAAGGCACATTGGAAGAATAAACTTAATAACATTGAAGGAAAAGTTGAATCAGGAGATAAATGTGGGTATGCCATGTAAGAATAGAATGCTGCAGTGTCACAGCCTTCAAGAACATACTGTTCTGAACTTAAATAAAGTGGGAAAAGCAAACAAGCAAAAAAGCAAATGTGCTAACTGTGTGACATATGGGCAAGAAGGTTTTAAAAGCCTATTATTCATGAAAAATATCAGTACTGATGACTAAAATTTGCAGATAGTGGTTTATCTAGTCTAAACAGCATATGGGCTGGAACATTGACGTGTGATTCTGTTAGGTTTTTATGAGACCATAATGAGAATGATATTTTTATCATTTAATTGATTTGTATTATAATGTTTATAGATTAATTAATCAGACTTCTTTGAAAAAAGAGTATAAATATAATTAATTTAATAAATTAAAAATGAATTAATTTCAGCTCTCATTACTTGTCCGGATACCAAATTTCTTTGCCCAACAGAGAAACAATGCATTGATAAGGAAAAAATGTGTGATGGACACAAAGATTGCCAGGATGGTGCAGATGAACGAGATGCATGCTGTAAGTAGCAATTGATTACAGTAATTATTACATAGTTGTAAAAAACTTAAGAGTGTTATATCATTACTTTGCACCTAAAATAAAATTAATGAAATTATATTGAGTTAAAAAATTTTCTAGAAATTGTTTTATTGATAATAAATTAATATATGAGGCATTTTCACACTGAAATTTGTTTTGTTAATCCCATTTTTATGTCATTGTTTTGATTTTAGTTATAGTATTATTATTGGAGTTTATTTAAAATTAAAATAAAGAGATTATAGAAGCTATATATATTCTATTTTAAAAAAAAAGAAATTTATATGCAAGAATATATGAAAAATTTTTTGTAACAAAAAAATTATGTAGGTTATTAGAAAGTCAAATAAATAAATGATTTTAAATTATTCTTCAGCCAATGCACTATAATTGAAATACTTCAGCAATAAGTTAGTTTTTATTTGAGTAATTATTTTATCTTAATATTGAACTTCTTGTTGCTTATATTTCAAAATCATTATATTTCCAATTTTACAAAATAATAATTAACTAGAACCAATGAATCAAGCTTATTCTCATCAAATTTAATTAACTCTTTCTTTGTCCAGTATATTCATTTCAGCCTATATGACTCTTTTCAATTAGATTTTACAATTGATAAAAGTAATTTTAATTCCAATAGAAGATTGCTATTATAATTTGTAAAATCTAATTGAAAAGAGCCATATAGGCTGAAATGAATATTGGACAAAGAAAGAGTCAATTAAATTTGATGAGAGTGTAATAAGCTTGATTCATTGGTTCTAGTTAACATTTTTTTTGTAAATTAGTGATACAGGCAAGAAGCTTTTTAATAGATTATATTTCCAGCTTGAATTTTCTGATTTCATTGCTGGCACGATTTATAAATAATAAACTTTACAAAAAATATTTTAATTTTATGGTTCAAATTATATGTTAAATCAATTTATAGTGAGATATTTCTAATCATTTTTCTTTTTAACCTTTAAAAAGTTTGTAAGCTCTTGTCTGTCTGTATAATTTATTGCCTGACACTGCAGTCCAACAACTTTACTCTCCAGTTTTCTTCTTTGACTAGCTTTTCAAGACTCATTTTATCATTATCTAATAATCTTCTTTTAGGCATTTCTCCATATCTTTTTCCTGAGATTATTTTTGTCTGTTCTATTTTCAGTGTTATGTCATCTTCCATTTTCTAACGCCCACCCCACCCCATTTGAGATGGTTTGCTTTCATAATATTTGTGATTAGCATCTTATTATACAGGTTCTATATTTTATAGTAATACTTTCTTTGCCATTCATTGCTTACATTAGCTTTTACTAGGCTGAAAATTTTGTGGAATATCCTGTTTTTAGACATTTTTAATTTCTGTTTCTCCATTCCCCAGCTCTATGTTCTAAACTTCTTCTAAGTTCTATGTTTTATGTACTGTATGTACAGTACAATACCACAGAAGAACCATTGTTCTGTACAAATATATTTTTACATTGTGAGAAATTGATTTTCATAGAATTTTGTTTAGTGCAAACATCACATGACTAGCATTAACTCTAACTTCTGTTTTATCACTTGGCCTATTATCTATGGTAAGATTGATTCATAGATATTTGAAACTCTGAGTACCTTGGATATTCCTACCTACTATCACTATATCGAAGTAGGTACACTTTATCTGCCTTGACATAGTGGTGGGACTTGTGTGTCCCAGTGACCCTGAGAACTACACTGGCTGTAGTTTTAATACTGATAGTCTCCTAAGTCAAACAGGTCAATGGTAAAATGAACCAAACAAAATGAGGTAGGACTGGTCCTCTGAATTGGGGATTGTGCTTGGGGCTAACAACTTTATCATATAAAAAGCAGATTGTTATGAAATATACAAGTTTTTAATGGAATACAAGCTAGGAATGATTTATAATTATTACTAGTATAAACTATTAAATTTTATAGAACTTTTATGAAAATCTGTTTTTGTAATATTTTTTTCTCATAAATTTCGTAACAATTTGAAACATTTTGTATTACGATTTTGATTTGTTGGAAATAAAAATTTTTTTTCAAAAATATTTTTTAATTGTAAATAAAAATTACTTTAAACCATAGTTAATGCTTATTATTACTATAATAAATATTTGAAAACTTTTCATTCTTTGAATAATTTTACTTTCTTAATTCATCTAATAGTATCTAGTATCTCTACAAACCAGTTATTTTCTCATAATTTTGAGTAATTGAGAACATGAAAAAATGTCATTGTTTCACAAGAGGATGATGACTTTTGCTTTAAAATATATTTTTTATTAAAAATGCAATTAAAATCTAATTTCAGTTATTTTTTTGGCTAATTTAGTAAACAAAAAAGTTTATACAGACTTAGATTATATCTTAATTGTATGAGTGAAGGATAATAAAGTTATTATCTCTAGTTCTTTTTTTTTTTAAATTTTTCTGTTGTCAAGTTTTTCACTTGTTGTTATGAAGAGAAATTACTTTTTTCAAATTGTATTGGCCATAAACCTGAAATTACCTTCAATAATGAGATTTAATATATAGCATAGATATATTCTGAAAAATGACTGAAATATTTTTTGTTTCTAGATGTTGTAAAAGAATGTTTTATGATAATTTTAATTTTAAATATTATAATTTATTTTTCTTTGAGGCATTACAAATGCATTTTAAACTTTATTTTTAAATCTTGAAATTTATAACATAAAGGTATGATGGAATTAATTTTGTATATATAAAGCTACATTACTAAATCACTCCTTAACATGAAATATTTGAGTGGAAACAGACTTCTTACAAAAAAGTGAATGTTTCAGTGAAAATATGTTTAAGTTACCAGAGAAATCGAAAATATAAAAAAATACTTTATAGTTTAAAAGGCATCAAAATTTAATGTTGGATGTTTATCGATTAAAATGATACACATGAACAAAACATTTTATGCATCATTTGCATACTTTAAAACAGTTTAGAACTATTCATTTTCTTGCATTATTTTAAATTACACTATTTTTCACTGTCTTATTCCTATTAAATTTTTTAATCAAATGTTTTGATACATAGATTAAATACTATATAAAATTAATAATTTTTATAAAGAATTATTATTAATTACAAAAATATATGGTAAATGTTATAAAGTGACAGGGAATGCTTCTGGGATTGGATTGTCAAAAGCAGTTACTAGCTAAGCTGCTAATATATTACAGTGAAACCTTTATTAACGGATACTCCCAAATAGTGGATACCTCTACATTTTTACAATCCCCAGATCTTTCAAATAGGACATTGTTGCTGCCTCGAGCGCCACCGTATTTTTTGTGAGAAAAAAATGATAAGTTAAAAACGTTTGGAGACGAGAGTTTTTTGTAACGGCCAAGTAACGTCAGCCATATTGTTTTTTCTTCTTGTTCTTGTGTAACGACCCGCAAACCGCATTAAACTTTTATCAAACTGCAAGTGTTTTCTTTCATATTTATACAGTCCATTAAAGATCGACAAGCAGACATGTTATATTCATTTCTAAATATCAGACTCTAAATAACTGATGCTGTCATCCATAACCTACCTTAGTCCTGCAGAAGGTCCTGCCTACAATATTCTGAAATAATTAATTAATGTATGAAATATTTTAAAACTTGGTTCAAATACTCTTTCATAGGATGAATTTTGACTGTAGATGTTGAATAAAGACTGGCTTAAAATAGGAGTAGGGGAGGAGGACAGGTTGTAAAAGCTGAACAGTATTCATTATCTGTTAGAGAAGACTAATCTGGTTAAGTCGTCAATTACCATTTATTATCACTCATTAATGTTATCTTATTGTTGGAAATGGTACCAAGAAACAATAAACTTTCCTGAAGTTATTCATTCATTCGATAAGAACTATAGTACAGTAATAACAAAAAAAAAGAAAACAGTTTTAAGGTTAAGACAGCATTTATTTGGTGAAAAGTTCAAAGATCGTGTTATGAAGGTGATTTGCTGATCACTTGTAAAGTGTAGGATGATATTCAGTTTTCTCAAATTTGTGACATCATTTATGATCTTAACAGCTTTGTGGTGGCTAAAATAATTTTTAATAAGTCATTTATTGAAAAAAGCAAAAATGTTTGAAAAGTTACACCTACTTGATAACTATGAAGTTGACAAATCACTATATCAATTTTTATTAGTCGCTTAAATCATAAATGATGTTATAAATTCAAGAATACTGAATACATTTCATACTCCTTGAAGTGGCTAGCAAATTGTCTTCGTCACTTGACATTCAAACTCTCATTGCCTAAACTCTTCTGTTCATAATAATAGTTTCATTTTTTCTTTTTTGTTACTTCCATTCAGGTCCATTTTTTTGATGATGATTAATAATTAATCAATGTTTATATTTTGTCATAATTTTTATGTTCTGTTTAATTAAAGTATTCTATACTATTTAGAATTAAATTAAAATGTGATTTTTACAGCTGAAAAGATAAATAATATACTAAATATATATATATTCTTTCTTTCCTTTTTAATTATATATTTTACTTATACTTTTTGGTATTTTCACATTTTTAATGCAAATTTGTTGTTTTTGTAATTCATCATATTCTTCACTTTATAATGACTGGGTTAAAATACAATATGGCTACTGGCATGTATCTTTGAATAGCAGACAAACTTCTTGGTTCCAATGGTGTCTGCTATTTGAAGGTTATACTGTATATAAATATGAATGTATTTTTGTATATAAATTTGAAAAAATATATTTAATATTTTATGAAACATTTTATTAAAGTATTGTTTTATATTTGGAAAATAGTCAAAATACTTATATTATTTATTATTTAAAACGTATTAATGCTATGAGTTTTGTTGGGTTTCAAAATTTACGTTTTGAATTTTTATATTTGAAAAGGCTAAAAGCTTAATTTAATACAATTTAATTTAAAAAAAAAAATTATTTGATTGCCCTTTATTAAAAAATATTATAAAATGATAAATGTGTTATTTCATTTAATTTATATTGAGGTAAGTGATTTTGGGATTCATATTTATATTATTTTTGTTTAATATACTGTATTATGTACTTCAGTTTTCTTGTGAAACAACACTAAAAACTGTATTTAATAATATTGATATAATATTTCATTAAACAAGTTGGAAAACTTAATATATGTAAATATATATTCAGCATCAAGACTGTGTAGTACTTTAGGTTGTGAATATGGTTGTAGAGCATCCTTGGAAGGTGGAGAATGCTACTGTTCATCAGGAAAGAAAGTTGATCAAAATACTGGAAGATATTGTATAGGTAAATCATCACTAACGCTTAATAATTCAGTTTATTTATAACTAATTATTCAAAGCTTTAAAATGTTTATATATATATATATCAATTATTTACATTATATCTTACATTTCATAACAGACTTAGATGAATGTGCTGAATGGGGATATTGTGATCAACTTTGTCTTAATACTCAAGGAAGTTATCAATGCTCATGTATTGCAGGCTTTGAACTTTTGCCTCCTCGTCATTGTCGTGCCACTAACAGTAAGTATCTTTTAAGTAGATATGGGTTATTTTTTCAGATAAAATGTTTTTATTTTGTTACAAAAAATTATAAAAATGAATTTATGTACTTAAAATTAAAAAATTAAAAATATTTCTGCAGTTTATAAAAAAAATATATTTCAGTAACAGACAATTGACATTAATTTATTTGTGAATCACCATTATTAACATACAATAAATTATATTTAATTTTTGTATTGATCTTAAAATTACTCTATATTAATGTATTTAGAATTAGACTTATTTTAAAATGATTATAAATAAATATTATATATAGTTTATAATTGACCATGAAATATCTAATAATAATTATTTTTTGTAGATATAACATATTAATACAGTTCTGTATACTAATTTGATTCTAGGTTCTGAAATGAGGTTATTTTTTGCCCATCATAGTGCTATATACAAAACAGATGCTGAAGGTTTATCAATAGAAATTGTTACAAATACAACTGCTGCAAGCGGTTTAGATTATCATTATGATCGGAATGTTTTATTCTGGTCTGATTCAGACACAAGAAAGGTAATTTATTTTTGCTTTAATATGAAACTTTTAAGTTTTTCACCAAGATAAAAATATTCTGAAACCAATTAAAGTGTAATTATAAACAAGTTTTAATTAATTTTATTCTTTTTAAAAAGAAAAAACTTATAATACAATAATTAATTGTTAAAATTTCAAAAACATTAATGTAATAAAAATTGTTATGGAATTGCTTTATAAATACTTTTCTTCACACTTCCTTAAACTTAGGAATTTTACTCCAGTGCTGAAGTTAGAGTGAATTCTGTATTTAAATACTTGTATTTTTACTTTTTTAACAAGTTTATTTTGTTTTTAATTTAAATTATGATTCATTATTTGTCACCATTAAAAAATTTGTCATAACTTTGTTTTGAAAATTTCATATAACCTCAAAATTAATGAATTAAATCTATTAATAAATTAAATTGCTATAAATATTAAAAATAATAATAATTTTTCATAAAATTAAATAATGAAGTATTGCATAAATACTTCATTGTTTATATAACTTTCATTTATATAAATTTTCTATTTGTACACTAATTAAATGCATAGTTTTAGTTTTTATTCAAGTTGTGAAATGTGTATAAAATATTTTTAAAGTTTTGTTATGTCTGAACTTTAATGTATATTGAATTACTTTATATATCAATATAAGAGTAATGTAATGTTATATATACAGTATATCAACTGGATAATAGTTTAATTTCATTTCCAGATATATTCAGTAAGCCTGGATAACTGGAGACAGCAAAGGATACCAGGTGATATTACTGTCCCATTTCCATGGAGTCCTGTTGCAATTGCAGTAGATTGGGTTGGAAATAAACTATATATTTGTGATGCACTGGGGCAAAAAATTGATATTATGGAACTTGATGGTAGTCGTCACGCTATACTTCTGAGCAGGAATTTAAGTTCTCCCATGGATATTGCCTTGGATCCTACTGAAGGGTAAGACATGAAAATAATTATGTAAAATCACTGAATGGCAAGAAACTAAGTTATTCAATAGAAATATTCAATTTGTGTCAAAAATTTACTGCATGATTGAAGGTAACTTTAATTATTTTTAGTCATTTTTAACTGTTAAATTTGCTAAATACTGTATGTTTGAGAAATTATTTTAATGTAATTTAATTTTTTATAAAAGTTTTGTGATGAAAATTTCATACAGTTAAATAAATATTAATAATCTTTTTGGCCTTCAAATCTGTGTCTTCAAATAGATATAGGTATAGATGAGCTAGCTTGTACAGATATACCAAATATTTTATGTGATGAAAAAAAAAATTCGAAATATGTAGCATTTCATATCTCAAATTTTTATGTTTATTATGTGAAATGTTTGTTGTGAATCATTTTAGCTTATAACAGTTAAGAATTGGTTATTACATATTCGTACATCTTACAGTATATTTCAAATAATATCTTAACATTATTTTAAAATAATAATAAATAAACATGAAAATTATTAACTTTCAAATATTAATATATATTTTTAATTCTCATCATGATGGATATAAAAAAATATTATAATATGTCAATGGCTGGACAGCTAAGGCAATTCATGTGTCATCATACCATTCTGGGAATCTGGGATTAAATCTGAGTGAGCAACTAACTCCCCATAAACTTTTTGTATGTTCTAGATATATTAAGCTTCATTCCTAACCAGCTAACTGCCCAATTGTGAATCTGGCTGACTGCATGACGGGTATGGAAAGAAAGATTACTTAGTATCCACAAGGCAGGAAAAGTTAAAAATGCAAGAAAATAAAAAATAAAAATAAATAAATATTGTAATATGTCTTACATATGTTTTGCTCTTCAGTTATACATCTTTATACTTATATAAAAATAATAATAATAATATTATCATTATTATTATTATTATTATTATTTACTTCACAACTGGGTGCATAGGTAGAGACTGGGCATCTTTGACATCACTCTTTATTCAGGAATCTCTTACACACTTTACAACTTTAACTACAAATATATGTATTTTTAAAAAGAAGGATGTGTATTAGTTAGCACCTCTTTACTAAATGCCTTAAAGAAAAAAGGTATGTTGTAATTTACCATTATAAAAAATTTGTAATATGGAAAATACATGTTCATATTTGATTATGTAGCCAACAGAAGAGGAGCGTATATGCCCGAAACGCATATTGGTGTGTAAAGATATTCCTGAATAAATAGAGTGATGTTAAAATTGCCCAGTGTCTGCCTATGCACCCAATTGTGAAGTAAAGAATAATTAAAAGAAGACACGGTTTTGGAATAAGTCAATAATCATTGTTATTATCATCATCGTCATCAGAACTGAGAAACTAAGTCAGTCATAAAATAGCATGGTTTTCCAATTGGACTAAAATTGTACACTTTATAATATCTGTTGAAAGTTATCTAAGTTAATAGATGGACATTTTAATTATATCCTATATTAAAAATAAGATAGGAAAAACTATGCCCTGCTAATGTAGATAATTAGAGAATTTGGAAAATTTTTTAAAAACGTAATTCTCAAGAGATAGAATACTTTTCTGTTTAGTTTTTATCTTATATTTTTGTATTTTTAAGTTGATTTGTGCTTTGGGTATAATTTGTGTATTGGAAATATCAATTTAAAATTATAAATGTGATTTAACTTGAGAAAAAATAAATGATTTAATTATTAAATAAAATGACATTAATTAATAATAAGTAAACATATTAAATAAATTTTTTCAAATATTTAATACCTTCATTTCTTTGCTATATCAATTGGTAAGCTGTTGTTATATCTTCTCTATTCCTGATTTATCTTCATGCTTGTTATTGATATTATCTTATTTAGTACAATATTGTTTTTATAAAGAAGTTGGTACTTTGTTTAAAATTCTTTGAGATTTTATTAAAAATTTTTTCTGGCTTAAGAATTAAAATACAGTATACTGATTTTTTTCATTACTTCTTAACACACATTTATGCTGGTGTAATTTTTAAAACTATAATTTTATGGCTTTTATATGTAACTTCCTTTAAATTTTTTATTAGTATAGTCTGTTTTTATTTGTATAAAATATTTGGATACTTTCAAACACATTTCAGTATTCTTTCCTGTAATGTTCAATAGTTTGTATGATCATTTTCTTTTTTTATGTTTTATATATCATATATTTAGATCAGTCAGAATATAGAATTTAATTTTACAAGTATGGAGTATAATTTGATTAATGGAAACATGCATATGATTATTTCATTGAAGATTTTATTAGAAATAACAATTTGATTAAAAAAAATGTTATAATATTAATTACAAGTAAATGTTCAGTGAACCTAAATGATTGTTATAAGGCAGTTTCTTTTCTAAATATAATCTAAAGGTTTGGAAAGCATTATATTTGCTATGTTTTAAGCTATTATTCAGAGTTTTCTCTTAAAAATGTATAATTTAAATAAAATAAATGAATATACTATTAAATGATTATTTCTGGTTGTAATAGAATAAACTTTTTCATTTTTAGATACATGTTCTTCAGTGATGGTGATAATATTGATCGTGCACATATGGATGGTACACAAAGAATTACAATTGTAGATACTTTTATATATAAAGCTTCAGGATTAGCTGTGGACTATGTTACAAAAAGAATAATATGGTGTGATGCACAATTAGACCAAATAGCCACTGTAAATTATGAGGGTAAAAATAGGTAAGATTGTGGAAAGTTATGTATTTTATTATGATTTAATTAATGTTAAAGCTAAGATTTTATATAAATATTTTATATTTTCAACATATTAATTTAAAAAGTTAAGATAATGGTATTACAGTATCAATTTTTGTAATGATTTGGTATTTGGTTAGATTATTTATGTAATTTTGTGATAATGATTTATAAAAGCCACAAAGTTTTACAGTTATAGGTTAATGAATAAATTTTATTTTAAAATTTGACAAATAGAACAAAGGATTTATTTAACAAAAAACAAAATTATGAATTTATTGCTAGCAATAATGGATATTTGATGATATAATAAAAGCAAATTTTTGTTTCTTATGAAATTATTTCATTTTCTTCTGATAAAATATTTGTCTAATGGAACATCATTTTCAAAATTGCTTCATGCAAATCCAAATAGTTTAAGAAAATATTAACACTGTCTGTCGGCATTATTATTAATAACAACACTGACAGTAAGAGTTAATATTTTCTGGAACACAATTTTGCTTTTGTAAAATGAAAATTATAAATGAAAAAAAATTTTTTTTGAATATAATGTTAAAATACTTCATATATAAAATTATAAAAAATCAATTTCCCTTAACAAATGCAAACATTATATCTACCTTATGGATAAAGTTTATTATTTGTATCATATATTTGTATTTAACAAAATGTTTTGTGACAAAATTGTAGAAATTTATTTTGTACCATGTAATAAATTCATATCATTAGAAGCAGAATAAGAGGTCTCTGTTCATTTAAACAATATTTATGTATGCATAACACTCGCATTGTAATATTTGAAAAGGTAAAGTAAATTTGCCTTCATACAGATTTTGTATTGATTTATATAAAGTATTCCTACTTTTTAATTAAAATTTTCATGTAATTATAATGGATTCAGTTCTTAAAAGCAGTGTAAATTACTTTTTTAATGGTTTATTTAATATAATAAAACTTCTCTAACGTTTGAGTTAGAGAAGTTAATAAATACAGAACTCAGATATTTTCAAAAATAAATTGAAATTTGCTGTAATCTGTAATAAATTTGATAGAAAATTCTTATTCTTCAGAGTTAAATCAGTATTATTATTGTAATGTATTGAAAATATTGGTTTTTCTAATGAATTATTCAACAATTTTATAATATTTTTTCAAATCTATAGTAATGACCATAATAGATGCTGCTACATATAAACATAAGATAAAAATTAATAATGATTTTATTGAATTATTTAATTTAATTTATATTCTATTTGCAATTATTTCTTATGCAGAAAGTTTAATAATAATTTTTCTTCATACTACAGATTTGATTACATAAAAAATTTAAATTTACATTAACTGTTTGCAGTTAATATAAATTTAAATTTTCTGAAATAATTGTAATAAATATAAAGAACATATATTAAAGTTATAAGTAATATATATAAAAGTTCAAAAAGTGAAAAATCTTCCTTTTATTATATAAAAGTAATAGAAGAAGAATTTTATCTCTAAATTATTCCATAATTTATTTAAAGTTTTATATCTGGATCCATACCATCATTTCTTGGAATTTTTTATGAACATTACACAGTAAATACGTTCATAATTTTTGTAATAATTATGATTATAAAATTACTAATAAAGAAAATATAGGAATGATTACATTCTTCTAAGAATGTAATTGTTCCTATATTTTATTTTATTAAAAATCTGTGTATTAATTTTAAAATTTTTAGATCTCATTTTATTATATTTTAAAAAATTTGTAAACTGATAACAGAAATCATTTAGCCAGAATAAGGATACAGACTAATAAAACAAAATATCTGTAAATTTATGATTTGAACTATAATTTATTTACTGAAAAAAATATTGCAAGTTTTTATATCTATTTTTAACAAAATTATAAACATAACAAAATATATTATAAACAGAATTATTCATAATTTATTGTTAAAATATTATATATTATTATATCAGAATAAAATTTTTATAATTATTTTTATATCTATTAGGCAGACTATTATTAGAGGAAGTACACGTGTTCCCTCTCCCAGCAAAATAACTCTGTTTGAAGATAAAGTATATTGGACTGATGGCACAAGACAGGGTGTATTAAAAACAGACCTTTACAATAATTCAGATGTAGCTAAAGTTATTTATCGTGACAGAAGTAAAATGAAAGAACCTAAGTCAATATTTCCCTATCATGCACTTCATCAGCCTAGAGGTAAATTAATTATTTATATAAGTTTAAAAATTCTGAATTTTGATAAATTATTTATTTTTAAATTATAGTAACTAATCCCTGTGGAGTTAATAATGGTGGTTGCCAGCATATGTGTGTTGTAACTAGAGCAGCTGATGGATTTGGTATTGCTTATAGTTGTGTCTGCAATATAGGCTATGAACTTGCTCCAAATGAACAAGCATGCAAAAGTAAGTTATTAGTTTGTAATTAAAACAAGAATTATATATTTTTAATACATATTCAAATTACTAATTCTAATACAAAAAATAAATTTTGAAAGTAAACAGTTGTATAATTTTATGATTCATTTTTGAATAGGAGTTGAACAGTTTCTATTATATGCACAACAAAAACTTGTACGAGGTACTTTGATGAATTTCAAAACAACAAGATGCACAGATGCTATGGTGCCAATTGTGAGCAAATCGGCCAGATTTGTTGGTTTGGATTTTGATGCTAGAAGGAATTATATTTATTATTCAGATGTTATTCTTGATGTTATATACAGGATAAAAACGGATGGGACAGGTGTGTATTTAATTTTAACAAAATTTAATTAAAAAAAAAAAAGAACTATATAGAATCATTTGCTGGAAAATAATCATTGGCAAAGTTTATTTTTATTTTTTTTAATTTTACACCATAAAGAATTAAAAATGTAAGTTTGCTAATTTTTACTTTTAAAAAATATTATTTTTGTAAATTCATAATTATTTTGTATGAAACAAATGAGTAATTTCATTTGTGTCAATAAAAAAAAAACTGAAAAGTTTTGTTTTTCTGAAAACTCATTGAACTATTGGAACAAAATAAGAAATTACCTCAAAATATGATTTTTGTGTTGATAAGGCAATAATCATGTTAACTTTTTTGTATTAAGATTTTAAAATATTTATTAATTGTCTAACATCACAAGCTTGATTTTTAAATTAATAATACAGTTAAAATACTGATAACTATGAAGTACACTGTTACTTAAGTAAGCAATTGGATATTGATTTATAGACATACAGTACAAGTAAAGAAATACAGCGGAACCCTGTTTATTTGGATACCATTAATCTGGATCTTTGGTTTATCCGGAATAAGAAAGATATACATATGGAAAATTCTATATACATAAAAAAATCAAAGAACTAACTAGTACATTAGTATAATGTTGGAGCTGTAAGAATACTATTTTCTCTTGGGTTAGTGCCAATTTTGAACACCTGCAACTCTATAACCAAGGATCTGGTAACAAAAATAAGTACAGTACAGTATATCACAATTACTTTGGTTCATATTAGTGTATTGGTTTCCCTGCAGAGTGCTAAGCCTAATTATCGGTTGACCTTGAAAATAGTCTTGGAGATAAGTTTACCCCACACAAATGTTCAGGAAACTTACGTACGTATACTGTACAAGCTGATAGAAAACAATGAACTGATACTGTATGTAGATATCTTTTGCTTTATACTATTAATATTGTCATAAAAGTATATATAATGTGCAATAAATAAAATATAATGTATATCTAGACTGTGTTATTTATGCTGTTAATAAATTTGCTGGATTATCTGGATTTTTGGTCATCCAGATTGGGCCCGGTTCCATTTGAGCCAGATTAGCAGGGTGCCACTGTAACTCTGTACAATAAATTCAACAAGTAAATATAAAATTTTATACTTAATTGATTTAATAATATAATATATTAATTAAAGTGATTGAATTCTTACAAATATTGATTTCACTATATTTTTATTACTAAAACATATTTTAAACATCATCTCCAGTGTTTTGATTAGACATTAAGCTGATCAATCTTACATAATTATGTTTAGAGTGAAATATTATTTTATTTATATATATATACATATACATACATACATACATACACAAAAATACTATAATATTCACTCAAACAAATATAAATATACTATAATATATTCACTATAATATAATATATATATGTATATTAATCTAGGTAAGGTATACACAATCTTAAAAATAAATTGTATTTTTATTTTTAGGAAAGGAAAATGTTCTGGCATCACAGAATGAAGGAGTTGAAGGTTTAGCTCTCGATTGGGTTTCCAATAATCTTTACTATATTGACAGTCGTAAAGGAACATTAAATGTCATCAGTGTAATGAATTTCCAATATCGTCGTACATTATTAAAAAATTTAAAACGTCCAAGAGCAATTGTTGTTCATCCAAATAAAGGGTATTTATTATTATTTTATTAACTATATAATTTAAAACTCTTCTACACATATATAACTTACAATTTATACCTATAAAGAATATCAGATATGCACATTTTTGCATAGTAATCAGAAGTAATTGAGATGGATGGATAAGTTGATTATATATGAGGCATTATTTTTTAAAATTTTATGTGAGGATATATAATTAGTAAATACATCTAAAAATATTATGTTCAGTTACAGAATGAAGTAGTTTGAACAACTCTATTCTATTAAAAAATCTTTTAATTAAGTTATCAAACTCATATCAGTACATAAATGTATAAATTAAAGTACTACTTTATACATTAAACCAATCCACAATTTGTACTTCTACAAAAATTGATATAATGCATTTTATGTACATTGTTAATCCAAGATTTATTTGCGGTTAAGAGAGAAACCATTATTAAAATAGCTTTTTAATTAATTGTAAGCTTTGAATAATATATAAATATACTAGCTGATAGGCCCGGCGTTGCTCGGGCAAAAGTAATGATAGCGAAGATTAAGATTATTACGTTATAGTCACAGAAGAAAAAGAGTAATTTCATCAACAAACTAAATATTTTTAATAAAAGGTCGAATTTGAAAATCGAATATTGTAATATTGTTCGATTTTCACGACGTGTTCTGATTATATCGTTCGATTTTCATCGAATGTTCTAAAGAATAAAAGTCGAGAAAAACCGAATTAATCTGTTTAAATTTGAAAATCGAATATGTTCTAACATATAACTTTTTTTTTTCCTCCAGCGCCCGTAAATCTTGCACATCGCCTTCTCTTGTTCTCCATTGTTACTTAACACTTCTATTGACACTTAACACTTCCATTGTTGATGGAAGTGTTAAGCCTTAATCCTGTCCCTCTCCCCGTGGGGAGGAATTTCAAAAAATCCCTTCTTAGTGTGCGTTTTTATGACGTACCGTAACTATGTACAAAATTCCAACTTTCTACTCTTAACCGTTTGGGCTCTTAACATTTCCATTGTTACGTAACACTTCCATTGTTAACACTTCCATTGTTGACACTTCCATTATTACTTCATACTTCCATTGTTGCTTCACACTTCCATTGTTACTTAACACTTCCATTGTTGATGGAAGTGTTAAGACTTAATCCTGTCCCTCTCCCCCGTGGGGAGGAATTTCGAAAAATCCCTTCTTAGTATGCGTTCTCGTGACGTACCCTAACTGCGTACCAAATTTCAACTTTCAACTCCTAACCGTTTAGGCACGTCTCGATAATGTATATAGAAGCTTCAATCCTGTCCCTCTCCCCCGTGGAGAAGAATTTCGAAAAATCCCTTCTTAGTGTGCGTTTTCGTGAATGTACCCTAACTGTGTACCAAATTTCAACTTTCAACTCCTAACCGTTTGGGCTCTGCGCTGATTATTATTATTATTATTATCATATCATTATCATATCATCATTATCTATCAACTCGTCTCGATTATATATATAGATAAAGAAATAAATGTTTCTGTTTATTGGATATTATTTAATATTAATCATTGTTTAATATTTTGTATATTTACAATTAGAAGAAATATATAATTGTTCTAAATGTATTAGAAAAATTAATATTTAATATTTCATTTATATGTCTTATGTTTAAAATTGAATTTTTTTAGATATGTATTTTTCTCCGAGTGGGATCGACCTGCAAATATTAGCAGAGCACATTTAGATGGAAGCAATGTAATGGTTTTTAGAGGTGTTTTGCTTGGATGGCCCAATGGATTAAGTATTGATTTCAGTCGAGATAGATTGTATTGGTGTGATGCACTTCTAGATCATATACAACATGCCAATCTTGATGGTACAGATGTAAGAACTATTAATTCACCAAGAATAAAACATCCATTTTCATTAGTAATTTTTGGAGGTAAATATATTTCTATGAATTCGTTTAAAAGTTTACAAAATAATTTACTTGCATTTGATTATTTGTAATTTATTTTTTTAAATACTTGTAATAAATAAATAAATTATGCATGCATTAAAATGTAAATATATTTATTTATTTACTTTCTGTGTTAAAAAGAGACTGTTTTATTTTTCAATTAATTTATAAAGATTCTGAGGAAGATTAATTGAAGATATAATTGAATTTTTATTAATTAACTTGGGAAGTTGACATTAGCAAAATTCTATCAGTTTACTCTTTCAACAATTAATTATGCTGTTTTTGCATGTTGGCTGAGGATAATTTATATTATTTCTCAAGGATAGGGACTTTTTTCTTTTCTAATATTCAATAAGCTGTTGTATTCATCAATGGATTCTTTATATAGAATGACATGTTATATTTAAGTTCTAGAATTTTTGAATTTTTTAGCTTAATGAATTTTTGTATAAAAATCCTTTATAAAACTTGTTTTGTGGCATTTTTTAAGGTTTTTTTTCAGCTTGAGTTATAGTAGTAAAAGTTAATATTTGTATGAAGAGCTTTTTCATTGATATTAAAAATTATTTGATAACGAATTATTTATTTTTGATTCAATAATTTGTATTTTATATTATATATTTTATTTTTTTATAGAATGGCTTTTTGTGACTGATTGGAGACTAGATGCTATACTTCGCATGAATAAAGAAACTGGAGAACATGAAAAAATTGTTGCCTCCGTCGAAGAAGGGAGTCGTTTATATGGCATTAAAGTTTATAGTCGAGATAATCAAAAAATTGACAGTAAATATATTAAAGATATTCAAATAATTTTCATTAAGATATTTTGCTGTTAAATTGTGTTTAATATTATGTATTAAGATATGATATTAATTAATGGTATTAATGAAAAATGAAAACGTTATAAAGATATAATGTTTTTATTTTTCATAACTACAACAATTTGGTTTTAATCTTCATAGAATGTAATATGTTTAGAGCCAAGAAAAGTTTCATAAACATATTTTTAAATTCTGTTTATTTTTCAAGTGAATTATTAACAATACTTGCTAATTGTGCACATTTTTCTTTGTTTTTTTTAAATAGGTCGTCATCCCTGTCAATCTAATAATGGCAATTGTCAGAAATTCTGCTTCTCAATACCAACAAATAGTACTCAGGGTCCAGATTTGAGAGTGCAATGTGGATGTCCTTATGGAGAAAAATTAGCTAATGATAGCAAAACCTGTATTGCTGATCCTAATGCTGAACCACCAGTTCAAAGTTGTCCAAATGCATGGGATTTTACCTGTGATAATCAAAGATGCATCCCTAAAACTTGGGTCTGTGATGGTGATGATGATTGTCTTGATAATTCTGATGAAATGAAAAATTGTACCCGTAAGTATTATACTGTCATATTATTTTTATAAATATTGTATTCTAATTATGTTTTTAATTTTTACTTATATAAGTGAAGATGTTTGTTTGTTTGCTGTATAAACAAACAAACTGTTTGATCAATAGATACAAAACTCGGCAGTTACGTTCACATACTTCTAACTTATATAATGTCATACATTTCACCCTAAAATATCAATTGATTTTCTATAAATCAATTAATTTCTATCTACATTCAATTTGCTGGCTTTACACAAAGTGCCATCTATTGGCAAAAAATTTAAGAAAATAAACTAAATATGATGCTTACAAAAAAAGGATATAATTTTAAAAAATATATATTGTATTCACTAAATTACTGTGACAAGGTAGCATATAGCACTCTTGTCTGAGTGGAATCAAAAGTGTTACTCTGTGAAAAGTCTATAGTAAGTATATAAGTATTTAATTTTCCCATTTAACAACTTGGGATTTTTATTTCTGATCAGCACTTTCTTAATTCTAATAAGTGCCTTTCAGTAACTGAGTGGATAAAACCACTGAACACTGGTAGTTAGTGTCATGAGTTCAGATATTGGCCAATGGGCAACGCCACATGGAATTTCCCAGGTTTTCTTCACATTAGTAACATTTAAATAAGGTCCAGCTTCCCATAAAAGTCTTCCTGGAATGCATTCCCCTTGGCAGATTGCGTATGTGTCATGTTATTATAACCAAATAAACAAAACTAATTCTAATGAGCAATTATTTATTGTAACATTGTCTCAATGCCAAGTTGCAAGTTTTCGTCACAGTGTTCTCAGTTCTTTTAGTGGTATCTTGCCCCTGTATATTATACTTTTGCTGTTAGCAATAGTCATGCCAGTTATCTATCTTAAGTCTGTTTAGGGAAAAATTTTGTAATGTGACTTCCAGTCAAAACTGGAAGTTCATATATAGTTAATCTGGGCCTCTTGCCTCTAAGCTTCTTTCCATATGTGGTCTCAACTTTCATCTATCTAACTCCTTTCTTGAGATTAAGGAAGGATGGCATGTAGACAGACAGGTAGAGGGCAGATGGAATTTAAAGGTCTACAATTTTTTCTAATTGCAGCCCAATAATTTTTTTTATAAATGTGATATTTATGAGAATATATTCTCTACATAGTTTATACAATATGTTCAAAAAGTATCAACATTTTATTCATACATAAACGCAATTATTCTTGCATTTTTACAAAATTTTCTTTAGTTAAACAAGTCATATGAAATCTTTCTGACATTAAGGTTAGTAACTTCCATCACATGTAGGGCCATCATAATCTATCCAACACCGATCAGTTTTCAAATATTAATAGTAGACTAGTATTAATTAGTAGTTGTTGACCATTCTCTCTTCCAGGAAGAGGCCAACAACTACTTTTGGTCGAATTACTTCAACTCCCACAACAGTCTCTTCTTTCTAGCAGACCAGCAGTAAGGTGGCATTTGAATAGGAAAATTACATAATAATAAAGTTAGCAGCCAGCACAAAATGTGTTTTGAGGATGTTGAGTTTAAATATTTCACCAAATTTGATTCATTGGCAGATTACTATTTGATATTCAGCTGTGAATGGTACAGTTTCTTACAGTTAACGTTAGGAAAAATATATCTTAAAATATTTAAGATATATTTTTTATCAATTGGTGTCTACTTGATCAATGAAATTATGCCTTTTCGTTTCATCTGAGCATTGCAATAAACATGACAATGGTAGACTGAAATAACCAAACTCTTTATATGGCTTTCATTTTAATGTTTATTATATTATAGTATTTCATTTGTATTTACAAAGCTTATCTTAAATAAGAGTTTATCACATTAAGTGACCAATCTAACATCTTTTAAAAATACTTTATTCCTTTATTGTACACAATTTAAAGAATTTTTAAAATATGTTAGATTAGTCACTTTGTGTGACCAATCTAACACATTTTACCCTTATGTAAGATAACCTTTGTAAATATAAATCAAATACTTTAATATAATAGAAGTGTTAGAAATATGAAATAATCTAATAATCTTAATCTTTGTTGTTATTTTTTATTTGAGCAACACCAGGCTCATATGCTAGTTATTTTATAATTTTGCTATGCTGATGTGTGATATCTGCATTTAAAACTTTTATTATTTTATTTTATATACTAAAAAGATATTTCTAAAATATTATATAAGATGTAGGATGCTTTCTGAGCTATACTGAAAAGTAAATTGAAAAGAAAAAAAATAAAAGTATGAAATATTTCAGATATACCAACTAACAATAAAATATATGGAGAAAATGTTTGAAAACTGAATTTTCTCAATATATTAAATTTCTGCACATGTAAAAGCATTCTTATAGATGGGACAAAATTGGCTTTATATTAATATTCCATAAATAACATAAAAATTCTTTCATAGTATTGGAGGCATTTATTATTTTTTTAATGGTACCACAGAGATGCCACTGAATACTTACTGTATCAGTACCCAGTACACTTATATTTAATTAACTTAGCAGTGCAATGCTCTTATAAGCCAAAACAAGCTCATACACATAAATGCATGCTCTTATATTTCAAGATATGCTTTTATAAGTAAAACAGGATTGTATTTCAATCTTGCTTCACTTATAACAGCATTTTCACTTAAAATTTTCATATATAAGCGCATACTCTTATTTGTGCAGAAATACAGTATTTACTTGATATATTTTTGCATTTAATATTTAAAATATTAATATATATATATTAAATGCTATATATTTATAAGAAATGCTTATTTAGATTATAGTTTATAACTATTTATTTTATTATTCTTTTGTACATACATGTGTAAGTTTTGTTTAATACATAGTTGTGGTTGAAAAGTTTTTAATTTAAATATTCTTTAATTAGTATATTTAGAACAATAATATAATGTTTGCATTAATGATGTTCTCTTGAAAAGTTATTACTTTGTTTTATTTTATAGAAACAACTTGTGGTCCAAGAGAATTTCAATGCAGTAGTGGTCGTTGTGTTCCTCAGAACTTTAAATGTGATTCCGACAATGACTGTGGAGACTATTCTGATGAGACAGGGTGTGGTAAGAAATTTTTAAATTTATAAAATTTTATAAAAGAAGTGTTTAAAGTATTTATATATATATTTATTTTGTAATTTTAAAATTGATTTAACAAGATGTATTACATTAATTACATACTTTTATTGTAGTTAATGTTACATGTGAAGCTTCAGAATTTAGTTGTGATAATGGACGTTGTATTCCAAAATCTTGGAAATGTGATTCAGAAAATGATTGTGGTGATGGCTCTGATGAAGGTGATTTCTGCAGTAAGTATCATACAAAACATTTTTAATTTATGAAAATAAAAAGTTTAAAAGTTTTAAAAATTGTTGTTATTACATTACTAATATAAAAGCCGTCATCTGTGTGTGTGTGTGAATTCCTTATAACTCCTGGAATTTTTATCCAATTCAGATAAAATTTTAGTTATTTTGGTTTAATGTTCTGACAGAAAGTATAGGCTACTTATTTTGCAGAAATATTAGCTGTACAATAAGTGTTGTATCGATTTCAGATTGGTGATCACACTTACATTGCAGTGACATCACTGACCACATGACGTTCATGCTTGACAAGGGAATTTCCCTTAAGTTGCATTTTTAAATATATTGGCAAATGACATATTTTAAACATCATTAAATTTAAAATTTAAATTTTAAAAATGATAGCACATTTTGTCACTGCTATAACAATTTAAAAAAAATATCTTTTCATAGTGACCACATGACATTCTATTATCCAATCTGAGGTAACGATCTAATGAGCTGTTATTTAGAAAATGTTATCGCTCACCTAACTAACGTACATACAATTTATCTTTGTTCCATCAACATGGAATTTAGAAATGGCTTTGTCAAGGGCTGCAGAAACAGCATAACATCAGTCATCAAAACAATATTAAGGTGTCTAGCAAGAAAATCTTTTAAAAGACAATACAGTGTTTACTCAGAATTTAATATATAAAGAAATTTTTTAAAGAAAGATTTTAATATTATTTTAAAGGTTAAATCTGTTTGTCTGTGTGTAAGTGAATTCTTTGTAACTCCTACTATTTTTGTCCACTCTAGGTGAAATTTTGTTTTGTTGCTCTTTATGTTACAACAGATAGTATAAACTACTTAATTTGTAGAAATATTAACAACTCTTTTTAAATTTCTTGAAATTTCTACTCTTCTCAATTCTTCAATCTCTACTTTCTCATAAAAATATTCTGTTATGCTTGATGGGGGAATTTCTAGTTTTTATATATTGAATTTCAAATATACAGTGTACAATGATTACTTCTAATGGTTTTGCAACTGCTAAGATAGAAATTTTGTGTAGGATATTCAGGCATATTTATACATACCTATTCACTGAAGGTATGAAAAATGACATATGTTAATGGTCAGTTCATTTTACTTTATTTGTAATCTTTAATGTTACTAAGTTTGATTTTTGTTTGTTTGTATATGTTTTGTTTTCACTGTTTTGTTATCATTGTTACAAGTCTTTTTATGTAATGTATTGTCTTATAACATTATAATATATAAGGCAATGCTTATAATCACACAATAAATGTATTTACACTTCTACATTTATCATATAGATGCAGTCACAATATTTATAATTACTTAAAGTAGTTAATTATATTAGTCACATAATTATATATTTCTTTTATATTAAAATATTAAAAAATGTTTTGAATTTTTGAATATTTTTCTTGTAAAGATTCCTAATCAAACTGTATAATTTTTTAATATATATGGATGTTGAATGTAATATAACAATTAGATGATATTGATTATAATTTTACACTTAGAAAATTTATTGAAGATATATCTTATCATTACAAAATTATTGAGTTAGAATACAATAATGAAAGTAGATTAAATATAATAATTATGATGTTATAATTTCTTAGCTTCCCTAATGAAATTATTTTGTTTATTAAAGAAATTATTTGTCATCGTTTTAATAAAAAAAATGAAATAATTTTAATGGAATTACTGACATGAAAGTAATACATTATTCTTGCATGATACTTATCATGAAGAATATTTGGAAAATTACTTGTATATGAATTAGCATATTGATTTTTGTTTTTGATCATTGTTTCCTTGCATTAGCAATCACACAAATGTTTGGAAATAAATGCTGCAAGATGTCTGAGATTGTTATGACAGCAAAAAATCAATGCAAAATGAAAGCCTAATAGTCTGATAGAACATACAAAGTATATATTTTATCATATGAATGATAAGTATGAAGGATAATTAATTATATTTTGAATTTAAGTTTTGTTATGATACAATTATTAATGAAACTCTGTATTTTTACTTTAATATTGTGAAGAATAACTTGTTTAACTGATAAGAATTAGCTTTAATTATAGAGATAAAATAGTTTGATTAGGATTAAAAGAAATTGAAATATAACTAATTTCTTTATTTTCTAAATCTGTAATTTTACAATGATAAATAAGCTTTTCAAAAATTTCTATGCTAAAAATTAAGTGAGCAAACATTTGGTTAAATTGTTTTTAGATATCACACACAGTTTTGAATTTGAATGGCAAAAATCAGATGATAAACTCTATTATTATTGATAGTGACGTGTTTTAAATATTTCATATATTTTCAAATTAATAACATTTTATTTGATTTATTATTATCTGCTGATATTTTTGCATATATTAATAACTACTTCAGTTTAAAATATTTATAATATCCAACATATATTTGTAAATCATTATAAAATCTTTGAATTATGTTTTTATAAATAATTTAATTTTTTTCCATTGTTGTAATTTTACTATATTAATTGAAATATATATTTTTATTTGTAGCTGAAAAAACTTGTGCGTATTATCAATTTACCTGTCCTGGATCAGGACACTGCATACCTCAGAGTTGGATTTGTGATGGTGACAATGACTGTTTTGATCAAGCTGATGAACAGAATTGCCCTCCAATAGTATGCACGTCTTCGCAGTTTCAGTGTGCAAATTTAAAACAATGTATTCATGAAAGTTATCATTGTGATGGTGTTCCTGATTGTAATGATAATTCAGATGAATTGGGTTGTCGTAAGTATTTTTTAGAAGTTATATTAATAATTATAAATATATTTTTAAAAATCCACATTATATATGATGACCACAGAGCAAGAATGATCCATATCAGTAAATTCTAATTTTGAGATTTTAATCAATGAAAGATTTTACATAATATTTTGCATATTTTCTTTTTTGTTTTTTCTTTTTGTGCCTTGGATGTAACAACAAATTCCATTTGAATCTGCTTTGCATTAGATAACAGTTGCTTTTAAACAAATTTCACATGCTAATGCTATAACATCAAAACCACACTTGGATCACTCTTGCTCTCTCTGAGGTTGCCATATATACAGTGTGTGTGTATAGAATAATGAATTTTTCATAAAAATCGACTCTTAGATCTCCAAGCCAATAGTAAGAGATTTTTATTAAATCGAAATAACATTTCAAATATATCAAAGAATATTTTCAAGAGTTATATTTTGGGTACGCTCGTTAAGTCGAACAAGTTAAACGCGTTAGTAATGAATCGTTCGAATAGTAGTAGTCTTGCTCAGTGCGCATGCTCCGCGGTGATGACGTATCGAACGAAACTCTAACGAAGCTCACGAAGGAAAGAGTTAGTTTACTTCGTTAAGAAAATGGCGCCCGACGATATCGATGTTTCTAGATCTACTCGAGTGTTTAAATTGTGAATTAAAAGGTGAAATGATTGAAATAACTGTCCATCCGAAGCAACCTAAGAAAAATATTTTGAATAAGACTGCAATATCAATATTCATATCTTCGATTTTAGAAACAGCCATTTAGTTATAACAAATCGTTCGAAAAGTCTAACGAAACAAGAATAACGATGACGTCATTCTCGTTTAACTCGTTTGACTTAACGAACGTACCCTTTATATAATGATTCATTTTTCATCTAATATAAACCTTTGTTACTGGTCAATTTATGATACCAAAAAGTAAAAACTTACTGGAATATATGTTTGGAAAGTCAGGGAATTTAGAAGTTGAGTAAAAAGGAGAACCCTGTGTTTTTTATTTTTGGCTTAAATAAAAAACAAAAGATATTTTATAATTTGTTGCTCTTACTTTTTTGTATGTATATTAAATTATAACGATTTACTATAATTATTTTATAGCTTCATTAGCTCCAAATCAATGTGATAGCGAAAAAACCTTCCAATGTAAGACTTCACGTATTTGCATACCTCGTTCTTGGTACTGTGATGGTAATTCTGATTGTGAAGATAGTAGTGATGAACCTAGCAGTTGCAGTAAGAAATTTTTAAAAATAATATATGATTATAATTTTAGTATTCTTTTTAAATAAAAAATTTTAATATATAAAACTTTTTAGGTGAAATTAATTGTCCAGTCAATCACTACAGATGTAACAATTCTCATTGTATATTTAAATCTTGGATATGTGATGGTACCGATGATTGTGGTGATGGTTCCGATGAAGATGCAAGACATGCTTGCAGTTAGTTATTGTTTTAAATATTTACTAATTTCATATATTATTTAATATAACACATTTATTTTGTGTAAAATATTTAATGTAGCTGCACCATCCTTCATGTGCCCTTATGGTCAATGGCAATGTCCTGGTGTTACTAAAAAATGCATTGATAATTCAAAAGTTTGTAATAAAAAAATTGACTGTCCAAATGATTCTGATGAAGGTCCACTTTGTGGTAAGTGAATATGTAATTTTCCTGTCTGATATTTATTTTTATATTAATGATATTGTTTGATTTAAATATCATTGGTTCAAATTTTGTACAAAATAATTATTTTATAGTATATTTAAAATGGACAAAAAATTTATTTATCTAGAATTTAAATTTGTTATTTTCAAATGAATTTTGATAATAAAAACAAATGAATACTTTAAAACACCATTTCCAAATTTTTTTGTTGGGTTCTGTTTGTTTTGTGTTTTGACCCACAAAGCTGTAAAAGACTTGTATGACTTTGAGAAACCTTTATTTGTCTGTATCCCATCCACACCAAAACTGAGCTATAATTTCTGTTACCTTAACTTGAAAAATATATACAGTATTTTGTTAGCAAATAAAAAAAATTAATCAAGAATAGAATGAAATGCCAGCAGCATTTGTCTTTTAAAAAGCTTCTGGAGTTGAAGCAGCAAGTCAGCATACTATCAGTGGATGAATTTCATGTGCAAATTTAAGACTGCTAATAAATTTTTCCTCTGTTACATATTTTTCTCTCATGGAATTTCATATATTCCTTTAGGGTACCTTGAGATTCATGGAATGCAGCTTGAGAATCCCTTCTTTAAAATATATTTATTAATTTACCATAGTTTTCAAAAAGATTTTTAAATTTGACTTATATGTTTTCTCATTCATTTATGTTTTTAAGTGCAAAAATAATTTTTGATTGAATTCTGTTGTTTTATTTATTTTATATTTTATTGCGTTAAATTTTATAGTATCATAGTTTTTAAGCTTATAAAAATTAAATTTCTGAATTAAGAATATATTGTCAGTACTAAAAGTTAAAGAATAGATTAAATATATATTAAAATAAAACTTTTACTTATTTACCTTGTAGAGCATATTTTTCTAAAACTTGATATGTACAACAAATTTTATTTTATTTTATTTAACACTTTTAATTTATCTTCAGAATTAAATGAATGTAAAGACCATAAAGTTGGATGTACAGGTGAATGTATGCAGACACCAACTGGTCCATTATGTCTCTGTCCAAAAGGAGAAAAATTAAATGATACAAACACTTGTATTGGTAAGTAATTTTTAATATATTTTAAAAAATATAAAAAGTTTTATAGACTTTTATCTTGTTTTGAAATAGTACTAATAAAATTCTGTTAGTGTAACTGTTTATACATAAATAAAAATCATTGAAAATTCAAAATAATATTTTGATTTAAAAGCTATTGAAAATAACACTGTTACCTGATACAATATATTAATTTAATTTATTGGGTTATAATTATAAATTTTCCAATTAATTAAAATTAGTTTTTTAAATTTCTAAACTTTACACTTATTTCAAAAGTCCAATAAATGTTTTAAGATTTCTTAAAGTAGATTTGATGATAATTGAAATTAAGTATAGAATCTTTAAGGTTATGGTTTGCATTTTGAAAAGAAATTATATAAAATGAAAAAGTCTGCATTGTAATTTGTATCTAATCATATAACACTTATGTAATATAAATATTCTTTAAATAATTGATGATCACTTTGATTTGAGTTTTTGTAATTTAAAAATGAACAATATACAATACAATATTCAAACACTATCATTGTGGTAATTACTTAAGCACCACTATTTCACTTACATCTGAATTAATAAACTTTCCATCATAAAACAAAGCAGAATGTTGTTATATTTATTTGCATTTTTTATGGCTAAAATATAAAAAAAAATGAATTGATTGTCTAATTTAAAAAACATTGAAGTTTTTGGAAAAAATTCAATGTGTTTTCAATTTTATCATAACCACAAAATTTGAATTTTGTGGTTATGATAATTTATGATAATAGTTATGAGAATTTAAAATATTTCAAGACTAGTGGAAAAATCACATTAAAAAGCCATTTTAACATATATTGATTTATGACGTTGTTTAGTTAGTCACAAACCACTTTAAAAATGTTCTCAACATTATCAAAAATTATAATAAATTATGTAATGAAAAATATCCAAAGAAATGCCAAAACACATAAATTTTTCTAAATAGAAAATTATTGAAAAAACAAATTACATTACTTTTGCAACCTGGATGTAAATAATATATTGAATGCTCTTTGCACATAATATTTATAAAAATTATTTTAAGTTGAATATTGTTAAATTAATTGTATGTCTAATAATTATAGCATAGTTTCCAAAATTGTACCATAATTATAATGTTGCAACTAACATCATCTGTAATGTATTTCTTACTTAAATATTAACTATTGGTTTAACCTATTTTTATTTATTTCAAATATTTTAAGTATTGGTATTTTCTTAAATATTTATTTAATTTTATATTCAGATATTGACGAATGTGCTGTACCTGGAATATGTAGTCAAGGTTGCTTCAACTCTAAAGGCTCATATAAGTGCACTTGTGAAGAAGGATATACTTTAGGATTAGACCACCACTTTTGTAAAGCAGATAGTACGTACTAATGGAATATTGTTATTTTTTTTTTTTAATAAACAAAATTAAATATTTAAAAAAAATATTCTTTACTTGAAATTAACTTGGATATTTTTTTAAATTGTAGATTGGACTAGTGCATACTTGGTTATTTCAAACAGAAGATCAATTCTTGTAGCTAATTTAAATACAACAACATTAGAACGTGTTCCTGTTAGAGTGGAAAATGTTGTTGCTACTTCTTCAGACATGAAAACAGATACCTTATATTGGTCAGATATGGTGGCAAAAAAAATTTATAAAATGGTCAAAGGAGGAGATCCAGAAGTTGTAAGCTAAATAATTGAATTTTTTATTTAAAATATGTTTAAAATTAATTTAAAACTCTATTTTGTTTAACATACCTCTTTGTTTGCAACCCATTTTAACATTGATGTAACACATTTTACTACAAATAAATTTAATAAAAAAGATGCATAATAATATTTTTTTTTAAATAAAGTGTCATCTCATAAAGTTAGACAGATGATACTTATTTATATATATTTAAAAAACAAAAATATACTTCATAACAAAAAATATAAGAGTATGTCAATACTTTGGATATAATATTTTCATATTTCTCTTTACACAATATGGTGATGTATTAATTGGTTATGAAAAAAAACAAAAACTATTTAAATTATTTATGTAATTTTTTGAAAGTATTCAGTCAAACCTGTTTTTATGCGCTCTTTTTATGTGCGATTTTTATTTGTGCGATTTTTTTAATGTGAATTTTTAATTTGTGCGGTATAGTTGGCGACTAGTCTCGTGCAATTCATCATGTCTCATGTTGACTTATTATAGCTAAATAAACTTATTATAGCATAAATGCACTTATTATAGTAATATTATTGCATGAATATCCGAAAAATGAAATAATTTACTTTTAAGTCAACAAAACACCACCTGGACAAAAATATGTAAAACAGACGATAGACCAGACGATGCAGTCAAGTGCTGACATCTGTTGTCAATAAATTCTATTTCGTACGGTTTTGAGTTATTTTCTATGTGAGACTTTTTTTATGCGGTCCCTGTTGACCGCATAAAAAAATTATTTTTTTAATTGTGTTGCGAAAACTATTATTTACAGCCATTCGTGAAGTTTCGTGAGATTTTTTTTATGCGTTTTTTTTAATGCGGTCCCTATCCCCCGCATAAAAACAGGTTTGACTGTATTTAAATTAAAATTTTATTATTATATATTTATTTTTTCACAAAAATATGCTTTTTTATATATTTATTTACATTACTGAAAAAAAATTTAAGAAGTATTTTAAATCAATTGATGAACCATTTTATATTTTAGACTATGCACTATTTAAAGATTGGTTTAGATATTATAAAGCTTTTATTTAAATAAACAAATTAATTTATATGGTTTATTTTATAAAATATTTAATATTTTATTTTTTAGGTAATTGACAGTGGCTTAGATTTAGTAGAAGGATTGGCATTTGATTGGATAGCAAAAAATTTATATTGGGTGGATTCTAGATTAAACACTGTTGATGTGGCTACTGCTAATGGAAATCATCATATTGTTTTAATTGCTGAAAATGTTAGTCAACCAAGAGGTTTAGCAGTGGATCCAAGAGAAGAGTAAGTTATTTTTAAAAAGTCACGAATGAAGTTATTAAAATTAATGTGTACTAATAATTTTTGTTATCAAAGTGTTAGATTATTGTTTTGGAGTGATTGGGGAGAGAACCCAAGAATTGAAAGTGCTGGACTTGATGGAAGCATGAGAAAAGTGATTGTGCATACTAAAATATTTTGGCCAAATGGTTTGACAATTGACATCCCAAACAAAAGAATTTATTTTGCTGATAGTAAATTAGATTATATTGATTTTTGTAATTATGACGGCTCTGGGAGACAGCAAGTACTAGGACATAATCACGTGAGTGAAAGTTTTATTAAAATGTTTTTTAATAATAGCTATTACCATATGAATATTTACTGTATTTTCATGTTTATAATCCATAATGGTGCATACCCCACAGAAAATTGCCAGAACAAAAATATCTTTGTATATCTTGCACCTATCGGAATATCTTTTGCATTGTAGACAAGAGTTTATAATTGCAAATTAAAAATCATCATATAACCTGTCCCATTGTTTAATCTGTACTCTTTTCAAAATGTTTCTTATATATAATTATATGCAGATTATAAGCACAAGAATGCAGTAATTATAACCAAATGTAATTTTGGAGAGGCAAGACAGAGAGAAGAAAAGAAAGCTAGAAACTGTAATTTTGCTTAGAATAGTGATAATTTTTTTTGCATACTTTTAGAGTGTTAGTAACAGTCATTCAAATTAAAATTTGTGTAAAAGAATAAACAAAGATTTTTTAAATACTTTAAATATTAGGGAAGACCATTCTTTCTGGACATTTTTTAGTTTACAATCATTTGTTGTGAATTGAGACTAAACAAAACAAATTTCATTATACATTTCCCAATTTTTGAAGCTACTATTTTGGTAGCTTCAAAAGTTGGGAAATGTATAATGAAATTTGTTAATAATGTAGCCTCAGTATTGAAAGTGAGTTTCCCAATTAATCTTAACTTTTCAAAAATGGAACAGATTTTTTAATTATGGAAGAAGGTGATACATGACTGAACAGTGGCATTCTATCTTTGGACATAAAGATTTCAGGTCAAAGGAAATTCAAATATGCATAATTTGTAAAAATTTAAAACTATTATCCTTTTATTCAAGTGATTATAAAATGACTTGAGAATCAAAAGAGTGACACTTATTTGACAATATAAAAATCTTGAATACATAATATTCATTTCTTATTTAAAAGCATAAGCTATACAATGCTAATAATAAGATGTTTTAATATTAGCCAACCTTGGCATACCCACCAAAAGAGACATTCAATAAAAAGGTTGCTGACACCATAGAGCAGCAGTTCCCAACTGGTGAGGCATGCTTTCATTGGGAGATGCAGAACATTTTTAGGAGAGGCACAAGCAGATGCGCGCAATACTATTCAGTGTGTGACTAAAGATTGAGAGTATATGGATAAAAACAGATACTCCTTCAAACACAATGTGACAGCCCTCCACAAGCACAATGTTTTTCCATCACTCTAATTTGTTTTCCATTATTGCGTGTAATATTCATTAGTTGTCCCCATATATTCTAGTAAATTTACTAACTAAACAAAACCAATCATTTCGATATTTAGAATGCATTGCTATTTGAAGAGAACTAAGTAATGCAGATTATACAGTGAACCTAGCAGTAGTAGCAGGGTTACTACTGATGACACAAGTATAGTTCCCAATAAAGGAAAGAATGAGCACAGGTAATATGATGCAAGTTATGTCAAGTTTAGTTTTGAAGCAAATTTGGCATTCAACAGTCCCAGTGTATCATTTATTTTCAAGTTCTTGCCAATGACAGCCTTAAAAGCTTGTGAACTTTGAAAGACATCTGGCCTAGAATTTGTTGGTTCCGGCAGGTGTAGAAATGTGTTGCATTATGAATGGAGAGGCAGCTGCAAAGAGATTGCAAACAATTCCACACTGTCAGATAATACTTTCACGGCTTAATGTGGGGAATGACGTACGCATAGGACTGACAGAGTTAGAACCAAACATTGAAACATTGATCATTTGTACAATTCAAACAAGCTCAGATTTCATATTGATGTTTACAGTTTATGAAACTATGCAAAACATTTTTTTAATTTACTTTATTATAACTTTATTCAGAAGGAATAAACCCCTGGTTATTCCGTCTGAATAAAGATATTATCCATTTTATATAATCAAAATGTGTAGGTAGGTATATCTGTAGTTTTTAATAGTGAAATTATATTTTTGCTGTATATTTTCAATCAAACCTTACCAGTATCATTTAATCTGTAATAAAAAAAATAAATACTGAATACAGAGCAATAAACACTTGTGTGCATGCAAAGGGGAGGCACCATTGCATGTGGACCACAATGGAGTAGGAATACTGTAGAAAAGGTTTGGAACTGCTGCGAGAGAGGATAAAGGTATTGGTGATGGCAACTTGGGCTTGGCAAATATGTCATTTATGTCAACTAAATAGTTCTCTTCACCTGTGATTGTAAATATCCATGAACAAAATTTTTTTGAGATATGTGACAAGTTCATCGTCAGTTACAGACTTATTCTGTGTTTCTACTCAGGTAATATTTCAGCAGCTAGATAACTTATTAATGATGTAAGTATAGCTCTTAATAATGATTAATTTTTAAAAGATTCAATGTTGATGCAACCTGTTGCAAAATAAACAAAGTGCCTTCCACTAGTGCATGAGAGTGTGCATTTTCCCTACTGGACATGTCCAGTTGTGGAAACAAGGTGCAGTTTTTGTGAGTGACAGTGGCAAAACTTGTGATTTGACAACAATATAACAGGACTACAATGGACATATTTCTTCACAGTTTAGTCTCAACTGGAATGCTGCAAAACGTACTGATTGAGAATGTTTCAAGTGTCACCTGAAAAAGTTAAGCAAGATCTTTGAAATTGGTTTACTGTTTCCTATGTCCACATGGTTACGTTTATTTTGCTGAAGTTCATATAGATTTAGTGCATGGATGCCATTAAGCTATAAATTTAAGAAGTTTCTTAATGACATGTGTTGAAAAATTTAAATTGTCTGTAGTGGAACTGTCCACTTGTGGAAAGATCTCCCTCTATAAACATCACGTTTGTACAAGTATATTATTATTAATTTATCATTACATTGATATCACATTAGAAAATCCTAATGTGAAAAATCAAAAACAGTATAGTGAATGGAATATTTTAAAAATCATTTCCATTAAAGTTAATTAGTTAACTATTAAAGAATATTAACTATTAACTATTTAAGAATATATTCTAGAACAATCATTATATCATAATCATGTAAATGCTTATAATATAATGATTTTACTAGATATGTAGATGATTAAAATTAAAATAAATAATTTTATTAACTTGTCAATGAAAAATCAAATAAATTAAATGCAAATACTAATGATTTCATAAATGTAATATTAAAAAATATACTATATTCATGAAGATTGTGTTTGTGTCATTGAAATGTTAATGTATACTGAAATATTTTTATATAGGATATCCAACATACAAAATACATAAATTAAAAAATTTAGTAAATACTCAAAGCTTTCCAAGAAATAACACATCTGTGGAGAATGGATAATGTACTTATTGTGCTAGTGATTCATACTACATAACACTATTCAAAAGTCTAAAAACATTAGGTTTCATAACAGCACGCACATACATTACAAAAATCTGCCATACTAAAGATGTCACATAGTCATGAAATCATTAAACACAGATATATACATGAAAGCTTGTGAATGAAATATTTTTCCTGTTGCTATTCCTTGACTTCAGTTTGGCATAGCATTAGGTACTGGTATATAAGCTGAGTAGGATACGATTCACCACACCACCACCACCACCACACAACAACCACAAGAATACCAACACAAATAAATAATTAATAAATAAAATAATTAAATAATAATATAATAATATATAATAAATAAATAAAAATAATTTAATAAAATATCTTAATTTCTCTTTTAATTATAATTTTTGTGTAATTTAATATTATTTTAAATTACTAATTAAAAATAAAATATTCTTATAACTAGCGGGTAGGCCCGGCGTTGCTTGGCCAAAATTAACGATAGTGAAGATTAAGATCATTACATTATAGTCAACCATACCCGTTTTCACAGAATGCAAGAATTGGGATCCCCTGTTTCCAGACTAATTAGAGAATTTTTAGATGGGTCTGCAAAAAAACTGCATCTGCGTCTTGCACGTCGCTTTCTCTTAACAATTCCATTGTTACTTGACACTTCCGTTGTTACATAACACTTCCATTGTTGATGGAAGTGTTAAGCTTTATTCCTGTCCCTCTCCCCCATGGGGAGGAATTTCGAAAAATCCCTTCTTAGTGTGCATTCTCGTGACGTACCTTAACTGTGTACCAAATTTCAACTTTCAACTCCTAACCGTTTGGGCTCTGCGCTGATTATTATTATTATTATTATTATTATTATTATCATCAACTTGTCTCGATTATATATATAGATTATCATTTGAAAACATTAAGTAATTAATTTTATTTTCAGTATCTACTACATCCACATTCTTTAACAATATTTGAAGACACCTTATATTGGACTGATCGTCAGTTGAACAGAGTTCTTTCCTGTCATAAGTTTAAAGGCGAAAATGAAACAGTTGTTTCTCATCTTGTAAGCCAGCCTCTCGGAATTCATGTGAATCATCCTATTTTACAACCTGCATGTATGTAATCAAAATTAAGGTATATTTTTAATGAAAATGATTGTATATGTTTAAAGATATATTCTTCTTTTTAATTAATGTATTAAGTTAATTGTAGTTTATTAAAGTTTAGTCAAATTAAAATAATTTTTACAACGAAAATATAAAAAATTATAGTTAGTTATGCACGTGCTTATTTTTAGTGAGAAACAATCAGAATACATTCTTTTCATTATTAATATACTAAAAATAATACATAAATAATCTTATAATTTAATTAGTATTAAATAAATAATTACAAAATATAGCTAATATGGAGCTAATATATAGGCTTTGTATTAGTTATATTTTATAATTAGTTATTTAAAATGGTTTTGAAAAAGTACAATATATTTAAATTGATGATATAGTTTTTCCAAATGTAGTGTATTTGTAATTCTCATTTTCAATATTTGAGATTTGAGAATTAGGTCAGTAAAAGCAATATACAAACAATTTATACTGGACTTAACATGATAATTTTCAACCTTTTTATTTGAATAATTCTGATATTTATGCAGTAATTTGAAAAGTCTTATAATTTAATATAGTAATTCAGAAATGCCAAAATTGCTTTGAAAGGTTCTTAAAAATAAGTATTTTTTTACACAGTTGTCTTCAGTTAGTATTATATAGAGCTAAAATATTTAATTTTTATTCAAATATAGAATATTTCTTTTCAGCATTGACTTAAATACTTCTGAAATTTGAACTGACCTACCAACTTTTAAAATGGATTGTTGAAAATTCAATTAGTTTCCTGAAAGGCTGAAAACTTTTTAAGTGATTTACTAAATAACTTAGAATTTTAACTGAAATGATAAAGCTGTTATAATTTTTGAAGCATAAATTTTTTCTGAAAGATGTTTAGGTATTTAGTTATTAGAAAACATCTCCAAATTGAATTAGTTTATATGTATATATAAATTTCAAACTTTAGTCATTAAAAAATTTCTTTTGGAAACAAGCCGTAAGTTGTTATAAAACTTGAAATTGTTTTTTGAATATTGTATCTTCTCGTTAATGTTATAAATTAACATTTGATTCTAATTCAGAATATTTTTATTGTTTATGTCAATGTTTTAATTTCTTACTATATTATGTAGTATATTAAAACTAATATCTCAAATATTATAGTAGAGATAACAGAGACTTATCACACTGCTACTAGTAACATTAAAATGACACTTCTGTTATCAGAATGCAACTTTATTACTGGTATATATTTTGGTATACAAGACCCTCATCAGCCATACATAAAAATGTATAGATATCTCTTGTAGAACAAATTTGCAGAGAAATTGACATTAATTACAACCTACAATTTAAAACATACCTGCTCAAGATTTATTTACACCCACACTGCATAGTACTATGAGGATTATATTATAAAGAGCAATATCTAAAAAGAAAATCTCTTGATCTATACAGATATCTATATATTTTTGTGTATCGAAATACATACTAGTAATAAAGTTGCATTCTGTTGATAGAAGTGTCATTTTAATGTTACCAGTAGCAATGTGATAAGTTTATGTTACCTCTACTATATTATTTTTGTGATATTAGTTTTAACAGTTTTGGAGACCAGAAGCTCTTTTATAATAGTATATTGTCTATACAATATAAAAATTAAAATTTTATATTCAACATTCACATTATTTTTTAACATATCTCAACAACTCTGCTTGAATCAAGATGGATTGATTCAGTTATTACCATAATATTACATGTTACTTTAAAATTTAGATTTATGTTGATTAATAATTTGTACAACAGAAATAATAGAAATTTATTTTATGTTTTCTTAAATTTCCTATCAAATTTATCTCCTTAGCATCTCTTAACTAAATCCATTCTGTAATTTAATAAATATGACAAAAGAAACAAATTTTCAAAATTAGAAAATATATTAATGGTTGAAAAATACAATAAATAAAAAAAAAAAGGTTGATTAAAAAATTTAGCCAGTGGTATTTATATATTAAAACTGTATTGAAGAAACAAAACTGTCTTCATAACTGTTTTGCATTCTATAGAGGCATAACCTCTAATAAAAGGTTGTATCTGTGAATGAACAATTATCTATTATGACACTGTCACAGTGCTGGTGTACAATAATTTAGAGCTTGATGCACATTGCTCTTGATTTTTATTAATGTCTTTCCATGTACATCATACTTTTCCTGTTATCAAGAGAGTTATGCCAGTCATCTATCAAACTGTTTTGGAGAAAATTTTTGAATTGAAATAATGTGACTTCCAATCCAAACCAAAAGTTCATATATTGTTAATTGGGGACTCTGGCTCTTACACTTTCATATCTGGTTTCAGCTTTTATCCATCTAACTTTATTTTCAAGATTAAGAAAGGGTAGACAGACAGATGCCAGTGGAATTTATAGGTCTGCAATTTTAAAATTGCGGCCCTGTTTCTATTTAGTTCCTGATGACTGTGAGTCATGAACTTATAAAGGACATTTTTGCTTCTTCTTCAATACAGTTTTAATATATGGGTATTTTACATAAATATTTTATTATAAATGAATTAGTCCCATTTATTTTATTTTTATTTCAAGAATGTTTAATATTAAGTAAAAAATAAATATTTTAGTTTAAACTAATCTATTCAATACAGTGACTGTTTTTTAAAATTATAACTCGACTTTACGCTTGATGAATCTTTTTATTATCTGAAAGATTGAAAATTAGTTTTGATTGACTGTAATTTTCATTTGGCTTTTAGAAATGATTCTCGACAATATGCCTCGATAAATTACATACAAAAGATAATACCAAATTAACTTCTATTATTTTTTCTGTAAATTATTTATCTGAAATTATTTATTAATTTGAGACAAAAAACATTTGTTTGGACTGATGAGAGACTATGAATCCAAAATGCATTCAAATACTAATAAAGTGTATATTTTTAATTTGATTTCTGACTCCATTTTATCATTTAACCCACAAGGTGTGATAAGTCTATACAATTAGCCAAAATTTAGGCTACATCAGGAATTATTTGTTAATGTTTATTTACATTTGTGACAAGAAGTATAACTAAATTAATTAGTTGCTCTGTGTTTGATTTACTTTTCAGTTTTTCATTTCTAAATTATAAAATATAAATTTTAAATGTTTCTGTTTAAAATTTATAATTATCCTAAATTTTTGAAAATAAATCAAATTGAATTATTTTCATTATTTGAAGTTAACATTTTATTAAAGTTATTACAGTCATTTAATTGTTTATCAGCATAAATCTATATGCACTTGTTATATTTTTATATAAATATTGTATATGTATATGTATATAGTTTGGAAATTAATATTTAATTTATGAACATTTTCAATACAATTATCTATTTTTTTAAATAATTCATTTGAAACAAAACAAAAAATCTTGTTTTTATGTATATGTATTCAGCCAGATATATATGCATGTACATACACATTTATAAATTTGTTTTAAATGACTTATTCGAATATTATATGTACAAGTAATTTATGAATCGAAAAGCCAAATTTACTTTAAAGCAAATTATTGCTAAATACTAAACTAAATATTAAATATAAGTATTTTTTGGGTGACCCAAATGATTGTATGCATATATTAAGTAAATTCTAGTTATGTCGTTGATATGTATATTAAATTTATAAATTATAATAATCATTATTAAAAATCTTGAAAAATTAAAATTATTTTAAATGATTTGTTTTAACAAATAATCTGAAGTTCTGAATAGAAATTAATGATTTCTAAGCATTATATACTTATATTTTTATAAGCTTGAATTTTAAAAATAAAATTTCAAATATTTGATATTTAGGCCTATATTAATTATATAAAAGTAATAACTTTATTAGTCCAATATTATAAATATCATTAATTTATTTTTAATTAGCAAGCAATCCTTGTGAAAAAGCACCATGCAGTCACTTATGTTTACTTTCTCCTTCTAAACCAACTGGTTTTACTTGCAAGTGTCCTGCTGGATATGCTCAGGATAGAACGGCGCCACTTGGAAAATGCAGTTTGGGTAAATAACATTGAATTATTTCATAAATTTAAATTTTATTTAAATTTAAAACTTCTGGTAAATTTACAGATTAAATTTATAAAATTAGATAGGTAAAGGAAATGATCATTTTCAGTTTTTATTTATATTTAACAATATACTACATGAAATCAAACCTTTGCTAGAAAATTGGACACGTAATGAGGTTTATGAAAGGAGATCTGAAGTAATCCTTACCCACCTGAGGATTGGACATACTCAGCTGACTCATTAATATCTTTTGAAGGGTGATGACCAGTCAGTATGCCACCATTGCAACTGGTGGCATACTGGCTGGTACAGTGTTAAACACATACTGTGTGAATGCCCTGAATTTGAGGGTGCTCGCACAAGTCATTTTGGAAATGGAAGCTTGTCAAGAATTTTGTGTCACATGACAAATCTTGACAAGCTAATGAACTTTCTAAAATTTACTAATTTTTACAAAGAGATTTGATTACTCGTTTATTTATTTATTGTAGTATAGTTCCTGGAATTTTTTGCCATTGTTGTTCTGATAGATAAATCATTATATTTTGTTTATACGAGGGAGTCCGATATTAAAGGTACAGGACAAAATTACACTAACATTTATAATTAAAGAAAACATTTAATATATTTCACAAAAACTACATACTTTTGTTTATTTCTTTACATAATCGCTATAAACATTGAGACATTTATTCCAGCTTGACACTAGTTTGAACATCCCTTCACAGTACTGTTGCTTGAAGTAGTCCAGAATGGTGTCTTCCAATTCCTCCTGATCTGCAAAGTGTTTCCCCGCCAAAAATTTCTTTAAATGTCTGAATAAATGAAAATCCGAGGGGTCTTATATTTGGACTATACAAAGGATGTTGCAAGACCTCTTAATTCCACTGTGCCAACCAAAGTTTAGTTTGATTTGATGTGTGGAGTATAGTCCAGATTTAGCCTCCTTGGATTTTCATTAATTTGGACCTTTAAAGAAATTTTTGGCGGGGAAACTCTTTGCGGATCAGGTGGAATTGGAAGACACCATTCTAGACTATTTCAAGCAACTTGAAAAGCAACATTACAGTGAAGGGATGTTCAAACTAGTGTCATGCTGGGATAAATGTCTCAATATTTAAGGCAATTATGTTGAGAAGTAGAAAAAAAAGTATGTAGTTTTTGTGGAATATATTAAATATTTTTTTAATTATAAATGTTAGTGTAATTTTGGCCTGTACCTTTAATATTGTTTTCATGCATAAATGATAAGGGGGGATATTTATTATGTACAGTTTAATATGTTTAGCTTGAACAGTTCAAACTATTCACTAGATACAGTTTAAAGGAGAAGGGGTTGTGAAAGGTACAACATTATATATGTTGGATAGGAAGGGAGTCAAGACATTGTGTAATAAGATGTTTTTGGTGATTGTAGTGGCATACAAATTTGTTTTTACATTGTAGGATCCACAATGAGTGTGGTATATATGTATGTTCATACAGGAACATATATGTATACCACACTCTCAGTGATTCATGGTTTATGTTATGACATAAATCCCCTGCACATAGAAGAGGTTTTGTCCAAATAGGTCATGTGATCACACTGGTATATATAGCTATTGTGAGCAAGTTGTGGAATGTTAGTTAGTGAATGCACATTAGTGAAATGAAACATTTATTGAGCAGTGTATTAATATTAAGTTTTGTATGTATTTGGGCAAAGATCTAATGAAAACCTGTGTTGAGGGTTTATGGCAATAACACACTGTTGCGTCAAAAGTCTTCAATTGGCATCAACAGTTCAACAAATGCAAGGAAGAGGTTGAAAGTGACATATGTAATGAGCAGTCAGTGATATGCACTGATGAAAACATTTTGAAGTTTGCTGTGATTGTATCACCTGTTTCCTGAACTGTATCACTTTAATTTCAGGATCATTAGTTTTTGAGCATAGAAGAAGCAAAAAATATTGTGCAATGCTAGTTGAACTGAAAGAGATTGTGAAGAAAGAGTTACAGAAGTGTTTCTGAAACTTCTACACCTGCTGGCAGAGGTGTACTGTTTTGAAGAAGGGTGTATTTCAACATTGTAACTCTAACAGTTTCTGTACTTGTGGATCCAGTCCCAGAACTTTCGATGCTACATTGTAGAAGTCTATTTATTAGTTATGTGAATAAACTATGAGTTCTGAAAGTTTTTGCAGAATTTTTTACAGTTATTTCTACAATTGTGTGTACAATGTCTATGAGCTATTGTACACTCAATTAAATGGTAAAGGTTTGCCAAAAATACATTATTGTACACAACAGGAAGGGAAAGAATCAAAAGTGACTCAAAAACTGTATACATAGATGGCTTCTAACATATTTATTTATACAGAACGATTTAAAACTTTTGTATATTTGGTTTCAGTAGAATGTAAAAAGTTGTTAGTTATTTAAAAATAAGTTTTTATCAGTTGCATTAGTGACCATCAGATTTTAAGTTTTCTTGTATTATTCATTTCTCTGAATATTTTCAGTGAGAAAATTTGTCATTTCAGTAATATTTATTATGTAAACATAATAACATTAAGATATATACTAATGAACATAAAGTAGGCTATTTACTTTGTTTGTTGATATATTTTGAGAATCTTATTCTCTTAACACTGTATTAAATTTTGGCATAATTATTTATATTCATTATTCATATAACATGCATTGTAAAATTAAAACTTTTTAATTTTTATTTTCAGTTGATACACCATATCTGATGGTAATGCGTTCCACACAATTGGTTGATATGAGTTTAACTCCTGGAGACAAACGAGTTGGATATTTTACGCCACTTATTGGAATTGAAAATGGTCATGATTTTGATTATGACAAAGAAGATGGTACATTATTCTGGATTCAATTGGAAAATGATGATAAAGAAAATGTAAATGTAAAAACATCTTTATAACACTAAATCTTTTCTAATCAATTATTAACATGAAGCATATACTGACATTTATAGTCTATATATCAAATAGGAAATTCTACTATATATATATTTTAATAGACACAATATATATATATATATATATATATATATTTTAATCATGAGTTTTCAATAAATTTATCAAAAAATTTATGATTTATGATGACCTATTTTTATTAAAATATTTTATAAAATTAAAAAATTTTTTAATGTTTAGGGTACAATTTATAAATCTAATTTAAGTGGTGGAAATAGAACCAAACTTTTGGCAGATAGTGTTGTTGGAGCTCCATACATTTTAGCATTTGATTGGCTTGGAAGAAATTTGTATGTTGGCAACCGAAAAGCATCAAATTTTGAAGTTGTTAAGGTTTGTTTTCTATAAATTAAAAATCTTTTTAAAGTTAATTTTTAAATTTTATACATAGAGAACTTTTTTGTTATCAGAAAATGTAATCACTGTGTAATTTTTTATTGTTCTTTAGGTGGATTCAGATCAGCATTATCAAAGGGTAATACTAAGTAATGATGGAACAGAAAAAGGTGTTTCTAAACCAAAATCAATGGTTTTAGATCCTGGTGAAGGGTAATTTTTATTTGTATGTATTAATGATTTCTAAAAAGTAAATTTATATACATATATATATATTTTTTCTCTTAGAAAATTATATTGGTTAGATGAAGGTGGAGTTGGTGTTCCTAGAAAGTTAGCTTCTGTTGATATGGATGGCAATAATTCTGCAATTATTGTAAAGGAAGGTCTTCACAATTTAGAAGTTCTTGCAATTGATTTAGTTAAAAAAGAATTATATTGGAGTCAGAGTTCAGAAGGAAAAGTGGGTTTGTTTTTAAAAATTTTCAATTTTTTTTTGAAAATATTTAGATTGTTTAGTAATAATTACAAATTAATTTTACATAATAGATAGAAATGATTGATGTAGAAGGAAAAAATCGGAAAGTGATTGTTTCAGCTTCATCAGGAATTGCAAAACCTCAGGGTCTTTCTTTAAATAATAATCGATTATATTATCTGGATACAGTGTATGAAAAAATTGTGAGAGTTAATTTACCTGATGGTAAAAATCCAGTTGTTATGGAAGAAAATGCTGCTAATTTGATTACTATGAAAGTATACAGCAAAAGACCAAGTAATAATTTTTTATATATTATTATATGTTAATTATAGATTTATTATTTTTTTATAAGTTTTTTTTTTGAAGGTATCATAATATTAAGTTTCTGTAGAGTTTTAGAAGTTAATAATTAGTATTTGAAAACATGGGAAAAGATAAGATATATTGAATAGTATTGTAAAAGTAAAATATAACATAGGAATAAAACATAGGAATAAAACATAGGAATTGTAAAAGTTCCAAAATATGTTTTGATAAAAATAAACTTTTTGAATTCTGGAAACTATTAAACATAATTTATTAAGTAAATTATAAATTTATAAATAAATGCATCTTCATGAAAGCAATAACAAAGAAATTTTGAACATAGAACTTCTGATTTATTATTACATGGAATGAAAGTAATTCAATTGTTAGAATTAAATACACAGAGTTAAAAATTAGTTAACTAAGATATATTATTTAGTTAACTAACTTTAATAATTAGCCTGTCTTTCATTATTAATGATTCAGTCACTAATAAGGAAATGAACAAATCATGAATTAAAAGCATACAACTTTTCCAAATCAATTTTAACCATTTTTAAAATAAGTATAAAAATACATATCAATTTATCAATTAACTGACTTTTGAGATATATTTTTATGATTATTTTAAAATTACACTGTGGTTAAAATTTATAGAAATTGTTTATTTGTTGAGTTCACTTCTACGCCTATCTTAACAATGACTTAATTGAATTTGATTGTAAATGGTTGTTTTGAATGTTTACTTTTACACAAAACTCTTTGATTTTTTTTGTTGTTATTTTTACTAAATTATTCATGAAAGATTTTCATTTTTCAAGTAAAAAAATGTTTTTATTTCTCAAATACTTTATTAAAAATGTGTATGAGAGGTTAAACTTTATTATGTCATCAAATGAATATTTTGACATTGAAATTTTTGTATATGTAGAAAACTATATTTTACTTAAATGCCTCACTTCTACATTTACAAGTTGAATTATGATAACATGATACTTCGAAAATACTCAATACGACTAAAATTGTTTAATGATTTCTACTGTTTAAGGCTTTCTTTCAATAATAATCTTTAAAAACTTTATTAAATAATAAAAATTTCTTATTTCTAATTAGAACTGGTTGTTGGTATCTAATTTCTTCAACTACTCTATCTTCTCTTTTTTGCATCTTTATTCTTTTCATCAAATATTGTTTATATTTCAAAAGGTGAGTGCGAGTTCATAATTAAGTATTATTATTTTAAAGTGATAAACTTTATTGAGAAACTTAACGAAACCATTTATGAATGGTAATGAATAATATTTAATTAATGACATTTTGAATTCCTAATGAAAAAATTTAAATTACTAAATTATCTTGTATAATTAATAAAGTTATATTAATGAAGAAATAGTAATATATATTCATATGTCTATAACTGATATCTATATCTGCTCTATTTCACAAATATTGAATGCATTAATTTTTAATATAAACTTAATATAAATACATATATTAATATTATTTAACAATTAAATTTATATTAAAATAATAATAGTAGATCAGCATTGAAATATTATCTTTATAATAGGACTTCTATAAGTATTAAATTTCAAGAAAAAACTTAATATTCAAGGACATCTCAATAACTTTTTTTAAAGACTAGATTTATTATTTACATAAGAAGTCAATCTAGTTTGTCTATTCTGAAGATAAATATGTTAATTTTATATTTAGGCAACATGAAGTATAGCATTATGAATATTTGTATTATATATTTTAATTCGTAGTTATTTCATATATTTCATAATTTTGATCAATACTTTCATGATGTAACTTTACATTGAACAAAGATGCTTATCTTTATTAAATATTATCATAAAATAGAGCGTAGGAAAAATATTCTTGTTTTTTCTACTTTTTTTCCCACTATTCATTAAATTTGTTTTGACAATAATATTAAAAGTAATAAACTTCATAAATAAAGAATGTATTATTTAATATTGTTCACAAATTTATTTTTTAAATTAAATAATTTCAATTCTTATAAATATTAAAAACTAGATAATGCATTAAAATATATTTTCATATCATAACCTATGTTAAAATTTTTTTAGTGGCCAAATTTCTGATATAGATAATATTTATCATTGAATATTTTACATGTATTTATTTAATAAATTTTCAGACTAATTGCCGTTATATTTTTGTTTTTTCTACAGCCGTGAAAAATCATCCTTGCAGATTGGCTAATGGAGGATGTCAACAAATTTGTGTACCACTTCCTTCTGCTAAACATAGGTGCCTCTGTGGAATTGGTTATCACACTGAAGAAGAAACAAAATGCAAACCTTATACATCATTTGCTATGATTTCTGAACTTGATAAAGCCAGAGGATTCAGTCTCGAAGATCATGCAGAAGCTACGGTACCTATATCTGGACCAGGTATTTTATTAAACTTTTAATCTTAATAAAGAATTATTCATGTGTATTTTTCATTGGTTATATATTATTTTAATATAAAACATTATTTCTAGTTATTGATATATTTCTTTTTTAACAGCAATAATTAAGCATTTAAATGTTTTCAGGTCACAATATTTTGCATCTAGATGTACATGTTGCACAGAATCATGTATATTGGGTTGAATATAATCAAGGAGAAAAGAATGGAATTTATCGTATGAAACCAGATGGAACTGATTTTACACATGTTATCTCTGATGGAATTGGCAGCAATGGAATTCGTGGAGTAGCAGTTGATTGGATTGCAGGTATCACTTTTGTTTTAATACAACTTATTCTGAATGTGTAACTGAGCTAATTCTTATTAATTTTGAAATATAAAAGTTTGATATTTTGTTTTAAAAAATTTTACTTTATACAATTTGATAAAAAGAAAAATATCTTATCATCATTGAAGCACTACAGACTTTAAGGTTTAAGATTCATAGTGATGAGTCCAGCTAAGTTTATTAGAAAAATCTGAATGATAAAGTGTTTTTGTCTATTTTTTAACAATAAAATATAGATATTTTAAAATGTTAAAAATGCCATAAAAATGTAGGCTAATTACATTATGATCACATTTCAATCTTAGTAATAAATTCAGTCTTTTATATTTAAAATAGTACTTAGCTGCAAATCAGTATTAATTAAAACATTCTGTTGATTGGTTTTCTCTATCATTTTAACTTGTATTTAATATTTAGTCATTTGTTTTTTATTAATTAATTGGGCTGCAGTTTGTAAAAATTGTAGACCTATAAATTCCCACTGTCATCCATCTGTCTTTCTTTAATCTTGGGAACGGAGTTAGATAGATGAGAGACAAGACCAGATATGGAAACCTTAGGGACAGGAGGCTCATATGAACTTCCAGTTTGCATCAAAAGTACATTAATTCAATTAAAAGATTTCTCCTGAAAGGCATTAGATGACTGGCATGACTCTATTGTTAAAGGAAAGTATGATGCATAGGGGCAAGCCACTACTAATTTGAGGTGGAGAGCATATATTTGAAGTTAAATAAATTAAAAAATATGATTAAAAATTGCAGCCCAGCATTGTAACATCTTCACAATAAATAATTGCTCATTTATTACGGATATATAATTTATTACGGATAAATGAAAATTGCATTGATTATAGCATGACTTTTTTATGCACTCATCATTTAAATGCACTCATCATTGGATGAAAGGAGACTGGAGATGTTTTATGATTTATATCAAAATTATTATTTTAGGTTTTTGTAAATCTCATTACTTTGAAATTAATTTGTAATAATAGATATTAAGCTTTGATTTTATTCATCTGTTTATGTAACTGTTAGTATAGAATGAAATAAAACAAGAATTGAAATTTTATATTTTCTGTGTAAATACTGTAAACATGTAAGAATAAAACATCATAATTATTTTAACAGTATCATAAAATTGTAATATTAAAATATTTATAATGTTTTACTGTTGCATATTATAATGTGATTAAAAGTAAGAGTTTGAAACTTCATTGAAAAGAAAATCATGGTTTTACTGAATACAGTTTAATCTGTTATGTAATTACATTACAATGTTGTTATCATTATCATATTTTCTTTCAACTCTCGTTTTAAATCTGACCTATTTGTTTTATATATTTCGTAAAGAAATAATCACAGTTTTTTCCGTACCAGTTTTAATTCTTCTTTTTTCAAGTGTAAATTAATTTTTGTTTTCTTCTATATGGTATATAGTTTTGTGAATTTGTTTAAATAAAATATTTCTGTATTTTAAAAAATTATTATATGCAAGTTAAATAAAATACAACTAAAATTTTTTTGTGTTTATTTTTATAGAGAACTTATATTTTACAAATGTTTTTCCTCATGAAACTTACATTGAAGTTTGTTGGTTAAATGGAACAAATCGAATGATTTTATTAAAAACCACAACTGATTCTCCAAGAGAGATAGCAGTAAATCCCATTAAACGTTATTTGTATTGGATTGATTATGGCCAGTATCCAAAAATTGAGAGAGCGCAACTAGATGGAACAAATCGTACTCAGATTGTTGTAACGGGCATTAGCAACCCACGTGATCTTACCATAGATATAGCGACTCATGATGTATATTGGGTAGATTCAAGAGAAGATGCAATTCAGGTAAAAGCAACAGAAATTCAAATTTTTATTGTGCAGAAACATTTTATAAAGTTTTTTTTTTTAAATAATCATTCATAAACTAATTTCAGTAAGAGTTATATTGATTAAAACACTTCCTAGTTATTTCTTTAATTATAATTTTGAATTAATTTAATTAACTATCTAGGGTCAAATAATGATTATATTTATACAGAAAATGATTAATTTAATTCACAACTAATAAAATATATGAAGTATAAGAAAATTAACAGAAGTTTTTGCTTTAATGAACAATAGTATAATTTATGGTATATTAATATCTTTAAAATTCTTTGAGGTTTTATTAATAATTACTCTTTACATTTACTTTAGAAAATAAGAATGTGCAGATTTATTTAAATTAATATAACAAAAAGAAAACTGACAAGAAAATATCGTAAATAGTATTATTAGATAATGATAAAAATAAAACTGGCAAAAGAAAAAGTACAGAAAACTCAATGATTGAATTAAAAGGAAAAGATTAGAAAGTATGTTAAAATGATAAAATAATGAACTATTCATGAAAATTCTATATAAATGTGGGAACGCCGAGGGGGGGGACGAAGTCATACCCCCTTTTTGTTGGCGAACAGGTTGGCAAGACCCACCCCACTGTCAAGGATGGCTAAATTTATGTATATCCCGTTTTATCGGGATCGGTAATTAATTGTCAGGTTGAGTGGAGGAAGTGTGGGGTCGTCGATAAGAAAAAGGCAATATCCGTAGTAGCAGGACAACACAGATAAGATTTATTAGAACAGAGAATCGCTTACATCTGGAGCGACGCATTCCGTCCCTAATCGCGGGAGAGAGAGAGCTCACAATTGTTAGGGGATTCATACCTCTCGGTTATCGCTTATGATTGAGTAGGTTCTTCGGGTCAGCTGAAGGTTCTTCTAGCGTCTTCCCTGGCGGTGAGCGGCAGGATCGGCTTTGCGGCGGAGGCTCCGGCGTCTGGAATGGCCTTCGTACAGGACTCGGGTCAGCAGGTCGTTCCCCTTCTTCCGACCTCAGCCCTCTTCTTAGATATCTTCCCCCTTTATATACCTTCGGTCCCTTCCGTAACGATCACCAATCGCGATGGAGGGTGGTGACTTGAGTTCCATGACTCAGGTGGGATCCGGAGAAGGAGGGAAGCGGTTTGACGGCGGAAGACTGTACATCCTTCGAGCTTGATCGTTATCGCGAATCTCGATCGTTATCTCCTGAGGGGATTTGAAATAATGAAAAATTAAAATCGGACCGGCTCAATTCGGTCCTCACATAAAGTTTTCATGTTCATGAAAATTCTATATAAAGTTTTCATGTTTTATAATGTGTTAGAAATTTAATTTATTGTTGTCTACATACTGCTCTCTTAAGATAGAATAACATATCTGCACCAAGGATGAAAATGAGAACTGAGGCTTAAAGTTTTTATCCTGGCCCTGGGGTATTATTTGAATTAATCACTTTCAAACATGGTTTATCAATATATGTGTATGATAAACCACATTCAAAAGTGATTTGTTCAAATAACATTCTAAGACCAGGATAGAAACTTTTAAGCTTACATTTCTCAATTTCACTCTCGATGTAGATATGACATTCTTTCTTACAAAGGCAGTATAGTAAAAATACATTTTAATATAAATAGATATCCTTCAACCTAGCATATATACGAAAATAAAAAATATTAATATAATATTAATGTTTGGTTCATCCTGAAAAGTCAAAACATGAATATTTTTTTTATCATAATAAATCAAAGTAATTTTTATTAAAAAGAAAGTAAGTCTATAATTATAAGTAATCAAACTTAATGCAATATAATACAATACAACTTATTAAACTTAAAAGTAAATACAAGATATTATAATATATTATTATTCAAATAGTATAATTTTAAATTATCTAAATTTTTTAAAATTTTATTGTTGGAATGTTTGATGTAAAGATGATTTATAAATGATAACATTTGAAATTAATTTACTAAATAATTATCTTTAACTGAATTTTACTAATATATTAAATTCATATTTTATTAAATTTTTTAGAGGGTATCATTCAGTGGTGGAAAACGCCAGTATGTTCGTAAAAATTTGCCAAATCCCATGGGCGTTGCAATTTATGGAGATAAAGTATTTTGGGTTGATCGAAATCTCAGGACTGTTTTCTCTGCGAATAAAACTTCAGATAATAGCAGCTCAATAGAATCTTTTAAATCTGATCTGGATACTTTGAGAGACATTGTTATTTTTGACAAGAAAAATCAGCCAGTGACAGGTAAATTTTACTTAAATTATTTAAAAATATGTTGCAGTTTATTACAGTAGAGCATCGATTATCCGACTTAATTGGGAACTGGGGTTGGTCGGATAACTGAAAAGTCAGATAACCGAAAAGTATGAAAAAATACATTATTAGTATAGTGTATTAGGCCTCGTTTAAATACTAGCCTCCCTTTCATGGTCGAGCCAGTGCTGCCAGCTAAAACATGCAAAAATTTAACAAAAATAATATTAAAGTAGCCAAGACATAACCAAATATTGTAGCGCCACATCACTAGCGGACATTTGAATTTGCCGACTAGAACACGGTCGGTTAACCGATAAGTCGGTTAATTGGGGGTCGGATAATCGATGCTCTACTGTATTATTAATTTGTCTAATAATTTTAAAATATGTTAAAAACAAAATGAAACAAAAATCTTTAAATTGTTTTATATTTTTGTTATATAATTTATTTATTTAAAATATTTTATTTTTCTTTCGATTGTAGGTGAAACCCCGTGTTCACGTCCTGAAAATGGAAAATGTGAACAGCTCTGTTTTGCAATGCCTTCATCCAGTACAGAAAACTATAAATGCTCTTGTGCTTCTGGTATTTTGTCTTCTGATAAGAGAACATGTGAAGGTGAAATATTTGCTTTTCATTATACACTTTATCTTGGTTTTTTTAATTGTGCAAAAATATATTAGTAAAATGATAATGATAAAACAACTAACTTAATGTTAATAACTGTTTGGTAGTTTTTTTAGTTAATTTAATTAAAATCATTTTATGTTAAATAATAATATAATTAAATTGTAGAATGGTATCTACTGTTGTATGTTTTTTAATTAAACAATATACATTTAAGATATAAAATTTATATAAATTTTAAAGTAAATTTTTTATTTTATTTTTGAACAGAGACAAAAGAATATATAATATTTACAACTCGGAGAGAAATTAGAAGTATTCATTTAAATCCCGATATTACAAGCTTTCCATTTCCACCAAGAGGAAATCTTACAAATGTTGTTGGATTGGATTTTGATTACACAGATAGACATTTACTCTTCACTCGTATGTAAAATTATTGCTACTTTTTTAATGAGATTAAAAACTCATATACAGTTTTTAAACTGAAATTTCAAAATTTTCAATATATAGTTTTATTAAAATTAAAATTTCATTAAAACTTTAGACGTGTTTTTAGTTCATTGTTCTGTTAAATTAAATTTGTGTTTGTTGTAGTAAATTTAAATGTAGAATGTAATTAGGAATAAAATTTACATGAAGAATAATTTAAAATGTAATATAAAATATAAAATAATTATTAAATTACATAATTAAACAATTTGAAATATATTTATTGTTGCCACTAGAAATACGTCCCGATGGCAGTATATCCTGGATGAATTTAGATAATCTCAGTGAAATGAAAGTCATACAAGACAAGGGTATTAATCCAGAGGGAATTGCATTTGATTGGACTACTAAAAAAGTTTATTGGACTGATTCTGGTAACAGAAGTATTTACGCAATGAATTTGGATGGTTCTCAACTTGTTATGATTACTCGTGTTGAAAGACCAAGAGCAATTGTCCTAGATCCATGTGAAGGGTGAGAACATTTTTTCTTAAGTAAATATGTAGTTTTATTTCAAAATATTTTTGTACCATTAAAATGTATTTTTCATGTTTTAAAACATGTCAAATATATTAAAACAATATTAGTTTTATAATATAATATAAACTATTTATAAACAAAGTTTCAAATCTTTATTCTTAAACATTTTTCAATTAGCATTAACTCATTATCAGTACATCTCTTAAATATTTTTTATTACTTTTTAAGAGAATTTATATTTTTTGAAGAAGTGAAAAGTTTAAGATGTGTTGAAAATGAAATTGTCATTAAAAAATTGTTTGGAAAGTGGAAATTATTGGATTTCTTGGAATGATTTCTGTATTTACAGTAATTTTTCTGAGTTATTGTATAACAAACCTAAAATTTATGAAATTTAACATTTACTTAATGTATAATAAATTAATTTTTATAATAAAATAAATATTTAATGTTGGTATTGATTTTTCAATATGAAAATGACTATTAAATTTAAAAAATTCCTTTTTAGTTTTATGTATTTTACTGATTGGGGACGATTTGGAAACAAAGGAAAAATCTATCGTTCAACTATGGCAGGCAATAAAAAAACTGAAATCATCGGTGATAATTTAACTCAACCAAGTGGATTAGCTATTGATTATGAAGAGAGAAAATTATACTGGACTGATGCATTGAGGTTTGTATTGAGACATTTATTTTAAAGTTTTAATGCAATATAGTGTAAGAAAAAGTGTTCATATAATTTTAAGATTGGTTAAAATCTTTCTAATTAAATAAATTATGTATTTAATAAATTAAATTACAATTAATATACATTATTGCAGTCAAAGATAATTTCAGAAACTTTAAACTTACTTTTCCATAAATTCTAAAATAGTATAATTTTTTTTAGAGAAAAAATTGAAAGATCTGACCTTGATGGTAAAAATCGTGAAGTATTAGTACCTGCAACTATATATCCATTTGCTATTACTGTGCACAGGAATTATATATATTGGACTGATTTACAACTTCGTAAGTTAAAAACTTTTATCATTGCAAATTTATTCTCAAAATATATATTAAGTGAAATGATTTCAGAAAATTTTTTAAAACTTTAATCAAAAACTTCAAAGTATGAAAAGAATAGTTTCATTATTACATTTTCAAATTTAAAAAATAAACATATTTTTTTTATAAGTTTAAGAAATTTTTGATATATGAAGAAGTTTTGCTTTATTCTGAAGATTAATTTCAACTTTTGGCTATATATAAAGCAAAGCAAACTCATATGAAATTTGAAGGAATTTGTTGAAAGATTTTCAGTTTTTAAATGAACTCTGTTGTAATATTACTTTAACCAGGGATAACATACATTTATTACAAACAACCACATGCATAAAACAGCAATTTTCTGCTGATTTTTAATGTTTAATGATGTTGCAAGTAATAGCCATTTCTCAAATTCTGAAAACTGTGATATGTCTTTACACATGTCAAATTTTGTTGTTTTACACTTTATATTTGATAAGATATTGTTTTGTGTGCAGAATAATGTTCCTTGATCTTTCACTCATTGGGAGTCCTTCAAACTTTTCTGTAGTGTTGTTTTATCTGAAATGAGTTAAGCTGGAAATAAATGACAGGAGGACTGAGATGTTTTTGGAAGGACCAGAAAATGTATTATTTGGGCATGAAATAAAGCTGAAAAACATGTAAATTGTTGAAGGTTACCTTACAGAGACAAGTATTCTAGGTCATAGTGACTTGTGGACCATGCATATCATAATGTCATGCATAGCTGATAAACACGCATTACAACAACAGGCCTACTTCTTACAACCATTGTCGGAGTATTCTATGACATCATTTTTGATGATGTCAGGTCACCAAACACAATCTCTCAGAGTAGAAAATTGGGTACATTTTTGTTAATATGTAGATATGTACAGCAACAAGTAAAATTCAAGCTCTGAATGAGAGATTTCACACTCCAGAATCATTGACTTCCCTATACAAGCAAAAAAGTGAAAGGAATCATACTTGTAAGGAATCATACAAGTGAATACTTGTACATGTGATCCTTTGCAAGATAATCACTTCCAAAGGTCAGCTTTTAACACGTATCAGTATACTGCCTATTCTCCACACTCCTCATTAGTTGCGTGCTACAGTGTTTGCTATTGCTTGCATGTGAATGTGTGACAATAAAGAAAAACTGTATTGCATGCACAAGTTGATTATTTTCTGCAGCAGTTTTTTGATGGCCTGTAATAAGTGGAAAAGTTTTTTGCCTGAAGTTTTTACACAGTTAGATGGATAGCATACAGCATGAGGATACCATGGACACACACAGCTAAGTAAGTTATTTTACTGAAAAATGTATACAAAAAACTAGCAGGTGCAGAAAATCATTACTACTATTTGTGATCATGGGTTTAAATTGTGAAAGATAATAACACAGTATTTTTAATGTCAGCATAATTGTGATAGAAATGGAAAACAGTCAGGTTCAGATTCATTTATTTTTCTGACAACAGAATTGCCATTAAGATCATAAAAACTTATATTTATTTTTATTGCATTATTTAACTTATATCAGATTTTTAATATTTATTTATTTTTACATTGAATTTTGGAACTGCCATTATGCTGTTGATTTCTACCTCCCAGTACATAACAAGCCCAAAAGAAGTTTAAAAATTACAAAATACAATGGAAAAACATGAAGAAAGCAATAACACAATACATAAAAATATATATATAGATATATAGCAGAGAAATATAAATGAAAAAGCATACAGATGATATACATTCATTAAAAAGTATAAAAATTATATATTAAAAAACATATTCCCATATGCTAAATAAAAGGTGTAATTTCAACAAGCAAAAGTGTGGGAATAAAAGAGAAAATAGTAAGAATATGAAAAAGAATAATAATCTATATATATATATATAAATGGATGTGTGTGCGCCTATATCTCACTCTGCAGCCAAGTCTACAAATCGCACATGAATGGTGTCTGTGTGTGGTAGTAGCCCCAAGTCTCCCATCGTGCACTATGGTGGTTGCGTCTCGATAGCTGTAAGGGCGTGGGAGATATGAGGGTTTAAAGTGGTTGACTTGGAAAATGTGTGACGCTTCAATGAGAATTTTCCAGTTTTTTCTAGAAAGTTCCAGAAACTAGAGGTGAAATTTGGTACACAATTAGGGTACGTCGTGAAAATGCACACTAAGAAGGGATTTTTCGAAATCCCCCCCGCAGGTGGGAGATGGGAGAGCATTAACCTGAAGAACGGCTTCTACTGTACCATTTTAGATGCAAATTTTTGTATTTAACTACATTTTAGTAGGGTACGCAATGAAAATAAACACTAAGAAGGAATTTTTTGAAATCCCCCCGCAGGGGGAGAGGGAGAGCATTAAGTCTTAACCTGAAGAATGGCTTCTACTGTACTATTTTAGATGCAATTTTTTGTTTTTAATTACGTTTAGTCTTCATTGAGTACTTAGGGGTATTAAATTGATAACATTTCAGGCATTGTTATAAATATTTTTATATATTTCGATTTTTTAACCAAATATTCGAACCATTTTAAATTTGAATTTGTTATTGCATATTGGTTCGATTATAGAACGATTGTAAATGTTCCAGAAAATTTATCAAATTAAAAACAGTTGGTTTGATTCTCAGCAATTCTCAGCGGTAGGTGTTATATAACAATTACTATGGTTGTTGAAATATTGAATGTAAATAGGGTTTGCTTGCAAAATCTGTGCGAGTGAAGCTGCGGGTAACAGCTAGGGATAACAGCTGGGAGATATGTGGGTTGAAAGTGTTAAGAATGGAAGTGTTAACAATGGAAGTGTTAAGAGAAAGCGACGTACAAGATTTACAGGCGCAGATGCAGTTTTATGCGTTTTTGCAGGAAATCGAACATATTTTTAGACTCATCTAAAAATTCTCTAATTAGTCTCTGGAAACAGAGGGACCTAATTCTTGCATTCTGTGAAAATGGGTAAGGTTGGCTATAACATAATAATCTTAATCTTCACTATTCTTACTTTTTGCCCGAGCAATGCTGGACTTATCTGCTAGGAAAAGAAAAGTCTTTTAATGCATGTCTTTTATATTAAAAAAAAACTATATTACATATAAGTGTACGAACAAAAAAAAACCCAGCAAAGCGGGTACTTGCAGCTAGTTAGGAAATAAAAAAAAAACGATTTAAGAGTTATGTAAGAAATGTCGAAACACCCGTTTGTAATAAGCAAATTTTTTATAGAGTAGACATTAATTCAGTCCATGTTATCAGCTATTCAATAAAAATAAGATCTATGTGACAATGACAAACAAAAACAAGGAGTATATATACATGTAATATTATGGGTGTTTCTTCTGGAATTCTTAGATTTAGCCAAAATTGTGGAATTAGACTGTTAAAATATTTGAGAAAGAGAATTTGATTGAAATATTTACTTCTTTCAAAAGAAATCCGAAAATCATAGTCTTACTCTAGTGACATATGGGTTGCAGCAGGTTATTAAACTTAAAACTAGGTGTAAAGTGTATTGAGTTCTCTCAATGTTTTAGCAAGTAAAGAGGGGGCATCCATGGATTAAATGGGAAGGCAATAGTCCACTAGAGATTAAAAATTAACAAAAAATATGCACCATAGAACAGAGGATATGGTTACAAAAATGCCATAATATCCTGCAACAGATGGCCAGTGATTTTACTGCCTTGTTTATATGACTTTTAAAAGTGAATGAAAGTTTTCTTGGGTGTTCCTTATATATTTCACAAAATTTAAGAATGAAAATGATTTAATCTTGAATCAAATTTGAAATGAAAAAAATGATGTAATATTGACTATTTCTTTAGATTAAAAAAACAGTAAATTACATCATTTTCATTGGACAATAATGAAAATTTTAATTATGATTTAATGTTTAATTAATATGTTTATTTTATTTTTTTATTTAAAAAATTATTTATGATTTTCAGGAGGTGTATATCGTGCTGAAAAACACACAGGTGCAGGAATGATAGAAATGGTTAAACGGCTTGAAGAATCACCTCGGGACATACACGTTTATGCACCAGATAGACAAAAGTGTAAGTATATGGTTACATCGTGATGTTTTTTTAATATTTATGAAATTAAAATACATAATTATATAAAAATTGTTGAGGAATTTTCAAGTTGTGAAGAAATTTAAAACAAGTTTTTTCTATAACCAAAATAAATATTTTTATAAAGTTTTAATGCATAATTTTTTAATGTTAATAAATATACATTAAAGCAAATTTGTTTTAATTTGATTATAAAGTACTTTATTATTGAAATTTTAGGTAATTCATCTGTCTGCAGTTTAAATAATGGTGGCTGTGCACATTCCTGTCATCAAGCTGAAAATGGAACAGTTGAATGTCTATGCAATAATACCTACAAAGTTGCCAATGAAGGGCGCATGTGTGTTCGTAAGTTTTATTTTTTTGTATTATAAATAACTCTGTAATGTTGTTTATATATTTAAACACTTCATATGACTAGAATGAATGTAAAATAGGACAGAAATTTTAACAAATATTCACATTTAAATGAAATAAATTGTATTTACTAAGTAGTTCATAAAAAAAAAAAGAGCAGTAACAGATTATTCATTTATGGAGTACTTTATTGTATAAATTTTTTACTTTTAGCTGAAAATGTGACATGTTCTGAACAAAAATTTGCTTGTGCAAATGGTAAATGTCTTCCTAGATTATGGGCTTGTGATGGAGATGATGACTGTGGTGACAATACAGATGAAGATAACAAATTTTGTGGTTTGTGTTGTTTTTTACTTAAAATGTTTTTATTTTTTAAATGATATTATCAGCTTTAAATTCATGAATAATAATTTTAAAATTTGAAATATATATTATCTATTTAAGAAACATTTAAAATAATTAACGGATACATTTTATTTATAATAATGAATAAAATGTAAAATGATTTATATAAATATTTTTATAACTATTTTAGCCTTACATACATGTAGCCCCTCAGAATTCCGCTGTGGAAATGGAAAATGCATCTTTAAAACATGGCAATGTGATCATGAAAATGACTGTGGTGATAGTACTGATGAAGAGGATTGTAGTAAGATTCTTTAGTGTTATAAATTTTTTTATTAGATAAAATATTAAACAGTATCAACTTAAACTGGCATAGAATAAAAATTTACTTATAATTATTTCTGTGTTTAATATAATATTTTAAACATTAATTTGATGTTCATTAATTCTTTATAGAATATCCACCATGCAAAGAGGGAGAATTTACTTGTGCCAATTATCGTTGCATACCCAATGCACAGTTATGTAATGGTGTACATGATTGTAAAGATAATAAAACTTCTGATGAAAGTGCCGAAAGATGTCCTAATAATAGAACTTGCCCTGCAAATCACATAAAATGCAATTCAACAAACATATGTGTAGAACAATATTGGCTTTGTGATGGAGATAATGATTGTGGAGATAACTCTGATGAAAATTCAATTGTTTGTCAAGATAGATCTTGTCCACCAAACAGTTTTAGGTTATTATTATTTTCAATTTGAATTATTTTAATGGTAAAAATATTACTAAAGTTATGTATTTATGTTGTTATAGATGTTCTAATAATCGATGCATACCGGCAACATGGCATTGTGATGGTGATAAAGATTGTGATGATGGTGGTGATGAACCAGAAGATTACTGTAAGAGTGAGAAAAGGACATGTTTTGGCGACCTCTTTACTTGTGATAATGGTAATTGTGTTCCACGAATATATCTTTGTGATGGAGATAATGATTGCCTTGATAATTCTGATGAAGACGATCGTCATCAGTGCGGTAAGTTATGTAGTTTAAACTAGAATCTTTATATTTTTGGCAAATTTTTGAAAATCATGTTAAAAGTTTCAGAGGTATAAGTATGTAGAAATGGAAAAAGAAAAGTAGCATTAAAAATTTTCAGCTTATAAACTGTAAATCAAAATAAATTAGTCCTTTAGTTATTTTTAATTTTTTTACATGAAATTACATTTTGTAATGATAATGCATATGCCACATATTATTCTGAAAAAAATTTGAATAAAATTTGAATTGTAACTGCTTGCATAAGTTCTATTTTGTCAAAGGAAAACGTGAAAAAGATCAGTTTTACAATAAATTAGCTTTTTTTCTATTATGATCTGTAATGATTATTTCTTCTAAAGTCTATAATTACAATAAATCTTAGCCAAAACTAAATGACAATGTATTATTAAAATTAACCAATAAAACAATTAAACCAACTTAATTTATGGCAATTGATTTAATAAATTGATTCATTCAAGAATGTCTTAACATTATATTATAAAAAATGATTGAACACATATGTGATTTAATGATATTTTATGAAAGTTATTAATAACTTATTTATATTGTAAGATGTTCAAAGTTAATTCTAAAATTTGTTAAATGTGCATAAAATAATTCTCAGAAAAATATTTTATCATTTTTATTTTTTATAATTAATGTATTTAAAATATATTAACTAAAACATGAAAAAAATGTTATATTTCTATAGAAAACAGAGAGTGTGATCCAGAAAAAGAATTCACTTGTAAAGTAAATAGACAATGGGGAAGAGCAGTATGTATACCTAAACGATGGGTGTGTGATGGCGATCCTGATTGTGTAGATGGATCTGATGAAAACAGTACCATGAATAACTGTCCACCTCCAGAACCTTGCCAAGAGAACCAATTTCAATGTGACAATAAGAGATGCATCGGCAAAGAATGGGTTTGTGACCACGATAATGATTGTGGTGATGGTTCTGATGAACCAAAAAATTGCAGTAAGTAACTTTTTAGGTTTTTTTCTGTAACTGTAATTATAAAATTCAGTTCAGTATTAAAATTTTGATCATAATTAAAATTAATGCATGATAAACTTTTAAATGATAAAATTAAAATTTGATTAGTATTGAATTGAAAAATCAGTAGAAATATTTAAAAATTTAACATATTAATATATTTGAGTTTGTAATATAAAAAATTCAAATTCATGTTATTCATGTTATTCAAATTAAAATTATTTCAAATTCCTGTTTTAAAAGTCTAATTCAAATAATTATTTTATTTCACTGTAACTTGACTTTCATTGTACTTATTATTTTTCTTTGATTTTTCTCCAGCATTCCGTGCTTGCACATCTGAAGAATTTACTTGTCGTAACACAAAATGTATCCGCAAGATTTATCATTGTGATGGAGATGATGATTGCGGTGATAATAGTGATGAACTACCAACAGACTGTGTGACTGAAGAAGCAACATGTTCTGGTGCACAATTTAAATGTAAAAATGGCCAATGTATTCCCTATGAACGTGTATGCAACAAACAAAGAGACTGTACTGATGGATCTGACGAACCTGCTCATTGTAATGTTGATGAATGTGAGAAGGTAGAAAGTAATCAGTGTGAACATAAATGTGTAAATACATTGACTGGATTTTATTGCGAATGTAATGCCGGTTATAAATTAATGAGCGACGGTAAAGCTTGTAGAGATATTAATGAATGTATAACTGGACCTAGTGTCTGTTCACAATACTGCTTTAATACTCCTGGTTCTTATTATTGTAAATGTAACGAAACATATTACGAACGACTGATTGATGGCCATTCTTGCAAACGAAGGGACAGTAAGTTATCTATTTGTCCATTTATAAAAAACTCTAATTAATATCTAATAAACTAAATTATGATTAATGTTTAAAAAATTTCAGATGAAGAACCATGGCTTATTTTTAGTAATCGTTATTATCTTCGAAACATGAGTATTAGTGGCGTACATTATAACTTAATTAAAATGGAGCTCAGAAATGTTGTTGCAATGGATTTTGACATTAGGGAAGATAGACTTTATTACTGTGATGTTAGCAATAAAACAATCAGTAGAATATTTATTAATGGAACTGGTGAAGAAAGTGTTATTTGGCAGGATGCAAATGGTCTAGAAGGAATGGCTATTGATTGGATAGGAAGGTAAATATATATATTATGAGTAAAACAATTTATTGTTTATTTTATTTTTTAATAAATAATGGGTAAAGATTATTTTGTTAAATGTAATAATTATCAAAAATCTTTATTTATCTTTGTAATTAACAGTAGTAATTTAATTATAAGTATGAACCTCTTTATACACAACATTTATCATTATCAAATGTTGAAAACTTGGATTTAAAAATTATTAATTATTGTGAAATATTTCTTGTTTATTAATTAAATGTAAAAAATTTTTGTCTTTTGGTGAAATTTTCTTTATCTGTAATAGTTAGCAAAATATATCAAACACATCAATAACTTATAAAGAAAATTTTACTGAATCAGATAATTTAAAAAATCATATTAAAACAATCGAAACTGTTTTAAAATAAATTTAGTGATTAACTTAAATGTTTATTAATTATAATCATAATTAATTGAGTAGCTCATTCAGCATTATTTGCCAGCTATGTTTTTGGCATATTTCATTAATACAACACTCATTCATACTGTATTGAAAACTCAACACATCTGTATGGTACATAACAACAAAATACATAACATACTTCATCTGAGTGTTTGTTGGTGGATCTAGATTATTTTGATGTGAATTTCTTCAGTTTCATCAGGTAACTTTCTAGAGCCGCCTTCTGCAACAGTTTGGGATATTTCTGATGCTGTCATCATAGCAGGCACAGGAATTTACTTATCAATTGCCAACCAAGTTTTAAACTTTTCTTTTGATGCGTCTTCTGGAGCAGTGGTCACCAACCAGTATGGTCCATGAGAAAATTTTGGTGATATGTGAAGAAATTTGGATATTGATCATCTCAAAGTAATGAGAAGTATTACAAAAGAAATGCAAAATGCTTGGTTGCTTTTTCTCACTTATTGGGGGTTTCTTATTCGAATCTAAAACCAAACACAACATGACTGTTATCAATAAATTATAATGTCAATAAATCTGTAAATAATCGGCAATAATGTTGTGAGTGTGATTGTCGTCTTTCGTGGAAAAGAACTACAAATTCATAAACTTATTTAAACAAGCAGCAACAAACCTCACACCAATTTGTTATAATTAAACAAGTGAATTTCTTATTAATAAATTAAAATGGAATTTTTATGATCATTATTCTGTAGCTGTTTGTATCATTTTAAAAAATTCATGAGGGTCTTCAAGATTCAAAATTGTGAGCTTAGTGGTCTGTGAGGTCATAAAGGTTGGCAGCTGCTATTCTGGAGTGTTGTATATGAGCTCTTCAACAAACAACTTAATTTTCAGCCTGTTTTTTAAAACAATTCTTGATGTCTTCTCAGACACTTGATCCCATAATCCCATAACATTGCCAAAAGATGTAGGAAAATTCTTTTAGCTAGAAATCTTATCAGAATTTTGGCTATTATCTAGTTCATATTGTATAAATGATTAAAATTGCATATTGTGATGTTTGTTTGCTTTTTATTCCAGAAAATTGTATTGGTTAGATCGCAGTAGTAAACATTTGCATGTAGCTGAACTAAATGGTAGAAATAGAAGAGTTCTGATTAATAAAGGCATATCTGATCCAAGAGCTATTGCCATACATCCTGGTATTGGGTAAGTAGAAGTATATTTTAAAATAATTCTGTCTGTGGATTACATTAATAAAAAAAATATGAATAATTCTTAAGTAAAATACAATTAGTTACATATCTAAAAAAGTTAAATATTAGATTTTCAGATGTTCTTTGACACTCATCCAAAATTATCAGTGTATCTTATGCTTCTTCATTCAAATAGGACATCACTAAATATATCACTGTGACATCCTTGATTACTATATAACTGATAGAGATAACTGAAAATGAAAACAGTTGAAATGAAAATGGAATCACAAGCATAATGTTTACATTTGTTGGTACTGAATATTCAGCCAACTGAAAAATAGCATGATGAAACAGCATGCAATAAGGTTTTGCCAAGAGAGTTCATTACATTTTCATTTTATAGTCATCAAAGGAGGCATTTTCAGAAAAAATGTTTGAAACAAATTTGTAATTTTGAGTTTAATCTGAATTAAAAAATATGTTTTATTTAAAAAATTGAAGTACAAGAAGTTGAAAATATTACCATTTGATAAAGTGTATTTGATTTAATTATCAAAATTTTTAGGAGTTTTGATGAAACTCGCTTTCCTTCATTTTAAAAGGATATATAGATAGTCTGTGGAACCTTGTATAACCATTATTAATGATTGAATTAAATTATTGATCAACCTCTTCATATAAAAGAGTATAAATTGAAAATTTCTGAAATTGTTATGTCAACTACTAATGGTTTTATCCTAATTATGTTGATTATTTTTAAATCTTTAGTATTATTTTGAATCTAAATTATGATTTGTGTGGAAAATTTTTAAATTAATGCAAAATTAAAGTCTCAATAATATTATAGAAATTAAGCACAGCACTCTGTTGGTTGTGTCATCTGACAGCTTAATATTTGAAAATAATCTGTAGATATGACAAATTTACTCAGCTGCATAGAATTTGACATTCAGAATAGATAAGCGAACACTGTTACGTATCTTGAATATATGATAATCAAACCTGTGACAGTTGAATTGTATTACTTCAACACAACCAAAAAAATTACCAAATTTTTATATATAATTCTTTTTTGCTGTTTTTCAATGCTATTGTTTAACTTTTTACATACAATTTTATCTAGCTGTTTTGTGGAACTGAATGTTGTTTATTTATTTGATATATCATTTTTATTATTAATAAATTTTACTTTTGCTTTAGATATTTATTTTTTACCGACTGGGGTCATCATGCTTTCATAGCAAGAGTTGGTTTGGATGGAAGAAACTTCTCAAGAATAGTGTTGTATGAAAATAAACTTGTATGGCCAAATGCTCTAACTGTTGATTACTTCAGTGATAAAATATTCTGGGCTGATGCACATCTTGATCACATTGAGTAAGAATTTTTACTGCAATAATTTTTTTTTTCAATAAATAAATTCAAAATCTTATATAAAATTAATTTAGAAATTTAAAGCATAATATAAATAATTATTATTATTATTTTAATCCTGTTTAACAATGTAGTTTTTATCAACAGATATTCAGATTTTGATGGTAAAAACCGACACATCATCTTATCCGGCACATCTGTTCCACACGTTTTTGCAATGACACTCTTTGATGATTGGATATATTGGACAGATTGGAATCTAAAAGGAATTTTTAGAGCTCATAAATATAAAGGAGATAATCTAGAGGTTTTGCGAAATACTTCCCATCGTCCTTATGATATCCATATTTATCATCGTCTTAGACAGTTACCATGTGAGTAGTAATACAAATAAATGTAACTAAAACTTAATGTTCATTAATGGTATAGCAGAGTAACATTCTTCTGTATTTTATAAATAACTCTGCATTAATAACATAAATCAAACCGTATTACTTTTATATTTTGAATAGAATATATATTTAATTCTTCTTAAATAACAAATAAAAAATAACATTGAACTCAATTGTACTGTACATAATATAACTTAAGTTGGAAATAATACCAGACTGATAAACTGGAATTTCAGACATTCATAATTCTTAAATAATGTACAATAAATAATTTCCTTAAATAACATTACTATAAAATATTAAATAAGTGATACTTCTGGAAAAAAATGCATTCCTGATGTCTGTTTTGACAGCAGATACAAATAAGTCAGTTTAGTTTGATGAAATTTGTTGGAAATTTAATTAAGTTTTTTATTTACTAAACAACTAAACTAAAGAATAAGTAAAATCCGTTTTGATCTTAGATCAGGGATGGCGAACCTGTTTGTGTTCGTGTGCCATATTGTAAGCATACTTAGCTTTAAAGATGTTAATGCATGCCAAAGTTTCAGACTTCGAATAACGATATTTAAAGAAATTAAATGAATACACTTTAATTAGAATAACTGTAAAAAAGCTGATTGAAGAAAAGGATAATCAGGTGATAAACCGAAAGGATGATTGAAAAAGACAGAAATCGTATGATACATTACATGCCAGATGATTTCTCCTTACGTGCCACAGGTTTGCCACTCCTGTCCTAGATGTTTAGTCCATATCAGTTAGCTAATTATCATATTTTTTGTTTTATAAGATGCACTTTTTTGTGCCTAAAATTAATCTGAAGTTAGGATTTGTCCTATAAGTTGAATATGTCTTATACTGTGAAGAATATTTTTTCCCCAAAAAGCAGTAAGAAAAGTGTGATTCTTCCAGTACAACAGCATGTTTTAGAAGATGAAAAATGTAATTAGTTTTAAAGGATATGGATTATTTAATTCTGGAGTTTTAATATAGTAGATTATATGACATTTTATAATGATAACCGAAATGAATTACATGAATAACTACATAATATCTCATTAACACAAACTAATGCATTATAACTATATTATAACTATTGAATCTAATAATGAGTAACTAAGTACTGAAAGTTTCATTAATAACATTGGAAAATTAATAAAATATATAGAGTTTCTAATTAATTATTTTCATTTCTTCTAGATGATAACCCATGCAAGAATAATAATGGAGGTTGTAGTCATTTATGTCTAATTTCACCCGGTGGAAAAACCTATAGTTGCAGTTGTCCAAACAATTTTGTTCTTCTTTCGGATAATCGCACTTGTATAGCCAATTGCACCAAACGTCAGCATCGTTGTAGTGGCGACGACCGGTGCATACCTATGTTTTGGAAATGTGACGGAAATAAGGATTGTCAGGATGGCTCGGATGAAATGGATTGCCGTAATTAATTTTTACACATACTAATAGTCTTGAAAAAATTAAATAGAATTTGTATGGGAACTTTTGTTTTTTGTTTAGCACCATTTACTTGCAAAGTGGGACAGTTCCAATGTGCCGACAACAAAACTTGCATTTCTCGTGTCCGAGTCTGCGATGGAAAGAATGACTGCGATTCTGATGAAAAATATTGTGGTAACTAATTATAAAATATTTTCCAAGCTTGTTTTATTACTAGGAAACTTTTTTAATGTATCAAATAACTATGATGTTGTTATTAACATCTGTGTTTATCTTTCTAATACATTTTACAAATACTTTAAGTTTGCTATTCATGGCAGCCTTCTTAAATTTTGTGTTTAGTGCTTCCAAGTTTCCTGCATTGGTGTTATAACTGTTAACTTAAACACAAGTTTCTGAACTAACTTTTAACAAAGCCACTTTAAGTAATTTTGCCAGACAATATATTCACTATTAAATAACTCAATAAATTGCTCATAGAGAATTGATTAATTTATGTAAATATTAAGTAGATATATACAGTTGTTACATGAAATGATTTGTTGATATTTTAAAATTAATTTATCATAAGAGAGAAATAAAATGAAAGGCAATTTAAATTAATTTCCTAAAATGTATACTTTTGTAATATCAGATTTACATTGTGGTGAAAATAGCTTTAAATGCAAACGTTCTGGAAGATGTGTACCCAATACATGGCATTGCGACGGTGATAACGACTGTGCCGACGGATCCGACGAGGATCCAGAATTGTGCCGTAAGTATTCTAAATAATTCTTTGATTACATAATGATGATGATAGAAATTACATGTAATTTTATGTTGATTTTTTCAAGATAAACAAAAATGTGATCCAGAAACACAATTCAAGTGCCAAAATGGTAAATGTATCCCCAAACTTTGGTTCTGTGATTTTGATGATGACTGTGGTGATAATTCAGATGAACCTGCACACAGATGTAGTAAGTTATTTTGCATTTTTATTATTTTATCAATACATAAAACAGTATATTTGTCTAAAAGTATTTAAATTATAAGTTCAACTTTGTGTATTTAACATTTTACTTAAATTTCTAACAGGAAACAGAAATTGTACTACGGGATGGAAGAAATGTCCGACAGTCGGTAACTATCGATGCATACCCTCTTGGTTATTCTGTGACGGCAAAGACGATTGTCGTGATAACTCAGACGAAACGACTCCAGAGCACTGTCCAAAATGCCACGAATCCGGAGATTTCCGCTGTAAAAATAACCGCTGCATTCCTTTAAGGTGGCGGTGTGATTTTGAAGATGACTGTGGGGATAACTCTGACGAAGAAAAAGAAAGTTGCAGTATGTATATTTTCAGTAAATAACGATTTTATTAAATTGAAGACGATGAATATTTTATTTCATGGTTCGAGTTTGATTATTAGTGTAGAGTAAATAGAGTTTAATTATGTAATAGATAATTAAAAAAAATATTTGGAAAACATTTATTTGGTAGCTAAAGAAATACGTTACTATAATTGTGACGAGATGATAATTTTGTATTTAGGAAACCAGACGATGAGTAAAGCAGAACTTCAGGATTTTTTTAATAGATAGTCTGGTCTATCTCATTATGCAGTTTCTCTATTTAAGGCCTTATCAAATCCTTAATAGCCATGTTAAAAGCCACTTGTTCTGCCCATAGAGAAGAAAGAAATAAAAAATTTAATTCTTAAGTTTTAATTTAAGAATTAAAAGTTTATATTTGAATTTTTGAAGTACATGAAACATGTATTTTTATTATTTTCATTAGAAAGCATAAGGAATTTAAAATATATATAAAGATAAATGTAGTTCAGTCCATTCATCATCCTTATACCAAGGAATAAATTATAAAATAAAGAGTCAGTTAGTCACAAGCTCATTTTTTACCAAAAGGAATTAATAATATATAGTAGAGTTTCCATCGAGACCCACTCAACTGTGGATCTGTATTATCCAAGCTAGCTTGTATGTAAGAGTCAAGAATAACAATAGAATGTAGCATAGTACTTGTAAAAGGTTCTAGAAGTTTTAAAAAAAATTCACTCTGGCGATTTCTCAAATATGAATTTAAAAAAAAATGGTTAAAGAAACTTCAATTGCATTTGTAGGTTTACATTTGTTTTAATAAATAAAATTTAAATTATATACAACTAGCAGGTGTAGGCCTGGCGTTGCTCGGGCGAAAGTAACGATAGCGATAATTAAGATTATTAAGTTATAGTCACAAAAGAAAAAAAGTAATTTCATCAACAAACTAAGTATTTCGAAAGAAAGGCAGAATTTGAAAATCAAATGTTCTAATATTGTTCGATTTTCATGACGTGTTCTGATTATATCGTTTGATTTTCATCGAATGTTCTAAAGAAGAAAGGTCGAGAAAAACCGAACTAATCCGTTTAAATTTGAAAATCGAATATGTTCTAACATATTACTCCTTTTCTTATTTCTTTTTTTCCAGAGCCCGTAAATCTTGCATGTCGCTTTCTCTTGTTCTCCATTGTTACTTAACACTTCCATTGTTGACACTTCCATTGTTACTTAACACTTTGGTACTTAAATCTGGTACCCTAACTGTGTGCCAAATTTCAACTTTCAACTCATAACCGTTTTAGCAAAAATGAAGATTATTACGTTACAGTCAACCTTACCCATTTCCACAGAATGCAAGAATTGGGTCCTCCCTGTTTCCAGACTAATTACAGTACTTTTAGATTGGTCTAAAAATATGTTCGATTTCCCGCAAAAACGACAAAAAACTGCATCTGTGTCTTGCATGTCGCTTTCTCTTAACAATTCCATTGTTACTCGACACTTCCATTGTTACTTGACACTTCCATTGTGAGGAGTTAAGCCTTAATCCTGTCCCTCTCCCCCATGAGGAGGAATTTCGAAAAATCCCTTCTTAGTGTGCGTTCTCGTGACGTACCCTAACTGTGTACCAAATTTGAACTTTCAATTCCTAACCGTTTGGGCTCTGCACTGATTATTATTATTATATTATTATTATCAACTCGTCTCGATTATATATATAAAATACGTTTAAAGTCATTACATTCAATTAGTGAGTTACAAATTTATTCTATTTTAAAATTAGTCATATGTGGTAATACATCTAAATGCAATTTATTTAATAATTTATTAAATATTCCATATTATCTGAGATTCTGTTGATCCATGTTATCTTGGATAATTGGGATTCTACTGTACTTATATTTTAAATGCATTTTGGCCATATTATTTTGCATTATATTTTGATGGGTGGCCCGTATGCTTATATCTTTTAATTTAATTGGTCTGGAAGGAAGATCAGTTGGAGATTCATTTAGTGTAGTCAATAATTTGTCTTCATAGCAAGAGAAGTTGTAGGTTCGAGTCTTGCTCTGAGTCACTTTTTACTAAATTATTAAATTTAATTCAAAATTTTAAATAAATCAGTATATTATCAATGGTGTTATTATATTACATATGTTGTGAAGCCATAATATCTATTTACGTAATTTTGCTTATTGTAACAACAGTCAATCAATTATTACTACTAACTACCATTAATCAGAAATTTTCTTCCATAAATATTTAATTAAAAACAAGATGATGAAACAGTTATATTAACCTCAAAGTCATTTGTCGATGCATTGCAAAGCTATAAAATTTAGCACTATGTTTATATTAAAAACCTTTAATGTAGCTTTGTATGACATAATTTTGTATACTTATTGCTTATAAATTTATTTATTTCAGCCAATCTCTATCGTGAATGTTCTGAAAGCGAGTTTCAGTGTAAAAATAAGAAATGTATACCAATGAAGTGGCGATGCGATCACGACGACGACTGCGAAGACGGAAGCGACGAACAAAATTGCAAAGATTTTACTTGTAAAGTAAGAGACTGTCTGACTCGATTAAAACCTTAAAGTTTTTTAGACATTAAATAATTTAGACACTTACAAATAATGCTTTTACAGCCAGACCAATTTAAATGCTTAAGTGGGCATTGTATTAATGCAAAATTGAGATGTGATGGGAACAAAGATTGTAAAGATACTTCGGATGAGCTCCATTGTCCAACACGTTTTCCAAACGGCCGATATTGCCAAGAAAATATGTTTCAGTGCAATAACACGGTAAGAATTTTTGCTTTTACGTATGTAAATATATTTAATTTTATATTTAAAGCAGAACTTGCTAAGATATTAATTTTTCGTAGATCTGTTTACTTCACGATTTTGTTTGTGACGGAGATGACGACTGCGGAGACAATTCTGACGAACAAGATAGTGTCTGCTGTAAGTTTATTTTCGTAATTATTGTAATTACCTTATTCTTATAGTTTTAATATATTATTAATTTTATTTTAGCCAATTTCTCCTGCGACACATCTCGTAAATTCCAGTGCAAAAATCGTCGATGCATTCCAAAATGGCAAACCTGCAACGGTCGCAACGACTGTGGAGACGGAAGTGACGAAAACGACCATTCCATGTGCTACAGACCTCCTCCCTCTTGCAAGAAAGGACAATTTAAGTGCGCCAATGGAAAATGTATAGAACTGACGAAAGTCTGCGATCACGAAGACGATTGCAGAGATCTTTCGGACGAAGTGGGATGCAGTAAGTAAATCTTTATAAATTTTAATTAATTTGCTTTGAGGACACATATTTAAAAGAGCTTAAATTATTTTAGATGTCGGAAAATGCGATACCGTTACTAAAGGCGGATGTCAACATAATTGCACGTCTCTAAAAGATAACGGATATATTTGTATCTGTGATAAAGGATACAAAGTAAATAGCAAGGATACTAAATTATGTGATGGTAAGTAGGTGTTATATTAAGACACAAAAGATTTTTATGTATATATGTATAATAATTTTTTTATCTTGCAATTTTCAGATGTGGACGAATGTGCCAATTTTGGAAATAACTGTTCGCAGATATGTACAAACACCAAAGGCGGATATACATGTTCTTGCCACGAGGGTTTCCAACAATATGGAAGACACTGTGCCGCCACAGCAGGTAGATCTATTTATTTATTCTTATTCAAATTATTTCAATAAGAAAGATTAATGGAATAAGAGAATGCTATTTTCACACTGATACTGGTGCTCATCAGTACTAATTATGACAAATAATTGTTATCAAATTGGATCATAGTATGTCAAATTGTTAAAGACACTACCTCATTTTCACACTGTACTAATATAGTTAGAATAGGCATGTGTATACTATACATGTACAAAAAATATAAATAGAAAAATTTGATTATAATATAGAATTTGTTAGATCTACTTCAACAATAATTACAACCATATACATTTGATCTCGATAGTCTTCTTTGTACTGATACATTCAGTTTTGCTTGAATTTGCAATTTTTTTTCTACTCAGTCTGCAAGCTCACGTCATTACAGAATGTTGAGCCTTTGTCAATGTTCAATAATGATAAATAAATGTTAATTGTCAAACATTGCATTATATATAAAAATTTTCAATAACTGATAGCCAACAAAAAATATAGCTTTTTAGCTTTTTTGACACACGAAAGTAGCATAAATTGATAATGATAGGCATAAAAAATATCAATATCTGCAGATGATGATCAGTTCTTACTAAATAAATCCATTATTTGTTGTTAATAAGTGATTAAATATCAGTGTATAAGTACATTGATTTCCATTTCAAGCTTGATCTTTGCTCTTCTGCCTTTCAGAAAAGTGAAAGAGTGATCCACAATAATAAAAAGTGTAGTTACGTACAAGTACAAATAATAAAATCCGGAATTATAGCTATACGTTTTATCACTCATTAACAGCAAATAAAAATTAAGTCTTTCTACAGAACAGTAATGAATTTATAACAATGCATGAAATGAGTTTAAATGTTAGAAATTATTTGTAAAGAGGATTTCTAATTAAAGTGAATACAAAATTTGTTTGTAAATTTATAATGAACAAGGTGCAAAACATACAAAGAATTCTGTTTGGATTCACATTACCTCTGTCAAATTTAGCAGATGCAAACTATATTTGAGTCCGCATTGCAATTGTTTTTTTATAAATACAGATAGACAATTTTGAGAATGCAAAATTGCGGCCCTAGGACTATGTCAAATTTATAAACTTAGAACCCATTTTTATGTTCTCGGAAATTGAATAAAAATACACGCATGCATGCCATTATTCCTGGGCAGTGTTGCCAGATTAACAAAATACACAGTGTGCATTTGTTCGGATTTTAAGAGCGATCGGTTTGCGTAATGTCGAAAGTTCGTTACTCGGGGATTGCCGACGGGATCTTTAAAAAGTTAATCTTTAATGGTAAGTGAATAAATGATAATAAGTAAACAGTAATTCACTATCTGCAAATCAAATTTTAGTCAGAGTTTAATATTCATAACAGGCATTCAGTACTTTATAATAATTAATGGTACTAGTTATAATGTCTACAGTAAGTTGTCATTAAGCTAATGTAATTAAGGCAAGAATAACAAATAACTACAAATCTTCATTAAAATAGATTTTATTATGTCATCATCAAATACTTTATATTTGAACATAGAATGGAAGCATGTATGATTACATTTTCATTCTTTGAGATGCAGGGATAGACTTTTATTAACTACAACTTTATTTTAATGTCCTTCTGCCAGATTCCAACTTACTCGTATTGTATGCCGTCGGTCCCGAAATTCGTTCGTTGGATCCCCGCCTGCAGATTCAGTCTTCCGTCATCAACAACCAGACCAGGATTCAGGCCTTCGACTTTGATCCAGTGAGAGGTAGTTAGGTTTTTTAAAGTTTTTATCTTATTCCGTCATGTTAAATATTTTAATAAATCGAACCCATCCGTTGCAGACATTGTCTACTGGGCAGATTCGTTCGACAAAACGATAAAACGTTCTTTCCTTCCCGACACGAAACACCAGGGAACCGGTTATGCCCAGAATCTGGAACTGAAGGGAATTACCAAACCGACGGCAATTGCCGTGGACTGGGTGGGAAGGTAAACACGTCATTTTTAATTGTTTTAGTATTAATTAGTGTACGAAAAATCTTTTTGTCATATATCGTAATATTTCAAACAGATTTGTATTAGAAAATTGTTTTGCTCATCATCTCATTGTATATGACAATAATGCCGACAACCAAACAATTTGATAAGATTTGATTGCTGTTAATTCATAATGGAATTTTCCTTTTTAAAATGACAAGTTTTATCTTCTGTTTGGTCTGTGTTTGTCATTATTAAAATTTTATTTTTAAATGTAAAATTATTGGAACAAATAAAATTACAATGTTTTAGTCAGAGAAATCTGCTTTACATTTTCCTGCAGTTCTCAAAATATATGGCAACGACAACGTGCAACCCATAGATTGCAGAAGCCAATGTATAGTAATAATACTATACAAATACAATAAGATAGTTTTTTTTTTTTAAATAGGACTTTATATTGGATGGATATCAATCTCTCTGGAAACAAACCTCAGGGAAGAATATTCGTCGGTCACCTGGATGGACGTTACAGGCACACGGTCGTCTCCACCGGACTGGAAAATCCCACGTCGTTGGCTCTGGATCCAGAATTGGGGTAAGTTAAGGAATCGAGCAAGAGTATTAAAACAAAACAAAACTTGAGAGGTGGTCTCGTTATTTCTTTAGCGTGGCATTGGGGTTAAAATCGTGTTATAACTTTCTCAATTCTTATGGCAAATGATATGTTGCATTAATTTATGCAAACAGGATTCTGAAAATGAGTTTATTTTACCAATTTGAATAAGAGAGACTTGTTAAATCTTCAATTAAAGTATAATGTTGAAATATCTTCTGTTAATATACAGAAGAAACTTAAATGTCGAAGATTTAACAAGTCTCTCTCTCCTCTTCCAGTTTAATTCTATAAAAGCTCTTTCTATGAACTTGTGAATCCAATGCAGACTTCTGTTATATGGTTACTTTTAGTCCTTTTTTTTCTTTTTATAAAAATTTAATTGTTAAATACGCTGGGATCCAAAATTAAAACTTGGTTTACACTGTCATAAAAAATGACTATGAATGAAAGAAATGAATACAAACTGAAACAAAATATTGTTTGCATCATACTAAAATGGAATGTGATTGGTTAAAAGGTTCAAGTACTAGTTGTGAAGAGTCGATTCGTCAAATGAATTGAAGTTTGGCAAAAGTTGGTTCATTAGGAGTTGGAATATCTCTAGTTTAAAGTTTGAGCTATAATTTTAGATATTTTATCAAAACAACAATAAAATATAAAAATATTCAACTTATTTTGCATATACAGTATGTCTATATAAACCTGGCTTACAACATGATGGGCATTTGTCATTCTCAGAGAATGAAAAAAGGTTTTTATTTCTACAATAGTGTACGATGCAATAGAGTGTTGCAGGGGCATTGAATATCCATTCTACAATGTCAAGAGAAGGCCAATATTAATATTTAGCTTTAATCACAAGGCATCACACCAGAATGTATACCACCAAGAACAGTCTTTAGAGCTCTTGGCCAGGTCAAGGCAAACCACACACTGTGAGCTATATGATGTATGCCTTTATGTCAGAAACCTGTGGTTTGTATACATCTTATCTTCTCTCATGGAAGACGGTATCATTCGTTGAGTCAAGACGATCAGGGTCATATTCTCTTTACAGTCTTATTCTCACTGAGTTCCCTGTTTTCTCCAGATGAAATGACAGTATCTCCCTTCCAACATTAGAGAACGAGACATCTTAGGAGGTGGCCATTTATTGGCATGGAACGGCATTACGATAAACATTCACACACTCCTCCATGTGTTTGAGAGAGGAACATTGAATGGTTTACGGTGTCTTACTGCCATATGTCAGACTTTCTCAGGGAGCTGTCGGTCCTTGCTTCATTATAATGGTTCATAATGCTCGATCTCTGTAAGAATTTGTCAATAACTCAAGTCCCAAAAGTGAAGGTATTTGTAGGATGTACTGGCTGGCCAGGTCTCCAGACTCAAACCTAGCAAAGAATACTTGGGACTACCCGGGAAGGCGAGTTGCAAGTTGTCAACCTCACCCACAATCCTTTTCGAAATTATGAATTAGGTCCTCCTTGCACCAAGAGGTAGTATGTCTTGATTACTAGGAGGTCATATTCCATATTAAAGGTTTTTTTATGTTAAAATATCAACCTCAAACCTTATTTACTACTCAAACCTATGATTGTACATCTTTAAATTAGATAATTCTTAAAGGTAGTAGAAAATTTTGGCATACGATGTTATCTTTGAGAATGCCTTTTGTAACACCAGTGCATTACTTTACATAAGTTTATCTTATCTGTTCTAAAATTTGAGGAAGCAAAACTATATTCATTTTATTGAAAAAAATGGATTCTCCAATACATTTATTTTGAAAGCGTTTGAGGCTGCAATCAATTTGCATACCAAATGTATCTATTTCAACAATTTGCAAAAAGTGTTAAAACAGTTTATTGATCAGATGCTATTAAACTAATGTGTCTAAGCACTGTGTGGCTGTTTTAACACTGAATTATTTCAGTGCCAAATCCATCTCTGAATAAATGCAATCAACCCAGTCCTCTGACTTTTATGCAATAAATATTCATCCATGCATTCTGGACCTTATTGTCTCTAACAATAGACAATGAATAACAAAATTGTAGACAAATCTGCCCAAAAGGGACCACCATTTATTTTGCGTTCCAGACTATACACATTCACGGCGACAGACCTTCCTTTATAGGCTACATGCCGCCAGAAGTTAAAAAGTCCTTTAAAAAAACAAACGTCCAACTAAAAAGGAACCAGTGACAAACAGACATCTTACGTTTCATCTATCCTATGAGGAGTTTCAGGTTTATATCTACTGGAATAGGTGCTGGAAAAATGCAGACTGTTGCCAGGGGCAGCTTAAAAATTGCATTTTTCCAGCACCTGTTCCAGTAGATATAAAGCTGAAACTCCTCATAGGATGGATGAAACGTAAGATGTCTGTTTGTCACTGGTTCCTTTTTAGTTGGACGTTTGTTTTTTTAAAGGACTTTTTAACTTCTGGCGGCATGTAGCCTATAAAGGAAGGTCTGTCGCCGTGAATGTGTATAGTCTGGAATGCAAAATAAATGGTGGTCCCTTTTGGGCAATTTGTCTACAATTTTGTTAATAATAATATCTCCATTGGATGGGTGGGAAAAAATTTTTACAAATAGACAATGATATAACACATATTATGTTGGTTATGGGCTTTGTAGATCTGAGATGTTTCTATGGCATACCAGAGAGACTTGATTGGACAAATCTGGAGACTTTGTAGGTTGACAAGTGTTCTTTGAGCCACATCTATTGGCAGTGGCCCACGAAGGCCACAAAAGTTTGTGATCAACATGTTAGGAATGAGTTCCACAAGAAGACTTTCCACATCACCACTTTGAACAGAACAACATCAGAACCATCCTGCTAGGTTGGTTCTGATGTTGTTGACACCATACTCGCATCCATCCATCAGCCTGGTGCAATTGATGAGATTAATCTGACTGCACAATTCACTACCACGCTGCAGAAATCCAGTTTTGATGTTCTTGGCACCAGGCAAGGTGCAACATCCAATGACGCACGAGTAGGATGTTGGCTTCCGTAGCTTGGGGTAAGCAGGATGTACCAAAACTGTCCTCTTGCTTATGTTAATTGGGCTGTGGCATTGTCGGGATGTGATCTTCACCATCACTGCCCCAGACAGTCTCCACTTCTACTAATCATCAACGATTCATGGTGACCATATTTGATTGTCAGACACTGGCATGTCTACATCCACAGTTGGTATGCATCCGGTAGACCCAGGATTGTTGCTACTTCAGTGATGGAATGACCTACCTATCTTGTACTGACAATTCAAGTAGCTAAAGGTCACCACATTTACCCATTTTAGTTGATTTTGATAGACACATTAAACTCTGCTTGGGGGTAGGCACCCCCAAGCAGAATTTAATGTGTCTATCAAGCAGAGTCTAATGGGGGTACTATAACCCATTCTTTTTCTTTACAGAAAATTTAGTGATGAGTAACAAGAAACTCAGGAAGTGTGTGCAATTTGTTTGACAGAAAAATTTTAATTTTGTGTTTTAGGCTGATGTTCTGGACAGAGAGCGGCACACTGCCAAAGATAGAGAGTGCGTGGATGAACGGCAACAAGAGGAAGTCTCTGGCGGACGAAAAACTGGGTCATCCCACAGGTCTGACGGTGGATTATGCCCAAAATCACAGAATCTACTGGTGCGACACAAAAGAGAATGTCATAGAGTCGATGAACGCGGACGGATCCGACCGCAAGACCGTGCTCGGAGGAGGTGGGTTGCCTGCACCGACTTTCCTCGTGGGTTTGATCCAGGACAGAATTTAATAAATTCTCCATTTCAGATTTACACCATCCTTCTGGCCTAGACATTTTTGAAGATCACATGTACTGGATCGAGAAGGATTCCGGAGAAATATATCACCAGGACAAATTTGGAAGGGGTGTCAAAGTCCGCGCGAGACGGAGCCTGGAGGTAACACCTGCCGGTGTCAAGATATATCACCAGCAGAAATATAACATGTCGAGTGAGTTTGTATTCCATCACTATAAATGTGCTCTATGTTGCAAAATTATTTCGTGAGCACATATCATATAGGGATCATCCTACTTATGTAGATGGTTCCTAAAAGATATCATCTATGTATGTTTACATCTAATTTATTTTTTCTCACATACAGTTACCAACAGATGTTCCACCACATCTTGCACCCATCTTTGCCTGTTGATTCCTCAAGGATACCAGTGTGCCTGCCCCGATGGTACTCTGTTCAAGGGAGGGAGCCTAGAATCCTGTGATGCAGGTACTGTACATTTTTGCAAATTCTTTTTTACCTCGAGCGTTACTCGTCACTGAAACATTTATCCAACAGGATTTCAGAATCCCAAACCCCAACCCGAAAGGTGTCTGTGCGAAAACGGAGGCTACTGCGAGTTGGTAGCAGGCAAAATAATCTGTAGATGTCCAGAAAATTTTGTGGGGGTACACTGCAGCGTGATGGTGCAGCAGGGTGCCATCAGTCTGGCCTCTCACAGCAGTAAGTATAGTGAGTATTACGATCCACCGTGAGGAATTTTACTTATTAAAATACTTTGCCATCGTCTTTCCAGATACTGCAGCCATCATCATCCCAATACTGGTCATATTATTGATTTTGGTGACGGCCACGGGTCTCCTGTGCTTCTTCCGTCAGAAAAACTTGTAAGCATAATGTACGGCATATCAGAAGTATAATTTACAATACGTTTTTAACACTTAATTATTCTTAAATTTCAGAAAATCAGGCAGCTTGGTCAACCACAATCAAAGTGTTTCCTTCCGCATCGGAACAAACGTGGAACTACCCACTCCATCTTTACGAAACGGCACCCAAGATAACATCTATAAGGTATTTTCCCAAAAATACACGTAGAGAAACCGCGTAATTACTTAACTAACCGCTTCTCCAATATTCTCAAAGCAGGAACCACTGGATGCAGAATTCCACTTGGAAGACACCGAAAAACCTACCGATTTCAGCAATCCCATGTACGACGCCATCGACACGATGGGGGTGGAGCCCACCGACAAAGAGGTGGGGCTGTACGAGGTTCCCGGAGAACTGATGGACAAAGACGCCTTCGGTTCCGTCTACAACGGAGGAAAGGCGGCCATCCTCACGCCCTCCGACGTGGTACACTGGTCCTCGCCGCCCATCCAGATCCGCCAGACGTCGCTAGACCCCGTGACGACGGACAGTGATAAAGATACTCAGAAACTGGTAGAGGAGAAATCTGAGTGTTGAAACGTACTGGAATATATATACATATATAAACATATATATGTAAACAAAGCAATAAACTCTTAAAACAGACAGGAGATAACAATTTGCACCGAGGGTGATGGGAAATAACCCGTTGTCTGGCGTAAACAAAACGACAGAGACCAACGTCACAGAACTTATAGCGACAGGAAGTGCAAATATGGCCGCACGGCTGTGATGACGAGTTTACCTAGTGTGCAGCAATGTCATTATTTCCCCACCTATTGTCGAATATCTCTTGTTTAAACAGCCAAGTGTATCACGTTGCCTTGCACCGATCGAGTCATCTTATTTTTTTTTTTTCTTTCCTCGAACTGTTAACATTAAAAGTAAGGATAGGGTACTTTTACATCTTCCGTTATTTTTTTGTTGTTTCAAGCTTTTTCGATAACGTTCGGGTCGTAACAATTGCAAAACAAAGAAGTCCTCCAATCACACAGAGCCGGATAAACGCAGAACGACGTCACTTATGTAGTGTTTTTTTAAAAAAATAGAAATGATAATATATTTTTTTAACCCGACCGGATCGGCGTCGATCCGATATTAAAAAATTCCGCTCCGTTTTCCGAATTCGGGAACGGTTGGCACGCACTCCTCGGCTCAATCCACGCGCTGCGTATGGAAGATGAAAATGTGATACTTCTGCAGATATCAATGAATTGTATATGGAATGGCATATGTACAAAAATTAAAAAGAGTATAAGTTGTTTATCGGGTGTTGGTGTCCCGTCAATTTCTCGAAACACTCGCTTCCACATCTTTTGTTTTTTACACTCCATTTAATACCTCAAACAACCATTTACACACGTACACCCATGGAATTTCGCGGTCAGACTATATATTTCGATTTACCAGAACGTCGGGATTAACGGTAAACGATTTGTGTTATCGACAAAAGGAAATCGTTTGGAATGCGATAACAAAATATTTTGTCTCCAAACTAAATTTGCTAAAATTGTGTTTTTAAAACCGAGGCACAGCCTGCAATTCGAAATAGAAACAGTGGGCGCTGCGCGCGGCGTTGCGTCGGTTGGCGCGTGCGACGGGAGTAGACGAAAGTCCTCTGTGACGTCGTCATTGTTACTTACACGGGCGTCTCCGTGAAAGAGCCCCTGGCCTGTCGTAGCCTGGGCGGAAGTTTGGACGGAGACGAGGCGGAATCCACGTCCGTCGACCTGGCCCTTCTCAGTCTGCCGGAACCGGAACGATCCGCCACGGAATGCTGACTTCCGTGAAACGATGCGTTGTCCTGCGGCATTAAAAATACATGATTTAAAAATGTGCCGTGTTAATTAACAATTAATTATTATTATTATTATTATTCAAACGTTAAGAAGTTAAAATAATCATTTAGGAATATTTTAGTGTTTTATACGTACGAAATCTTATTATTATTTCCCAATTTGAGTCCGACGGATGTCTATTTCGATTTGTATATTTTCAATACTTAACTTGTGTTTTAAGACAGTACACTTTTAACGGGCTGCAATTCGATGGTCCTCTTCGCGAGGGAAAAGATTATTTTGAAGTTAATCGTCTTTCTAAGCGATAACTTTCCGGCAGAATCTTCCTAACGTCGTTTTTCTTTTAGAGAGCCCTCGATTTAACGGACAAAATTTCCGATACGTATGTCACGTGTGAAAATTAACACCCCGTTAATTTAATTACCTATAAGATGCGTTCTATACTCAAATTAAATTAGCAGATTCTTGTTATTTTTTCAAATCCAATTTCAAATTATTTCGTTAAAAACAATTAAAACGTAATTCCCAAAAATGTATTTCGATTTAGATCGTATACAGTACTTGTTTATTATAGTCTCTTACAGTACAGGAATACACGTAGAGGACTTCTGTGAATAAACTCTTACATAATTTTAATTAAACAAAAGTAAACACAGATAAAAAAAAAATTGACATATTAGTTTAATTGCGTACTGGGAAAACCTACTTTATTATATAACGCACACCTCTCACCCGAATTAGTCCGTTAAATCGAGGTTTTTACTATACGTCTTTTGCCTGGTACGACTCCTGTTAGCTGGCTGGTCCCCGGTACCTTTCGCCCACGCGCATAATTTACATTTCACGCACTGGTTCCGTAATATACGGATCCCTGACAAAAATATCGTTTTTTCCATATTAAACGGCCAGGAACTATTACTATTATAATTAGAAAAGTTAAAAATCCCTCAAATTTACCGGACAAATCCCGTAAAAGTGCAATCTCTTTCTAGCTGTTACCGCGGTTTTTCGGTCTCTGTCACGCCCGCCGTTAAGCTTTCCGTTATTTTAGGCGGGGGAACCGTGAAACTTTCGTGCCAATTAATCGACGTTTGTGTCACGAACGACTGAACCAAAAACGCCAAGATAACGATTCGGCAGAACGTAGACAAAGACCAAGATCAAAAAAAATATTTTTGGCACTGGTGGGGTGACTACGGCCTTACTAATTCACGTGTACGTCCAAACTTTAATATTTATATCTACAAACTCTTGCACTTTGATTTACAAGTTTGAACTCTAATCGTAATAAATATAATACTTTTGTTTCAAAATGTATTTATTTGAATAAAAAAAAAATAAAACAATGGGTTTGATAAAACAAATTAAGCAAACGTTTAGCGATATATTTTTATATTCTACATTTTTGAGAAGCCGACGATGTTAAAATTCCATATACTTATCGCCTGCACGTAATTCAAACGTATTAGGGCTCCTTAAACCCGGGCTGAGTTACGCGCCATTTTTAGGCATGTTTGCTATAATTTTAGTGTTAAATTTTAGGGGAAAATGGGTGGTTGTTCTGCAGTTGATATATAGATAGATAATGAATTCATAAAGCTTGTACTGGGCAAAAATGCGAAATGTCTTATTTTACTTACATGATATATAAAAAAGTTGTATTGTTTACAAGTTGGTTATTCTAATAAATATCGATATCTTCGGAAAACTATAAGGTGTTAAAATTTATTCATAACTTTCATATCATAAATTTTGAAATTAACTCCTGATACCACTATGAAAGTAATAGCTTTGTATGTTTTAACACGTCCATTACACTTTCAATATGCCAGGCGCTGAGGGTTGGCTCGTAAGTCAGCCTGGATTCTAGGAGCCCTAAAATGTATATAACCACGGTGGCCAAATTGGCTCGTAAACCGCACGTGCCTCTTCTACACCCTTATCGTAACTCCGTATAGTTACACAATTTCTTCTTATAAACTCGAGACGTGCAACTTACATACGTAATACTGTACAGTATAACTATAGTGGAGCTGCAATCAGGGTCTAAAAGAGTTGTAGTTTGGCCACCGTGGACATATAATAAACTTTTATAAGATTCGTAAACGACGAGAGTAAAGACAAAATTTGTGTACGTTACCGGAAACGGTTCCGAAATACTACTGTCGTCTCTCGTATCGGCATTGCTTGTCTTGGAGAAAAGAAACAAAAGATCAGTGACCCCAGTATAATTCTACTGTTTTCGTGGATATTTTTAAGCTTGAAAAATTTTTTCTTGTAAGCTTAAAATTATCGTTACGCTACTTATTATTCTAGAAATGAAGATTTAAATTTGTCGATTATTTTTCTCCTATTTAGAAAGTTATTACTATTATCTATTTGAGGTAAAAACTAACATCTATAGAGTTATCGATGTAAAAATGTAATGTATTCCATCTACCATGCGGATTGTTTGGTATCTGCTCGAAAAACTGCTTTAGTAGCGAATAAGCACTTTCATTTTGTTATCGGTTAACACAATATCTTGTTATATGCATTAAATATGTGTGGCCGTGGCTTCAATGCTTGGCCGGATGCGGTTCAAGCGTCACGATGCAGCTTGTGCGAGACGTCAATTTGAAGTTTTTAAGATAACATCACTACATTTTCACAAAAGTGACTAAAATGGTTAGAATTGTTACATCATGCTACATCAATGCCCATGCAAGACAATTAACTAACAAAAAGTTGTATGTTGTTTAGTAGAACCTGTTTAATCTACTCGTCTAATTTACCAATAAGCTGAAAGTGGTGACAATTGACACAAACACAAACAAACATCGTACGTACTTACTTTGGCAGATAGCATTTAATGCTATCTGATGGAGTAAGTACGTATGGTGTTTGCTTGTAAGTGTAAAGTATTCTAATCACTTTAGGACTTGTCTATACCGATAAGAAAAACCAAACGATAACATTAAGCGGCGTAAATAACACTACAACAAAACTACAATTAGAATATATTCTGGTTTTATTAATTCTAACATTAAGAAGGAAAGGCTTCCTACTTGGAATTTCATATTTAATTCATTTCGGGAACGAGAAAACACTGGGCGTAATGAAAACTTAACAGATGTATCATCTGTGTCATTCTTTAAGAGGGGTTAACCAATAAAATGGTCGAGACAAAGTGTTTTATTGTCTTGAGAACACGACAAAAAGAAATAGTGAGGTTGCGGTCGAAGTTTTCAAAGTGAAAACAACGTTTTCGCGATGAAAACGTCAGCCACAACCTCGCTAATATCTTTCTTTTTTATGCATGGTCGGCCATTTTCATATTGAATGTTAGCTCCGAGAGTTTTCAAAAGATTCGAAGTTGTCTTCGTCTCCATGTTCTGAAACGTGGACGAGAATTGTAAGTCATTCTCCCACCATTTGATCGACATGATTTGGATTAATCGACAGCATCTCTTCAAACTGGCTTTCTCTTCACTTTTTTTCTGACAAGTGATAATGTGCAGTGAAGAATTGATTGCATTTGGCGGTCATTTTCAAAATTAAAGTTTTAACCCTCGTAGCAGTTGACACTTATCGTATATTTGCATAAATTCTCACTATGCCCGTTGTTTTCACCATTTAGAAAGACATGTTTTGAAACTGTATTTATCCTGATAGCATGAAGTGAAATAGTGGCCAAGGCAATTGCATCGTCCATAAAATCCTATAGAAATGTCCTTATTTTTTAAAGTATCATTTTATTGCATATCTGCAAGAAACTGTAAAGATTGCATCGTCCATGATGTCATAGACATGAGAATGCTTTTCATTAACTTGGACTGTATCATCCATTGGATAAAAAATGAATGCAAGATTTGTAATGTCATCTGTATAACACAGGCTTATAAGCTTATTGTGCAAGTACGAAGCCATTACCATTGAGTAAAATGCATAGAAAACGGTTTAATTGCAGCTTATATGCATTAAACAGCACATGGACTTCAGCATTGGAAATCTGTTATGTTTTTGGATAAATCCAAAATTAACTTGCAAGAATCTGACAATAGAACCGTACATTAGTCATAGAAAAGACAAGGTTTATAACAGGGATTGCTTGATATAGACAGCAAAGTTTCCGATTAGTCGAAAGATGTGGAGACGCATATCCAATAACGGTGTTGGCAGACTAAACTTTATAAATGGGTCTGTGAATGCAGAGTGAAACAAAAACATCTTATCTGCCAAGCTAATTCCAACAATCAGGAAACAGTTTTGTGACAAAAAATCATGCATTCTCCTAGATGATTCTGCACCACGCCTGTTTCAAGACAGAGAAAGGATATACTGTATTATATTTTACTCACTATAGTTTGTTAATGTTATTGTCACTTAAACTGATACACATTAGGTAAAAAAGTTCCTACAAGAGGCTGAAATCAGGTGTTTAAGCTGGTCAGTTCTGATTTAAATCTGTTGAGAACTACTAGCACCGTGACGAAGGGCTGAAATAAGCCCAATTATGGGCACAATAATTGTCCAGGAGAGGCCTGAAAATAACTATAAACTACAAGAATATATTGTAAGAGCTTGTATAGAATACCTGAAGAAACTCATCCACTCTACATTGGAACATTGAAAAGCTGTTATTAAGGCTCAAGATGGACCTCCAAAATATTAGAAACCCATTTAATGAGAAATTACTGTTTATATGTTACATTTTTCAGGCCTAATTACACCATAAACCCTTTATTTTTTGTTTCTATAACAAGCAAAATGGAAAGTTCTTGTAACAGTACTGTTAATGAGTACTGTTACAAGCCAAGGTGTGAAATAATGCTTATTTAATAATACGAAACAATCTGTCAGATTTTTTTTATTGAGCTATATTAAAGCTAATTAATAATCATGAATTTATCATGAGATTGCAGCTTAAACCACCTACCTCTAGCCAAAGAAAGCTGGATACAGGTAGATTGTTTAAGCTGCAATCTCATGACAAATTTATTTATATATAATTATTAAATTTATTTATTTATAATTATTATATTAGAAAAATCTGGCAGATCACAAATGCTTTCCGATATATATCATAGGTGATGCAATTTCCAATGCTGCTACTAAATGTACTGTACATAGCTGAATATTATGAAAGATGTAATTATACTGGTCAATAATCTCTTATCCAAAATCATTGGGACTATACACTTTTTGGAATGATATTATAATATTTAAATTCAGCATACTGGCATCTATAAAAATAAGGATTCCCTAGGGTTCCACTAATTACTAGCATAACTGATAATGTCAAAAATTTAAAAGTAGCAAAAAAATCGCCTAAAAATAAACAAATTATCCATGAGCAGCAGACACACATCTGACTTGTAAAGGACTAATGTTCTGTAGACTAAACACTCCATAAAAAACCTTTAGTTTTTTGGAGCTTTTTGGCTTTTGGAATTTTATTTTTATTAGGAATTTATGTAGCTTGTGTAAGCTTTCTAGAAGTTGTATCCTGAGGAAAGACTCATCAAGATAACCATTTTAAATTATTCTACTAGAGGTTTTGACAATATGTTGCCAACAACTAAAAAAAATTATTAATGAGTCTATATGAACATGATCGTCATAATATATCATTCTTCATGTAGTGTAATTTATAATTAGATGTACTGTACTTCATTTTGGTTAGTCTAGAGAGCACTGTATCAAAATTAGAGAATTTAGCAGCTTATAAGAGCAATAAACCCCAAACTACAAACTGGTGATTCCTTTATTACAAACAGGATTTATTTATTGTCTTTTAAAAACAAAATATTAATACATCTTATAAGGCAAGAAATACAATATTTATTACTTTGCAATTTTAAATATCTTTAAAATACTTTCGTCTTTTTATAAAGCTTGTAGTAAAAACTTTGGGCCAAAAACTTTATTTTGATCAAATGTTAAAGCCAGATTCTTATTGGGCTATTACAAAGCTAATTAATCAATCAGATATTAAGAAATTTAAACTAGAGATAGGTAATTGTGCTGCCGTTTGGTGTTGAATGTAATAAGTAGAAATAAATAAATTTAATTTAGAATAATATGGAAGAACATTGTCATGGAATGGAACTAAAACCCACAATTCCTGCTTACTATACAGATGTTTTGCCAGTTATGTTATAAAGATCTTTGTCTGATCTTTACATTTACTTCCAGACCAATTAATTAATTTAATTTTGACACAACCATACTGCCCAATCTTCTCACTGACTTTTAATTTGAACCCAAAGTAAAGATTGTACATAAGTCCAGGTACAGTAACAGGCATACCATGCAGTAACACATCTTTTAAATTGCTTGGCACAATAAGCAAGAGTTGCAAGTTTGAGTTTTGTTCCAGGCCAATCTTTTCTCCCAGAATATTCTAAATTAAATTTATTTATTTCTAATTATTAAATTTAACATGAGGCAGCAGCTTAACCACCTATCTCTAGTCCAATTTGTTTAATATTCAATTAATAATTAGCCTCACAATAGCTCAATAAGAATCCAGTTATGTTTGATTAGTAGCATTTATCAAGTTATTTGTATATCTAATTATATAAATTTATTTTGTATGTGATCATCCAGAAGCTTAATTCATTTCTGCACATACATTACAGTATGTTTAACACTACTACAGTATAATTAGCTCATGCTACATAAATTCCTAAATAAAGTTTTACATGGAATTAAGAAGAATTATAAATTATTTATCAATAACTTGGCATCCCTATATAAATTACATAGGAACAACAAGCATTTGTTAAAAATTCCTGTCAAAATAGGAGTCACTTCCCAATTCAAAAGAACAATTTATTATAACTTTAATGTTTCATACAAAATTATACTTGTTTTTACATTTGTTCTAATTTTAATTATAAAAAAATTTTAAAAAATCTTATTAATAATTAATCCTGCAATTCTAGCAATTTAAAAAAGAGGAATTGTATAGTTAATAATCACAAAATCCAAATTATTTCTTCAAACAAATGTAAAAACAGATAGAAAACAAAAGGTTATCAAGTTATCAAAACTGACAAACTTTTAAGTTTTTGTTAATTTACACAATAAATAAAGCAGCAGTATCCAATTACATAAATGTAATGATTGCTGCCAGGTAATGTAATTAAAGTGTACATAAGGACACGAATCTTCTTGTCATCGGATTTAAAACCTATGAGCGTGCATTTAGTTTTGTATTTCGTAGTGCCATCTGCAAGTTAAAATATTATTAAATACTCAATGTAACTTATAAACTTCTTTAATCAATGACATTTACATTTCATGTGTTACAATTTGGGTGTACATTTTAATTTTGTTAGCAGCTTGGAACAATTAAGCATTGGTTTTAAATATGCAACTGAAACATGCTATTTCAGTTTGCAAATCTATCAAGCAGTTGAAAGTTTAAAAAAAAAAATGCATTGATATGGTATTGCAAATTGGAAATTTGTAAATTTTGTCAAGAATAATACTATTGATTTTAAAATATGTATTTAAGAAATATTTAAAGTTTTATAAGTGAAAATTTAACAATAAATATTTTTAAAAAATCAAATTTATACTTACGTCATTTGTTTTTTCTGCCGTAGATTGATTGGTCTCAACACTGCTACTTCTTCCTAATGAATTTTTCAATACTTTGGAAATCCTCGATCTTAAACTTTTCTCTTTTTCTTCCTTTTCTGTTTTACTTGATGAAAGACTTACAGTGTCCATATTTGGTTTCATTACATCAAGACTTTGCGTTCTTAGCATTTTCAATTTATCTTTTAGAGTCGACTTCTTTGATTTACTATCCGTATCAACACTTTCAATACTCCCAAATGTACTGCCTTCTCTTGATGGAAGTTCAGTTTGGTATCTTGTGCTCTCATCATAGCCGAGGACGGATCTTGATGTCCTACTACTGTAAGTATATTCCGATTCAGGAAGAGAAGTGTCAGATTCATATCCGTGAGCAGAAAAGCGGCCCAGATTAAATTTCAAACTCAGCTGACTTCCGGATGGACTTGACAAATTACTTTCATCTCCAGATTCCCATATTTTATGTGAGTCGGGCATTCCAACGGTATAATCCAAAGAAAGACTTTTGCGATTGAGCGATTTTTGTCGAGGAGGTGGGCGAATAATCATGCTGGGTGGAGGAGTTGGATAGTTAGTAAGTTTTTGTGGTGTTCGTCCAAACTTAGGCCCCACATCTTGTACAGAAATTGCTCTAAAGATACATAAAAACACATTAATTTATTACATACTTATTAAAAAGTTTGATAGACTTAACAAAATAAAGTAACACAAAGCATTAATACTGTACTTATATTGAATTATTTAGGATAAAAGATCTGTAAATTAATATTACATATTGGGAATACATAAAATAAATAAGTACTGTTCCTAGGTTTATAATTATATAAAAAAGAAAATCTAACCTTTCTATTAAGGAAATTAATAATTTTAAGAAATTGCTATTCACAACTGGATGGCCAAAGTAGTAATATTCAAGTCTGGGTTGGATGCTCAGAAATTTTATGAATAATTTTATATGAATAATAATAGATTCTGTCTTTGTGACTCTATCAAACCCACAATGGATATGAAAAAAGTTCTCTTAGTGCATGAAGAGTGAAAATATTTTTAAAAAAGTCAGATCAATTAATTAGAAACATGTAAAAGAAGTCATCACGATGGAAAATTCAAACTTTCCTAGATTATTGTTTTGTTCATGAGTATTGTCAGATTAATGAATTTTACTTTCTGAAGCTGAATTAGTATAGTCTTAAATATGTACATACAAAAAATTTTTGGGAATTACTTACAATTCAGTTAAAATTTATTTTTATCTATCTGCAGATTTAAAAAAAACAAAGAAACTAATTTTAATATCAAATTCCCAATGCTATTACAGAAATGTCTTCAATAAAATATCTTATAATTCTCATTTGTCTTCATTTATAGTTACATCTTAGACTTAATTCAATTTACCATTACTATTTCAAAGTTCTTTGTTGGCTTCAAGGGTCTGCAGCCCAGCCTAATTTATTTAGAGGCATTACAGATATAAAGGCATAGAATACAAATATTAATTATGTGCAACAAAATGAAGGTGAGGACCCCAGATATGGCTAGGTATGACCATGCATTAATGTAGTATTTGAACTTAAAATTTAAAATCTTAAAATCTTCAGATTCTAAAATAATCTGAAATACTTTTCCTAATGTATTTAAAATAAATGTCTAAAGACAAGTGATTTTCTCTCCTTAAGTAACAATGTGACCTATAAATTTATTTTATTAATAGTGTAATTCACAGTGTAACAGGCTAATCTCACAGAGAAAACTGATGAAGGTTATATTAATTTAAATTACCGTATTTTACAGACTATAAGACGCTACAGGCTATAAGATGCACCTTAAATTTTAAGCAATTTAAAAAAAACAAATACCTATAAGACGCTACGGACTATAAGACGCACCTGAATTTTGGAGGCAATTTTTCGAAGAAAAAAGTGCGTCTTATAGTCCGTAAAATACGGTAATTAATTTATATTTAGAAAATACTAGCAGGTAAACCTGGCATCGCTTGGGCAAAAAATAAATACAAACATTAAGATTATTATATTTATTTCATATTTCTAACTCTTCTGTTATATTATATTACTAGCTGTTACCCATGACTTTGCCCGCGCAGATTTTGCAAGTAAACATCATTTATATTCAATATTTCAACCATCATAGTAATTATTATATAACACCTACCACTGAGAATGATAAGAATTGCTGAGAATCAAATGAACTGTTTTCAATTTGATCAATTTTCTGAAACGTTTACAATCGTTCTATAATCGAACCAATACGCAATAACAAATTTGAATTTAAAATGGTTCTAACATTTGGTTAAATATTGAAATATATAAAAATATTTATAACAATGTCTGAAATGTTATCAATTTAATACATCTAAGTACTCAATGAAGACTAAACATAGTTGAAAGCAAAAAATTGCATCTAAAAAGTACAGTAGAAGCTGTTCTTCAGGTTAAGCCTTAATCCTCTTCCATGTGGGAGAATTTCCAAAAATCCCTTCATAGTGTGTGTTTTTATGAATTACCCTAACTGTGTACCAAATTTCATCTCTTTAGGTTCAGCGGTTTACTCTGGGTGACAAAGAATCAATCAGTCAGTCAGTCAGTCAGTCAGTCAAGACAAGTAATTTTATATATTTAAATAGTATCTGATTTATATAACTATGAACATTATCTTACATAAGGGTTTATCACACCAAGTGTCCATCTAACAGATTTTTAAAATTTTCTTCCTCTACTGTACACAATTTTAAAAATGTGTTAGATTGGTCACTCAATGTGATAAACCTTTACGTAAGATAACCTTTGTAGTTATATAAATCAAATACTATAAGAAACATTGAAATTAAAACAATATAAAGAGTTTGGTTATTTCAGCCTACCATTGTTGTGTTTATAGTAATACTCAGATGGCATGAAATGGCACAATTTCATTGGTCAAATAGAACCCAACTGAATATACAATATCTCAAAATTTTTAAGACATTGTATTATTTTCTAATGTTAGCACTAACAAACTGTTTCATTCACAGCCAAATTTCAAATAGGGATCTGCCAATGAATCAAATTTCACAAAAAATAGACCAAACACTTAAACTTTTGTACATCACAAAATGTGATGTACAGTACAAAAAGAAAACATTAATATGGCTCTGGCACGTTACGCTAGTGCTCTGGGACCAAGCTATCCTAATATACAGGGTCTTTGACTGGCAAAACATTAGAGCATTGGAAGCCATAGAGATCTACAGGGCAGACAGAAGTGGAGCCTGCATCAACACGGATGCCATTCATGTACCAAATGCATGGAAGTACTATTTAGACTCCTAAAATATATACGTCATATATGATACATCACAGCCTTTATTCAAACTTTTTTGAAAGTTTTAAAATTAAAACACGGCTACATTCTATAAATAGAATGGTTTTTTTGTTTTACATTTCCTGAAGAGGGCCAATAAAGTAGTAGCCGAAAACGTTCAAATATTGAATTTGGGTGTTTCTTTGCTGGAAATTTTGCATTTAGGTGTGATTCTCTAGAGCAGAGATGGGCAACCTGCGGCCCGCATTCAAATATTTTGCGGCCCGCGACGCATAAAATGTGAATAAATATATCAATTTCCCAGCTTAAGGAAGTATGCAGCAAAAATTCAAACGTTATTTTTACAACTTATGTATGTGAATAGTTTTTCCAGCAATGAATTTAGTAAAAATTAAAACAAGAAACTGCTAACAGACACATGGAAACTAATTTAAAACTAGCAGTGACGAATATTTAACCAAATATTTCCAATATATTACGTTTACATCAGTTCCAGAAGCTAAATTAAGTATACCTATGCTAATTTATAATTATATATGAATAAATAATTCTGATTTACCAACATTTTTTTTTTTTTCTCTTTCTCTTGTATGCAGCCCGCATCAGTTCAAAAGTCTTAAAATGCGGCCCTTACATAGAAAAAGGTTGCCCATCCCTGCTCTAGAGTGTATAGAGTGCACAAACATCCTCATTTATATATATATGGATTAAACTAATTATGTACAATAAAATATATTTTCTAATGATGTAAATAAAAATGCATTAAATAATCTTCAAGTTATAATTGAAACAATAATCTTACCTTCGAACCGATGATCTTTTAGCCGCATCATCTTCGGGAATCGTAATAGTTATTGTTTGGATTTGTTCCAATTTCTTTTTTAACTAAAAATTAATTTGTTATTAATATAAAATCTTCCACTCGTAAATCCTAAATGTATGTAGAATAAATTTTGTGCAGGATTAATTTACCATATCTGCTACTTTACTTGCTTCATCTAAATTAGATTGATTCAAAGTTAATCTAGAGTATGATTTTCTTCTCTCTAAACTGGAAACTGCTTCGGGAGTTGAGTCAAATTTAATTAAAGCTGTCAATCTTTTAATCTAATAAAAATATTTTAATATGAAGTCGTAATTATTTTTTTTAATCTATTATTTTAAAATAAAAATGTGTTAAATTTAATTTTATTTAAGTTTAACGATTGATTTTACTAGTAAAACATCAAAATAATCAATCATATAAATAAGTTTATTTAGATTATATGAAAAATACTAATTTAATAAAATCTGCAAGTAAAACCTTGACATTATTTGTAATAAATTGACAGGAATTCATCAAATTCAGTCCCTCCTTTATTAATTTTTATTTCCGTAAACAATACTAATGACATTTTTAAAATAGTATGTCTTTTAAACAGAACTTTTCTCTCTATTTTGGGAACAAAACTGAAAGAGAGATGACTGAATTTGATGAATAAATATTATTATTATATATTAATTACTAGTACAAATTAATACTAATTATTAATACTAGTAATTAATATTAATATTAATTTGTATTGATCCAAACAAGTATTGCATATTGTTAAATGTAATTTTTTCTTTATTAAATGTGTTTTGAATGATATTGTTAACTAGAACATTGCACAATTTTGTTGTATTGAGATAAAATTGAAGCAGAGCTGAAAAGAAAGAAGCGATCCCTTCACCTGTTAGGCATAAAAGAGATGATCCTTATACCCGATAAACGCAGACAGGTGAACTTTGCACTTTCTGCCTCAAAAGGGGATAATCTTGTACCTGCCAGACATGGGAGAAATGATCCTTGCACATGTCAACATAGAAGAGATGCAATCCAAGAACAAAGCAATTGCCATCGATTGCTTTGTTCTTGCGTTATCTTCATTTTTCATGCTTATTTTCCGTTAGGTGCATGTAATTCCGTTTTTATTTTTGACCACTAGACCTAAATTCAGTTTGGCGTGCTCAGTCACATGAAAGAGCACAGACATTGTCACTTTAATACTCTTGTATATTGAACACAAAGTCATGAACTCCTACCTATTTTTACTTTCCCAGATCTGTTATATATAACAGAGGGAAAGTATGACGGTCAAAAAATGACCCCCTAAAATTTTTACATTATTGAACTTGAAATGTCGAGAAATGCAAAAAAATCTGGAGATTTTTCTGTACGTATAGATGTTAGTGTGGAGGAAGGCATGATTTTGTTCACCTACCTGTGCTTTTTGTTGAAAATTTCTGAAATTTTGCAGGGAGGTTTGTGTGTTAGGGAGATTGATACTATTAAATTTTGATGGTTAAAGGTTGACAGGATGAGAAGATAAAGAAGGGTTGTGTGTCATATCTCAAGTCAGGTCAGACTTAATGACAATTCTACTCATTATTAGTACAGTAGAGCATCGATTATCTGAAACAATTCAGGACTGAGGCTGTTCGAATAATAGATTTTTTGGATAACTGATTACGTACAAAAAAATATATTAACCTATTCCATGTTGAAATTCGTACAAATCCTGGTGCGTCCTTAAGTACCCTTTTGTGGTCGTGCCAGTGCTGCCAGCTAAAACATGTACACAACAAAAATAATATTGGAGTAGCCCAAGACATAGCCAAATATTGCAGTGCCACAGCACTAGCAGAAATTTAAATTTACCGACTGGAATGCTTTTGGTTAACCATTTAGCATATTGGTTCATCAATATTCGGATAATCAATGCTCTACTGTATTTACAATTTTTTATACAACATGTCCCTACCCTAAAAATGAAGCTTTTTGCCATTTTATAATAATTAAAAATATAAAAAGTTTTTAAATAAAATATCATAACAGATGGCACCACCAAAATTTTAAATGTTGCTGGGAAAGTTAAGCAACTCATTGCTGGAATTTTTACATTTAAATGGACCAACATTAATTTCTGGATTCCTTGTCTCAATCAATAAAAATGGCAAAGTTTTATCAAAATTAGGCCATTAAATTTCAAGAACAAACTTGATTCTATAAGTCCATAAAAGATCTATGGGCTAATAGAATTGAGTTCTATGTGCTATTTATACTCATTGCAAAATTCAACTGATTATTGAGAGCAGTAAATGCAGATGATTTCACTGCCAAGAGTTAGGAACAATGTGTTGAGATTTGGTTCATAGACTGAATGAAAAATTGTTATTACTGTATATAATATCATTCAAATGCCATTTGAAGTACTTTCAACAAAGTAAAATATTGATAATTCTGTTGAAGAAACTGGTTTAGAGCATTTCATTAACACCAAATGCATTAAAAATTGTTTAAGTTTAAGAAAACAGCCTCACTGTTTACTATAAGGGAAGATATTCTATAAACTGATATGTTCAATAATAATAAAAAATATCTAGTTAAAGTAATATGAATAATATATAAATGTTTTGCTGTCAATAAGATGTATACAACAAAAAAATTGTAATTTTAGGATACCAGTCAATGTGAGGAAGGTTTGCCCTCCCACCCATATAAATATTGTTGTAATTTTCACCAACGTACATTGTAAGTTCTTTCCTTTTTTAAACTTGTTGTTGTTATACATTTATGTTGTGTTCTAAAAAAAACTTTTTTGGTTTAGCACTGAAGAGGGGTTGGAATACATTAGACCAACCCAAAATGCATATGATGTAATTCTAAATAAAATCAAGTTGCCAATGATATTGCTGTGAGATTGGTCTACCAATAATTTTTGGATTACAGAGACTAAAATCACAATATGAATAATAAAAAATAAGAACTATGAACATGTGTTTTTATTCTTCGGAATTCAACTTGCAAATCAAAAGTAATTTCCTTATTACCTTTTTTATATTGTGAAGAGATAATTTTGTGAATGAAAACATCAGTTGGAAATATGATCATATATAAAACCTATACAAAGAAAATCTTACAAAATTTGATAATAGATAGTTTGAAATGATTCATTCTATGTCTGAAAAACATTAATTAATTAAAGTAGAACTCAGTTTATTCTGTCTTATGGAGTTTTTAATTTCTTTCAGTTCTAAAGAAAAACTAACTTCCAAATATATCAAGCAAATATTAAGCAATTTATTATTAAATTAAACACAGGGAATAAATTTAGATAGAGTTAGATAGCCTAATAAATAGGATTTAACAATTTTGATAAGCCCTCCAAATTGTTAAATCCTATTTATTAGGCTATCTAACTATCTAAATTACAGTCATGGGCTAAAAGCGTCATTTATTATTATTACAGGGAATAAAATAACTGTTGTCAATAAAGAAATCACCACCATTCTATACAAGAACTCATTTTATACAAATTATGTAAAACTGTTATAAAAATATTTTAACATTAGAAATAAAAATGAAAGTAGGATATAGAAATTTTAATCTTAATTAATCTAAAAAATATCCTAATTAAGAAAAAGGCGGATTATTGAAATTATGTAAAATTAAACAACTATGCTTTGATTAACGTTAAAAATTATATTATGCTTATTTTTTTTATTAAAAACAATTTTAATATAGCATGAACTTGTATCCACGAGGTATGTAACATACACAAATTGATAGAGTAACTGTCTAAATTTCATCTCTCATCTGCATTTGAACATCTCATTCTCTATTACCTCTAGGAAGTACTCCTCAACATTTTGTTTTACAGTTTGCAAAGTCAGAATGGCTCATCATTGTGCAACACGGATAATCTGCAGGAGCTGTAGAATTGTGACTGCTAAGGAAGGAATGGAAATGGATATGCTGCAATGGGTGTAGGAAAAATTTGAGTATCAGTTAGATGTGATGTGATGTGATGTGTTGAGAAATTGTAATGGACAAATCTGAAACTTGGATGGTTTTCCGATATTTTAATGTACTTTACAACATTCTCAAATAATAATTAACATAATTACAATAATTTAAAATGGTAACATTCTTTTTGGAAGACAATAAACAAAATTGTAAATGGATAATGATAATTATGTTTACTGAAAAAATTTTTAACTAAATTGGATAATTATACAGATTTTATTTGAATATGAGAGCTATATACTTATTACTTATCTAATTATATTATTTCATTAAAATAGATAAATTAAATGAAGAAATTTATTTATTTTAGAATCATAAAATATAATTTAATACTATATATATAAAAGTCAGAACTAATTTGAATTTATGTTTTAAATACCTGTGAATTTTTATAATTTTAGTATTCATATCATTTCCTTGAAATTTTATGTTTAATAAAATTATTTATCATTATTATTTTTTAAATAAAGCTATACCTTATTTTATGAATAATAATACATAAAATGCATATATATACAATCAAACCATGATACAGTGCTGTCCAAAACAGCATCTTTCCCAAATTACCATTGAATAGTTGTAAATGTTTCTTTTCAGTAAATATTAAATAGCAAAACGTTCAGTATCCATGAATTAGTAAACATACAAATCTGCATTACAGCCAAATATCACCAAGTTACATGATTTTCAAACTCTCAAGCTTGCATATAAACTTCATTACTATATACAATTCTTATTGTTTGACGTGTTTTGGTTTGGTTAGTAAACTTTTATTGATGTGAGGACCATTTTGGTCAAGATGCGTCAGTATTTCAGTTTTATGTCACACTCAATTCAGTGCCAATTTCAGAGAAAAATAACGTTTGATTGTAGTTTGAAACATTTTTTTAAATACTCACTTGATCAATTTGCTAATTATCTAAGATTTCACATCAAGAGTATTAAAGATTAATAGTTGATTATTAATAGTAAAATTTTTTAATCATGTTAGAATATTAAATATCAAAATATCTAATATAAAAAATACATATAAGAATTTAAAAAAGAATAAATCTTTTCATATCATATATTTTAGAAAATATCAGAATATGAAATAAACTGTTTTTTGCTTAAATTCGAATTTAAATGTAATGAATACATTTCGTTTGGCTTTTGATTAGTAATGTGTGTTTTATATAGCTTTGAAACATTATTCTAAAACATTGCCAAATTTCCAAAAATATATGTACATATATAATATTTATTTAACATATACAATATATTGACAATTAAGAAAATCTAGAAGTAATAATACAAATCACTAAATCAATATTTGATTTAGTGATTTGTATTACAATTTATTAAGTAAATAATACAGTTTTCTTAAATTATAATCAGACATTTCAGATTAATAAATATATAATTTTAGCTGAAACTAATCAAATAATTTAAAAAGGCAATGGGATCGGTAAAATTTTCAATTCTAAAAAACTTTAAGTTAAAAACCAAGTAGAAAAAACTACTCTTTAAAATCTGACTTCGAGTGAGTTAAGAAACAAATAAACAGAAACGAAAAGATGCTATACTTTTTTCATAATTTTCTTGGTTCTATTCCCCAAATGCATTTCGCCAAGCCTCATCAGTGGGTAGTTGAGTTTTGGTAACCTCCGTTCCTTTTATGCTGGATGATGTTTTCCCAGCATGCATCTATCTGCATACCGTCATTCAGATTGATTAAATTTGCATATTCTTTTATACAAAAATGTTCTATTATTCTACGTTTTAAACAATCTTCTTCTTTATAAAGTATTTTTATATTATTTCTGTCTATGTTACAAATCAAACATAGACATTTTGTAACATAGACAGAAATAATATAAAAATACTTTATAAAGAAGAAGATTGTTTAAAACGTAGAATAATAGAACATTTTTGTATAAAAGAATATGCAAATTTAATCAATCTGAATGACGGTATGCAGATAGATGCATGCTGGGAAAACATCATCCAGCATAAAAGGAACGGAGGTTACCAAAACTCAACTACCCACTGATGAGGCTTGGCGAAATGCATTTGGGGAATAGAACCAATAAAATTATGAAAAAAGTATAGCATCTTTTCGTTTCTGTTTATTTGTTTCTTAACTCACTCGAAGTCGGATTTTAAAGAGTAGTTTTTTCTACTTGGTTTTTAACTTAAAGTTTTTTAGAATTAATAATTTTAGCTCCCTATACAGGGTGGTCCATTTCAATCACTCCACTGTAATAACTCAAAAAATATGCAACCTACAAAAACAAAATTGGTTCAAAGATATTTTTGAGCTATTTAAGTGCAGTGATTAAAATAGACCATCCCACATAACTTAAATATATGTCAATTTATAAAGCAACAATGATTTTGGTAGGAAAAATTAAATAATATATTTTGATGGACAGTATAACAGTTAAATTAATATTTTCAAATTAATGATTTTATATAAACAAGTCAAAATTAACCTTTTAATAAAAAATTAGTATTGACCTGAATCATTTGTAAATAAAAAGTAAGTAGTATGTATAAACATATTAGCAATATTAAGCAAATTAAAGTTAATAAGCACATATAATGCAAATGAAATGGGTGAAACTAATAAAATTTAGTATAAATTTGAAATGAGTGTTAATATATTAAAATTAATAAATATAAATTAATATATTAATTATGATTTAACTGAAGATTTCAGATATCATCTAATTGCTGCATTTTTAAACTTACTTTAAACACTGGTCGCATGCACTCCTGTTATGGAATCATGATGGATAAAATATACATGCCTTGATGGATAAATCAACTAGTTGCATGCCGGGTTGAATAGTTATGCAAATATCAAAATATCTGCCTTGGCAGAATATTTCCAGCTACACAAAAAATCTAAAGTTAATATGAAAGTAAATATTAAATAAATAGCAAAATTAATGGATTAAAGGAAGTATAACATGCATTCTAATCATAGTTATCTTATATATAAAGATATGCTGAATAAAGATAAAAATAAGCACATTTAAATTTCATTTGTGTATATAGAATGTAACAAAATTCTCTACCTTCTAATAAAATATATGATATTTATTAATAAAATTTCTTTAGAAGTTCAATTATGTTGAAAGTTAGGATTCTTATTATCAGTTAGAAGTTAAAAATAAACATTAATAGAACATGGCTATCAGAGATGTTGGCCATAATAGATAAGTTGACTGGTAAAGCCACTATAATCAAACTTCTGAAATTTGATACAAGAAATTTCTGGTTTTGAAAAACAGGTCTACTTCTGCTTTACTATTTGTAAACAATTTTTTATATAGAATGAGATGTTTCATCAGAAATAATATAAAACTGTAACTGATATTACAAAACTTATATCAGAGGCAGTCAATGACACGTGTATTTCAAAGTCTAACAAATTTTTTAAATGCTTTACTATTTCTGGTAGCAATGTTAAACTACAATCCCCCTTCACCTACTTTTTCCATTGACTCTATTCCTATTAATTATGTTACATCATTCAATGATCTGGAAATAATCTTTGATACTAAATTTACTTTTAAAAATCACATTGATGAAATAGTTAAATTTCTAACTATTAGATGTGGAATATTATGGTGATTTTGTAAATCTATCTTATCTAAAAATGCATTAAGAGCTTTTTTTTTTTTTTTTTTTTTTTTACTAATTTTCAGTCTTGCATTGATTATGGATTACCCATTTGGTCTATGGCTGCACCTTCCCTTTACAATAAAACTCCTACAACTCTTGAAAAACTTTACTTATCTTTTAAAAAAATTTATGCAATTTACCATATACTCAGAATCCTAACTTTGCAGGGATTAGATTAGGTTTTTCTTCATTTTTTGAGCATATCAAATATTTTCACCATTTACTTTATTTTAAAATTTTTAATTGTTTTATTTATTATGATTGCCTATTTTTACAGGCAATCATAATAAATCCTTCTGTCGAAAAACCTATGACCTTCATCTTGTGTGTATCTTAAAGGTTCTTTTTTTTTTTTTTTTACCATATTTTTCAAAATTTAAATAATTTTGATTTTTTTTTCCTTAATTTTTCTTGTTTTAAATTAAAATGTAAAAACACATTATACAATTTTTACTTTTATTTAATTGTTGTTTTTTTTTTTTATTAGTTATATTTATATTTATATATTTATTAATTTGGAGGTAGATATCAATTGTCCTTCAGGACTTTTCTGCTTATTTCTAAAAATAAACAAATTTTGTCTCCAGAATTTCCAACTTTGTTGCAGATCACTGGAAGCTGCTATTGTAAAGTAAAAGTCTGTTTTTTAACAAAGCCTTGTTATATAAGTTTGCAAGAAACACACTCATCATAACTAGTTTTGAAAAGAAAGCTAATTGATCATAATATGATCAATAAGTTTTTAAGAGGTATATCTATATTAATGTACAGTACTACTGCATTATATCACATCCTGATATATTACTTATTTAGATATATTGCACTGTTTTTTGTCTTCAAAATATAAAACCACTTTAGCTTGTAATTTTTAAAAATCAGTTTTCATTGAATTTCAACTGGCAAAGAAATACTATCTTATTTTATCACTGATTTTGTACTCTACTATTGTATAAAAACAATATACAAAAAGCAAATCAGTATGGAGATGATAAAAAATAGACAAAATAGGTAAGATAGATAGATACACCAGTTATATTGCTCATTTGGTTCAGCTTCTGAAAAGCATGTTATGAGGAGCTACTATAATTTTTACTTTCAGTCAGTCAACAAAACAGTTATCATTTAATGTGTTTTAATTACTATATTTTGTTTTTATAATTGAAATACTTCATTGAGAAAATTGTTGCATTTCAACAGATCTCATATTTTACAAAAAATGACAGAGGATTCTATTACTACTATATACATAAAATTTTGGTAAAAAACTTTTAAATTATTTTGAAATAAATTAAAAACAAAGCAATTTAAATTTTTACAATAAAAATATTCTTAAAATTTTAAAATTTCAAATTAATTTAAAATAAATTAAATAAAAGTAGCCCATGAAACAGCTAGTTATATAAAATTATTCATATGGCTTATGAACATTAGTCTTTTTTCACATATTTATAATAGTAATGACATGGATTTTAACAAAATTTCATTTGAAATGTGAAATTCATCAATATTTTAAAATTTTAGTTCTATATTAAATACTTATCTTTCATGAAAGTTTTTTCATTTATGATATTTATCTCAAGAGGTAAAGGTTCCTGAAAATTGTAGTGTTGCAATATTATTTTCTAAAGTATAATCTTTTAATAGTTCAAAACCAAAAATAGTCCTAAACCATTGCATTTTTATAAAAATAATTTAAACTAAGATCATACTGTTTGTTAACATTGCGTTTGACATTGAAGTTCATAATTTTGACTAAATTTAAAAAACTTTTTCTTTAATCACATTTAAAGTTTATTAATTTGTAAATTTAACAATTTAACAGTTGGATGAATATTTAATTTCTAAAGTTTTATTTACATGTACAAAACTATAATGTTTAGTCAATCAGGTTGTGACTGTTAATCTGATTCATTATGATAATAGAAAGAATCAAATTTTGTATATTATATATTCCTTATAATAAACTATAAATATATATTATTGTAACTTTTTAATATTTAATCTTTGACAATGATCAAAAACATGAAAGTTAAATCATAAATTGCATTGTAGATAGGCCATAATATGGAAATTCAGTGTACATAGGTAAAATAGAAATAAATATGTAACCTCCTATTTTCTTGCAAAGAAATTTTCTTTTTAATTTTCTAAATTTTTATATTTTATCTGCATTAATATGCAATTAAAATAGAGCATTAAATATTTATACATTCAAATATGTATATCTGACAGAAATCTAATCAATGCTTTTATCATCTGTAATGTGTAAATTTATAGCAAATAAAAATCTTAATGCAGATTTCAATAAAAACTGCTGAAAAAATTATTCACATTATTATAATTAAAAAGAATATAATTATAAATTTCACAAATATGTATGAAGACTGTACTTACATCATTTTCCATATTTTTTATTTGATTTTGTACATCTTGTGAAACAATTAACTGTTGTTTCCATTTTTCTTGGTTCTTTTCAACTGCTTCTTTATCTTGTCGTAACCATTCATATTGAGTTCTCAGTTTTTCGTAGGAGGTTCGAGCATCAACACTTTCTCCATGTAGCTAAAATTAATATTGAATAATGCAGTTTATTAAATTCTTTTTTGTTTGATATAGTATTTGGAATAATGCACTTAATCCAATTAATTTAGAAATTTTCATTACGAGAAATAAACAGCTTTGAAGACCTTTCTAGATATTAATTTTCCAAAAACAAAAATGAAAATTGTAGATGAAACTAGTCAATTGTAAATTAAATTGTTTATTAACTTTTACTCAATTTTAAATGAATGAGTTTAATTGAGTGTTATTTTCAAAAAAATAAAAATAAATGACTTTTGATTATTGACAAAATTAAATAATTCATAATTTGTTTTCGATATTATAATTAAAGTTATTGACCTATTATCATCAATAAAAATTCACTTTAAATTTAAGAAGAAAAATTAATTTATAAAATAAATTATTTTATAAATTAATTTTTCTTCTTAAATTTTTTACAAAAGTAATAAACTATGATAATGACTAATTAAATTTTAAATGAAATAAAGTTTTAAAAGCATTATAATCATATATTCACTAAATCACAATATTATGTTTATTAACATTGTTATTCTTTTACCTGTGCCATTTTCTTTTTAATATCTCTGTGTTCTTTCTCAATGGCATTTTTGAGATCATGAAATCGTTTTTTTGCATCACGTTTTTCTTTATCTCTTTGTTTTTCTACATTAATTAACTTAGATTTCAGGTCCGACATAACATGTTGCGCTTCAGACAAAAGACGCTGCTGTTCTGCTCGTTCCTTCTCCCAAGCTAACTCTAAACGTGTTCTGGCATAGGTTCTTGATGATCCTCTTGCACTTTCTAATAATTTTTGTTCTTCGAGCTGCAGTTGTAATAAAATAAAAATCAGTAGTAAAAAATATAAAAATAAACAATTTAATAACAACAATCAATGAAAATATAGATTGTTGTTATTAAATTATTTAGATATTGTATTGCTTTATATTATTCAATATATTATAACTTCATTAACATCAAATTCTTTAAATGAAATTCAAATAATTATTTTATTATTGTAATTTTCTACTATACAATGTTAACAAGATAATTTAATGAGTTATTTTATGATTATCACATTCTGAAGCTACATTATAAATCCCAAATTTTAAAGCTTCATAATATTAATTCCAATTTTTAAATTTCCTAATCAAACCGCATTTTCTCCTGATTAGATGTTATGCATCATCACATGTACAGTAGAAATATTTTTATAACGAAGTTGTGTCGACAAAAACATAATATATTATCTTTCCTTTATTTTTATAGTCCTTTTCTTTATAAAAATCAAGTATCTGGTTTCTTAATTTTAATAAAGGATCTCTACCAAATTGTTATTCACACCACATTGAATTTATAAAACCTAAGCAATTAATAATTAATAGTATTTACAATATAAATCTATATATATATATATATATATACAGTATAAATGACATTGTGTCAGTAATAGTTTTTTGAAATGGTTTTAGGCTATCACAAATCATAGTTAAATATTTTCAATACAATTTAAACAGTTTTTAGAAAAAAAAAGACCTAGAAAATTAAGATATAATTTTTCTTTTAATATTCCATTCATTTGAGATTAAATAAATTATAGTAAACTGTTGAAAATTATTGAAAAAAAGTTAACTGAATAATAGTCTTAATATCAGAAAAAAATATCATCCAACCATCAAGCCAAATTAAATTGGGCAATATTACACAATAATTAATAAATAGAAATTACACGAATAGAAATTAGAGGTAGATGTTAGGCACCATCTCTTGTAGAAAGTAATAACTATAATTTTAATATAATTTAGAATAGTCTAGAAGAAAAGAATTGGCCCAGAGCGGGGGTCGAATCCACAACCTCTGCTTACCATGTGATGTGCTGGCCAGTTACATCATCCATACTTCCAAGAAACTCTTCCATTCCAGACAAATTTAAACTTTAAATTTACACTGGTCAGTGCATCACATGGTAAGCAGAGGTTGAGGATTCGACCTCTGCTCTGGGCCGCTTTTCTAAATTATTCTAAATTATATTAAAATTATAGTTACTACTTTCTACAAGAGATAGCGCCTAACATCTACCTTTAATTTCTATTCATGTAATCTCTACTTATTAATTGTTGTACAATATTGTCCAATTACTCTGACTGATGGTTGGATGATGAGTAATACATTGGGTTTTTGATATGTTTATTCAGAAAAAATATTTTCAATGTAAATGGCATTAAATTTTATTTCCTATTCTGTAAGGTTATTCAAATGAAATATGATTGTGACTAACATAGTTACAAATTATAATAATTAATAGAGTATCCAAAAATTACAGATTATTTTTGTACTATAATTCAATTAATTTATGATTTACGATTGTTTGTTGATCATTATGTATCTTAGGTTATGATTTTTTGTTATATTTGAAACAGAAAAAAACATACCTGATTAATTCTTGATTGCAATTCAGCAGTTTCTATTTCCCAACTATTCTTATCAGTTTCATATTGCAACTTCAAGCTTTTGTTTTCAAGCAAAACATCATCCAATTGCTCATTGATGTCTTCTAATTTTAATCTTTCTTCGTCTGATAACATTTTTGCCATTTCCATCTATAAATAAAAATATTTTTATTTATGAAAATCTAATTAAAAATTACAAACTTTTATGAATTAACAATTTGTGTAGCACATGATTCAATATGTAAATATTTGTTAAAGCATCACTCAAAAAGAAATTTGTAAAAATAAATGAATGATCGTATTTTAGTTTTAAAAAGTAAAATATTTATTTTCTCTAAAGGTGTTATGTATGTAAACCTCCAGGGGATAACCCACACTGCAGTGGCGTGCCGTCATTGGAAGCGATGGAAGCGCCGATTCCACCTTTTAATGACCTTCCCTTGAATTTTATAAAATATAAATTTTCATATTTTAACGTACTTTGAATTAATTATAATTAATATTTTATTATAACTGCATTATGTATTGTTTACAAATTTCTATACTACATGTGAAAAAAAACGATAAGATTGCTATTGTATATTCGAATAATTCAGTGGCGGAAGGAATGTCGAAACCGGGTCAGTCTCCAATCAGCCAGATTATACAGGCATTAGCACATGCGGTTTACAGCACCCGGTTTAGCTGGTAGAAGCGACACACTCATAAAGAGTACAGCTTTATATCCTGGAGCAGTTGTGGGCTGTTAGCCACCTGCCTGTCATATTCCAAGCAGCCAGATTATAGGCATTGGCGCATGCGCTTTACAGAGCACCAACGTCACCCGGTTTAGCTGGTGGATGCTTCACACATAAAGCTTATAATTTTATATCCCGGACCGGTTGTGGGCTGTTAGCCGCCTGCCTGCTAGATATTCGGCCACCCTCGCCCGATTATGTGAATCACGAGTAGACTAGATCAACGGCGGGCAACCCCCGGCCCGCGGGCCAGCTACGGCTGGCGAAAAGTTTCTATCCGGCCCGCGAGATCTTTAATAGATTATTAAATTGGAAAAATAACTAATTAATAGTTATTTTTCCAATTCTTTGTAATTTTCGAAAACGATAAGAGAAATAAATGTAGTAATTAACTTTTTATTTATTTATTTCATATTTGCAGACTAAAAAAATTACGAGTCACAAAAAGGCGTCAATTAACTACTACGGCCCGCGGAAAAACGTAAAATTTATTCTGGCCCATGTTATAAAAAAGGTTGCCCACCCTAGACTAGATTTATAACTTAACCCAACCGATAGGAGTTTACTGGCATGTTTTTATGATAGTTCTGTATAGTTGACAGGAGTTTTAAAAAAAATCCATTAAAATATCTGATATATTTGTTCTGCGTTTATTCTGCTCTCCCATCTTATATTACTTACGAATTTCAATGTTAAACTGGTGATATTACGATTATAGTATGTCCCATCTGTAAGGGAATGCAGAAAAAATGTGTACAATTCTTGCATAATGTTAAAAAATTAACTGTTACTTTGGCAGCGTCATTTACAACCAAATTTAATGAATGAGACGTACAAGGGACAAAAAAGCTCTAGAATTTATTTTCTTTAAATTTACGATTTATATATCCGTTTTCATAAAAATTTGTCTTTCCAATGTTTTCCCAAGACTACAGATATTCCAGTACAAAGTAACTGGTTTCGACTTATTTCTACTAAGAAGTAGTTAAATAATTAAGAGATTAGGGAATGGGGACATAAATAAAACCCTGCATAAAAGAGCCAGAATTTCACTTAAACAAAAGCTCAACCAAACCAATCACTAGCTCAGTACAGTGGGGAACTGATTTCCGTGTACACCTGGTATTAAAATGAATTAGTTAGAAAACAAATGACTATTAACTTTAACATATTTAGATTTTTACAGCTATGGTGAGAAACGTTTAAAATTTACAACAGCCCTGTGGCGTCCTTTGAGATATACTAATGACGCGACAAAAGAGGCATTTGACATTGACCGGTATTGGTCGGCACCCTCGGGATTTGGCAACCTGGTGCATGCACGCGCCGCACACCTACCAGGACCAGTAGCGTAGCGAAGGGGGTGCAAGGGGGTGTATCATGCTCCGGGCGCCACTCGCAGAGGGGTGCCCAAACGGTCTCCAAGACAAACTATACGTGTTTCTGGAAGGGGGAGGGAGGCGCCAATAAAGTGTCGTGCCTCGGGCGCCAGTTATGTTCGCTACGCCACTGACCAGGACGTCTCTGATTCCATTCATTAGCCGCTCGTAGGGAGCTATTTCACTAAGTGGATTGTTTTAAGATTTAAAAAGAAAAGAATATTTTGTTATTTTTATGTACGTTTCTTCACAAAGTTATATTTAATTATAAGTTTCTTTAAAAGTATATTCATACAATTGAAGAATTTTTTGTACTAGGCATGTATGTTCGTCACACATTTTGTTTTACTAAGTAAGTTTTTTTTTATAATTTTAATTTTAGCCCTTATATCGTGGCTAGTGATTCAAAAATTTATTTTAAAAAAGTTTTGGCTCAAGACCGTATAATGAAAAAGAAAACATTATTAAAAGAGAAAGATCAATGCCTAAATTAAATATAAATACATGAACAAAAAATTTCGACATTTTGACGATAAAATTTATGACGAATGACGATTCTTTCGTAAAATTGAAGCAATTTGGAAATCAAAGCGGAATAGAATTTAACATTGGTAGACAATATAAAATAAATATTGAAAATTATAACAAGATAATTACGATTAATAGATGTTATATGTTTTTTCTCAAAGCAAGAATTGGCATTTAGAGGGCATAGGGAATTTATTGAATCTAATATGAAAGTTCAATATAATTACCTCTGTTATTTATTAAGTACGTCAGATAATCTATTAAAAATACATTTAAAGAAGTATACGGTTTTTACTGGCTTATCGAACGAACGAATACGAACGGGCCCTGATGCGCAATTAATTTATTGCCCCTGTAAGTCGGCTTCTTACACAAACACAGCTTCCCTATCATCAAATGTCACGGCACGCCACTGCCACACTGAATTGTCCCTTGACCTAGTTAGGCGACCCCGTACCTTTGACCTTTGTCTCCAGTCAGTCATGCATTACCTGTAGTGACACTTAAGACCTGGAGAGACAAAGTTATGTTTGTTTTATAATAAAGTTAATTATATATGTTAACAAGTAATCATTTATTTTACGGACATAACCAAAGAAAAAGTCTAATTTTTTCTGACACCTCTAGAAATACTGTCACTAATCTTAAAATCAATAATAATGATACAATAATACAATCCTATAACTATATCATAGAAAAATTCTGTCTTACTATATAACTTAAAACAATATATAATACTTTAAATATTTTTAAAGTATTATATATATATAGATTTTATTTTAATTTAGAGCAAAATAAAAATTACTTTGCAAAAGAATTTTTGACAGTAATCAAACATCTTAAAATTAATATTATCGTATTAAATAAATTTTGATACCATTTTTTCTCTTCTTATAGATCCAGATAAAACTTCTTTAGTTTTGGTTTCTGAACTCGTCAATTTTTCTTTAAGTTGATCTCTCTCTCGAGCTAACGATATAATTTGAGTTTGCATATTTTGCATTTCTGAGTTCATCATTGTCATACGACCTTCATAATCTCCTTTCAGTGCTGCTAATTCTGCTTTGTAGTCTTCTCGCATGCTATCTGATCGTCCTATGACTGAAAGAGATCTACTTGTTTTTTCTGCTCTTTCTGCATCTGCTAGTTTTTTACTTATTTCTTCCAACTATTTAAGTTGAAAAATAAAGTAAAATTTTTAAGTATTACTGTTTGATTGCTTAAATCAATTTACTATTGTTTCATAAATACTTGCCCTTTTTCTTAATCGTTCCCTTTCATCCTTTAAATGACGTTCTTCTTTACGATATGATTCTATCAAACTATCCTTTTCTTCAATTGTATCCTTCATTCTTCTTTTTTCTTGGTCCCAAGATGAATATTTTGCAGCTTTTGCTTGTAGTTCTTTAACTCTATCCTGAATAAAATAAACAAAATAAATCTTGATTTTTCTTCTTTAATGCTTTCAACTCTTTATTTTAGAACTTATTCATTTAGTAGATATATATCAATAATTTTAAATTTAAGATTTGAGTTTTACACTGTGATTTTAAATCTAAATATTCTTAAAATTATTTTTGCAAAACAAAATTTTATTTTGACATCTTCAATTAAAGATTTTAAAAAACTTTAATTGATAAACTAAAATCCGTTAACTCATTACCTGACCTTAGTAACTATACTTAACATTACTAGTTACATTCTAATTGTAAAATATCCATAATTATTTAAAGTTTGTAACCCTTCTGTATTTCATATGTAACCATGTATGATTAATCCAATGGGACACTGATCTGCAATGTAAACCTTTTGACAGATTGCAAACTAATATTTACGTTAGAAAAATGTTTTATTATATTAGTCAAATCTTAAAAACTTGAGAGCAATTATTCGTTCCTGTTTATTCATAACTTTTAAGGTTTAAAATAATCTATGAAATTCCTATTCAATTAATATTACACAGATAAATTAAAGATTAAATGTAATTTTGAATGCTATATCATTTAAGTTCTATGGAACATAACTTTATTACAAATACTTATAAAATACTTTCAATTCTCTAATTAATAGCAGTTAAAGTTATTTTTGAACAAATTCAGTTATAACAGAAATAAATGTAATATCTTATAAGCAGTGCCGGATTAAGCCTCTAGCGGGCCCTAGACAAAATATAAATTGGGGCCCCATTTAAATAAGTTGCTTCTAAACAAATCTTATATAATGTGACATTAGCGTAGCTAGCATGGGTGACACCCGGTGCAGATATCATGGTGTCACCCCAAGTCACACCGTAGTGTCACCCTTTCTAACTCTTTTATAAAACACTATTGAATTGTAATATCTTCGCACTCGAGCAACTTGAATGCTATATCGAATATGCGATGTCGCGAAGTATAAGTTTAGATTTAGAAAATAAATCATAACCATACATCAGTACTACCACGAGAGGCGGCCCTAGGAATATTTCTGGATGGTGCGAGAGATCTCGTGGCGTACATTACTTCTGACACTCGGGTAGCTGTTGACCTTTTTTTTTTATTATTTTTTTTTTTTTAGGTAATGGCCAGTCGAGCGGAGCTCAGTAGGAATTGTTAAATACAGCCTTTTCTGTCCTATCAAATTTCTTACATAATTTTTAACTCGTTTTGAAACAAAGAAATCTTCTGCACTGAAGCCAGGCCCCTCTGAATTACGGGCCCTAGACATTTGCCTACTTTGCCTATTCGATAATCCGGCCCTGCTTATAAGTATACAGAGAGACATCATCATCAATCAGCATTTACTTCAGGAAGATCTTCATTCTTAAGAAAGGCTGAAACCAATTTTCTCTGTATTTTATCCAGCATTAGAATTTGCTTATTATGAAAATGAACAAAATTTTTGTCAATTCCATTTTAATGACAAAATGTGGTATTTTATCATGTAAATACAGTAAAGCATTGTTTATCTGAATCAATTGGGGACTGGGGCTTAACATCGACAAATTTTCATCGATGTTAAGCCTAACATAAATTTTTTAAAATAATAATCGTGGTTATTATATCGTTAAAATTATTTCTTTATTTTGTACAAACAAAATAAATATATTGAAAATTATAAAAACAAAAAAATTATATTTCGAAAGTTAATCTAGTATCAAAAACGTTTGATTCAGCACGACACAGTCCGACTGAAATGCTTTTGGTTAATCGACGTTTCAGTTGATCAGCTTTCAGATAAACGATGCTCTACTGTACTTCTTTGTAATAGTAATAATTATTAATTTTCTCTAAGGTGTTTTAAATATCTTATCAAGACTTATCAGTAAAATCTAATTCTAATGCATTTATTTAAGTTTATTGTATATTACATTATATATATTTATATAAATTATAAATTTAGTGTTAAGCTGTATTAAAATAAATTTTTATTATAATTGACTATACAAATTAAATTAATATATAAAGTGTAATAATGCAATCTCCTACCTGAAGTTCTGATTTTTCTTTTAATAATGATTCATATCGATTGTTATAGGTTTCACGAAATGTTTTCAGTTCTGAAGAAACTTTATCATAATCACGTTTTACTGTAGAATATTTATTTTGTAATTGCTCTTTCTCGGTTACAAATCGAGATTTAACTTCGACGAAATCTTTTTCCAAGTGTTCGTATCTAGTTGTTAGATCATCATATTCAGATCTTATCTTTTCTATATCTTTCGTCAGTTGTTGCACTTCTTCTTCTTTTTCTTGAAGCTGAGTTCCTTGTACTTGAGCTCTTCTCTGTTCACGTTCCAACTGTACGATTCGATCACGTGTCGAAAGCAGTTCTTCGTCTCTCTGATATTTAATTTGTTCTAATTCTCGTTCTATACGCTCTTTCCTTTTAATTTCAGCTCGTAATTTGTTTTCTGCTTCTGCTAATTCAGCTTGCCATTCATCACGTTCCTTACGAAATTGACTATTTAGATTACGATTTTTATCAACTGTATTTTTTAAGACATCATCTTTCTGTATTAAAATATAATTTATTTGAGATTATTTTTCTTAAACAATTTATTAAATTATTATTTACAATATAAATACTGAACTACTGTAGAAGTTTGGCCAGTTTCTTGACTCAAAATATTAATAATAAAGAAAGTATTATTTAAAATATAGAATATATATATATATATATATATATTATATATATATATTTTGAAATCTACAGAAACTTCACAGTTTTTAAATAATTGTAAATTGAGAAAAAATGTGATGACTATGAGAGATGAAAATTTGTTAAATTGATGATGTTTAACAAATTTCTATTTTCTCACATTTATCACATTATTGTAATATGGAAACATGAGTAAATTTTTTCATGGAGAGTATTAATTTCTTTAGCTCAAATTTTAGCTTACAATCAAAATATGAACAGTAGTTGTATACCGTTAAAATTTCATTAAAATGTAGGAACAATTTATGAATGATTACAATTCAACTTGTTGGAATGAAATCACTATCTTCTTTACATTGAAACTCAATTTTGGTAGATATTTGTATATTGAATAAAACAATTATTTTTTATCATAAATAATAATCTTGATAAGAAATAAATTATTTTTGTTTCTTAACAGAAAAAAAACAGCATTTTATATTATATTATATTATATATATATATATATATATATATATATATGTAAATAGTAACAATGCTTTTTCATAACTTGCTTGTTATGCTATTTTTTTTTTTTAAGGAACTTCAAAAAATTCTTGAGTTTGTTGGAAACTGTTTTTTTAACAGTATATTCAATAATCTCATAAAATCAAGTATTGAATAAAATCTTTCCAAATGTAAACAATAACCCTATTTTATAGACACCAAGATTGCAAATAAACTGTTGAAAATAAATCACAGAAATACAACTGTCAAAAATCTAGTATATCCTACGGGTAGTCAAGTACTATGATATTGAGAACAATAAAAAAAATATAGAAAACAGAATATTAATCTGAGGTGATTTATGCCAAGAAAAGAATATGAGAGTTATACTGAAAAACCAGCCTTAAATATTAGAGTTGCTCCTTAAAAACTGTAGTTTTTCAGTTTTTTCTTATAAATCTATCAAATTTAAAAAGTCTCTGAAAAATACTTATACAAGCATATTTATATGTAAAATATTTACAAATACATATACATAAACAAAAATAATTTCTAATAATATGAAATAAATTTTGGTAAATCGACAAAATATTTCACAAAAAATAAACAAAAATAGTATTTTATACTACATATACATTACCAATTAAAAATAGAAATCTAAGAAAGAATTACTCCAGAATGCATTTAAAAATAAAGCAACTATTTTTATATATCAAAAAGCTAAATTAATCAACATTTTCTTAAATTGTGAGAGAAGTTAAACTGTTATTCAAGTAATAGCAAATAGCACAAACCTGTGACAAATTTAAAAGTTGAATGGTATAATTCATCATATTAAAGTGATTAATATCTATAAGACTATATTTATTTTTTAATTAATTATATAAGAAATTTTTTTGATAAAAATGAATAAAATAATTCCCATTTTATTTTACATTTTGATACAAAAAATTATTTATTTTACTTCAGATTTCTGATGGTTTACCTTATAAACAACATACATACAATATAATTATTGTCTCCAAAAACATACCTGTAAACCTTATAGGTACAAAAATTGCCATCAAGCATGCATATATCAATAGGTTTCAAATTATTACTGATTTATCTTAGATGTACACAAAATACAATACAGTATGAAACCTTCATTCAATGACTACATTTTACATTCATAATTATTTTGCTGTAGAAAGTCGTGATATCAGTAATCAAGTAATCATTCTGACATCAAAAGCCACAATGGTGGTATTAAGAATTTTCATTATATACAGTTTTGGTATCAATGCAAATGTCATTTTTAATAAAATAATATTTCAGTTTACAAATGCACACTTTGCAGTGCATTACAGCTTTATTTCATTATAAATTATTCCAAAGTTTATTTCATTATAAACAGTTTGAAGGAATTATCATCACATTATACACTTTAAAAAGCAACAGTGAAAGGAATTGTAATCTGTAATGAATGCACCACCAAGTGTGTGTTTGAAAACTGTAATATTGTTTTATTAAAAATGACATTTGCATCGATACTAAAACTGTATATAATGAAAATTCTTGACAGCACTGTGAGATTGGAGATAGAATGAATTGAAAACAAAAAAATTCGTTCATTTCTACAACGGGCCAATAAAAGGAACAAGTGAACAGAATAAACCAGACACTTGTGGAAGTTGATCCATTGCTCTCAGGTGAAGCAAGACAAAGACAACGAACCAAAATGTAACAGAACAATAATTTAATTTGCCGACAATTTTATCCAAAAAACGTACAGCACATCAATTCTTGCATAGTATATTATAATCTTGACAATAATATTAAGAGTCCTTTTTCGTTAGAGATTTACACGGTAGAGACAAAGAGTTCGAATTTGAATCCTCAACACCTTTCCTCACAGACTTGGAATTTCATTGGAGATCCTCATTCTACTATTTAAAGTACTCCCTTGCACCTTCGTTTTATAATTCATTATGATCGTTTTCCACTTCCTCTTGCTCAGCTACTTGGTGATAGCTTCCATGCTCAAGAACTACAAACCACACTTCCACACACCAAGTCCTCAAAGAACCCCCTTCCCATCAGAGTATTAATTTCTTTAGCTTCAATTTTAGCTTACAATCAAAATACAAACAGTAATTCTATACTGTTAAAATTTCATTAGAATGTAAAAACAATTTATGAATGATTACAATTGTTTCACTTCCCTTTTTCCCTGGGAGCTTAACAACCATGCCAGATATTCCATCATGGCCGGGGGAAACTTGTTAGGCGTAAGACACAGCACCATTACGGCTTTTGATATCAGAAATATTACTTGACGTTCCTGATATCACAACTTTCTATAGCAAAATAATTATGAATGTAAACTGTAGTCTTTGAAAGAAGGTTTCATACCGTATTGTGTTTCGTGTACATCTAAGATAAAACTAATAATTTAAAACCTATTGATATATGCATTCTTGATGGCAGTTTTTGTACCTATAAGGTTTACAGGTATGTTTTAGGAGATATCACTGGTTTTTCATTTCATGTGCTTTATAAACAACTACATTAGTTATTTACAATGTATTTATCCGTGGAAGTCCATAAGATGAAAAATGTCACATATGGATTCCCTATAGTGGAAAAATAAATGGAAAGATGAATTTGAAAAGAATTCTTGAAATATATTTCAAATTATCATTCGGAGCAAGTGCTAAGAATTTAATTTTTCCAATAACACCTTTAAATGGTATCTGCAGAAAATGCTCTAATTTAGACAAGTTAAATATTTTCAACAAATGAGAATGCATTCATCTATGATCATATTGAATTGTATCAGGTTTTGACACCAAATGTTAAGAAGATAATAAAAGCAATTTTATGTATACAATATAATTTTATCGTTGCTGGAAATATTAAGGTGTTGGTTATTTTAATTATTTATATTCCAGTAAGTTGTTTGTTTTTATGTACACCACATTCAGGTTTATTTGGTTGTTGCTGTACTCTCAGAAAGTTCACAGATGTCAGTATTAATATAAGGATACAATCTTAGTAAGGATACTTTGGGTTCCATAGATATTTTATTGTAATTTATAGAATCATATGTATGAATATGTTTTGTGTCGTTAATAAGTGCAAATCCAATATCTACTGTGCAGAATTTGTATGTGATCAATAATGGATCTGACAGGAAAAATAATTGCAGGATTTTCGATATAATTTGGTGGTTACATCAAATAATAAGTACAATTTTGTAGAATATGGGCAAAACAAGTCATGTACAAATCCTCTAGTTTTCCATTAGGTCTGTCCATAAATTACATTTGCATTTTTCTTGAAAATTTTTACTGCCCTTCCCTCTCCTATCCCAGATGAGCCAAGTTTCCATAACCTCCTCCCTTCTTCAAACATCCAACAAAACTAAAACCTTTATCACTTTATGAATGATAACTATCATAACTAGAAACAAAACAAAACATACAAGCAACTTTGAAATAAATATAATAAAATGCATAAATTGTATAAAATTTCATAAAATAAATGGACATCCACTGAAGATCAACCCCTTCCCTCATCTGAATTTGTCTGACTTGTTGCAGTCCTCTCTCTCCCTTTCAGTGTGGACAGTTCCCTCCCTTACATATAATAGTTATTTTATCACTAACAGACAGTTTGATAAATAAATGGTCCATAATTTAATAAAACTAGAATAATAAAATTAATCTCATCAAATTTTTTCAAAATTTGAATACGTATCCAATAAAGAATAAATATGCAGTGGTACCTTCTAATTTCAAACAATCAAGAGTTAGAGATGGATAATTCTGGTTAAAACAGCTTCAGACTTGAAAATACTAGAAACAATTCCACATAGTGTGTCCAGACAGTTCCAGTGCCAGAACTACTAATACATTCTTCATTTTGTATTTTTATAAATAGTTTTTAACAAAACAGTGAACTCTTTATCTGGATTTGAACATAAAACTAATTGACAATTTTCCATGACTTTTAACCTACTGTTGTTACGGTTATCATGAAGTGTCAAGGAGATCAAATCGGGAGGAGAGTGGGGCATCCAGATTTCATGGAAGTCTATATTTTCCTCAAGTCCCAGAAAATAAGTAAAAAAAATTCGGTACAGATTGAGCAAAAGGTTTAGGAATTAATAAGGGGGATAAAATCAGGAGAGGGGAGGGGTGTCCAGGGTAATGGTAGTATATTTCCCTCAGAGTCCCAGAAAATAAGGAAGAAAAATTTTGTGATGATCAACCAAAACACTAAGAACAGAAAGATACAAATATTCTATTATCATATATACATATGAAAAACCGTCAAGTCCAACAGCAATTCAGACAGAACATAATGATTCCATAGAACTGTCTAGTCCAACAGACTAAGCAATTCCAAGAAACTTTTCTATCAGAAGTGGTTTCGTACTTGAATCAGTTCCAACAATTCCAGTTTCAGAAGCAGAACTGGATTTTTCCCATCTCTAATCCAGAGTTCGAACATTAAATTAATATAGACTAGTATAATTTATATAAGCTCAATATTCTGTTATTTAAAAATTAGAATTTTGTCAAAAAAAAAAAAAAAATTAGAATTAAAATGACGAACATAATGATAAGTGCACCCCAAGTAGACATTTCGTGAAATGCAACTTTTCTGACTGAAGGAGAAAAGAAAAAGAATTTTTAAGTAAATTAAAAAATATCGATAATAACTGATATCTCAAGAACAAATGGATGGAACTTGATGAAATTTGATACATAGGTTGAAAAAATTCGCAGATAATGACGATACTTATATTTTGTTTGGATGACATGCATATCTTTAGTCACTTCATAAAATGTGAATAAGGATAGACAGAAAGTGTTCTAATCCCAGTATAGTGAGGTTTGTTTTGTGAAGCCATTTGCTCGCTTGTTTGCTTGTTTACTTGATGGTTGCCTCTACCAAGCCTTACGATTGCAAATCACTATCATAACATTTTGAAATAAGAATAAACAAAATAAATATTTTAAAAATTCTTTTTGATATTATTATTCATAAGAAAGTTTAATATTAATCAAAACGTTAAATTTCTTATCATTTATTAAAAGTAACTAAAATAATTTACCTTTTGTAACTTTTCTGTCAATTCACTTATCAGATTCTTTGAAATCTTTTGTTGTTCTTCCAAATTTTTAATTTCAGTTTTCATCTTTTCTTTTATTTCTTTTACTGACGTTTCATTTTTCTTTTCGCATTCCTGTTTTGTTTTCTCAATCTGGTTAAACAATTTGATAGTACAATTACAATCTAACAAATAATTAGTAGTTTCTTTTATAAATAAAAGTGAGTAATTATATCTGGCAAATATTGCTAATTTTAGCTTAGTAAAAAGGATAAAATAATTAGTAATTCATAATACCAATCCAATTCCAATCTTATTGAAAAAAATTGTTATATTTAATTAGATTACTTGTATATACTTACCTTTCTGTATGTATTGCATTTATAAATTATATATTTGCATATATTAATTTATTTGTATGTTTAGTTCTGTTAATTTCTGTGAATGCATTCTCTTTAAATTACTTTATATTAATAAGTTAATATTAATCCAGATAATCAATTCTGATATACAGTCAACAAGCATTAATATGAACCACTAGGGACAGTTGTTAGTTTGCTTTATCTAAAATTCATGTTAACAATTTTCAGGGCCAAGATCAAGAATGTATGATTTATGGAGTTAAGACATAACAGACAATCAAAACCTCTAAATTATATTTTGAATTAATGTACTAAATAAAATTAAATATATTTACAAAAATAAATTAACATTCTAAATAATTTTCAAATCAAACAAAATGAAGAGAAGATGGTATTTACTGTTTAAGTATGGAGTAGTATATCAGAATGGTTAAACAAAAAAAAATTAAAAGAAATCCATGATTTTCTTTCTGATGAAGATTGTTTAAAAAAAGTAAAAAATATTTTTTTATTGCAAATGACATCTTTAGATATTCATCTGTGTCATTTTCAAACTGCAGATAGTGGCATATGGTATGGTACTGAGTATTGTGTCTGTTATATCCTTGAAAGAAGGTTTAGATGGCTGATCATCACCGTCAATCTTGCCTTCATTTATGAAATCATCACTTTCATCAAACAATATTCTCACCAGTTCTGACAGTATTGTGTAGAGTATGACATATAAGTTTCAATTATATTAATAATGGCACACAGGAACCAAAAAGTAGCAAAGGCACAAACTCCTTTTTCTGGCACCAAAAGAGTAAAAAAGAAGCCAAATTTGGCATCAGTGTATGCACTCCCAGATATGAAAGCACATTTTCATGGAACTGCATCCATTTAAAGAAGTAAGCATCTTTAAACTTTAACTCCTATTTTCTGAGTACAGTAGAATGCTCCACTAAAACCAGATGTTTGAATTGCTCTACAATTGGAGATTGAACCCATCTTGCTTACTAGAAGAAGAAAATCTATTCTATTCAAAATGGAACATTTATTACAATGCCACTTTTTATTGTTTACTTTAAAAAGTGTAAAAAGCATTCATTCTTGGGAGAGGTAAAGGTAATTTACAGTTCGATTTAACAAATTCAGGAAAATTTTTGTTCGAAAATGAACAAAAATTTGTTAAAATTTTATGATGAAAATCACATGAAAATTAACATTGTGACAATGACAAAATGTGCTTTATCAGTGTTCATTTTATGGTAAGTCGACAGTATAGATATTAATAAAATGTTATTAAGCATAAAGAAATTTCAAATAATTCATTTATATTACATATTAACAGATTTCTCATTCTTTATATAATCTTATTTTTTAACAAATGTACAAATTAGAAAAATTTGAATATAATGAAGATAACATTTGTTAATAAACATAAAAAACATCAATTAAAAAAAATAATAATAAAACAGCTAATGTAGTTTGGAGTTGATGAAAATTACTAATATAAATTTCTTTAGAATAAAATACAAATATTGTATTTGTATTGTATGACTATGCTTATTGTAATCATGGATATTGTCATCAATCACTTAATGTTATCAGAATTAGCATGTCCCAAAACAACTATATTAATTATAATTATAACAACTAAAATGGCAAAACCGTATTTGGGACAAGACTATGGGCCGGTTGAATAAAATGTAGTAAATGCTTAAAGTAATTAGTAAAAGTAAAAGTACTTGCTGTAAGTAAAAGCTTTGAAGTAAAAGTACTTACTTTTTTGAGTGTGAATAAAAGTTTACTTTTACTTATTAGTAAATGCTTACACTTTTAAGTAAATATTGGCAATGCTTACTACTATCAACACTATCAAAATGGTGTCGCCATGTGAAGAAGGAAGCCAACTAATCTTTGCAAATGTTTTAAAAAAATATAGAATATTATTAAACAAGTCTGTTAAACAAGTTCCTGCTATTAAAAGAAGAAATCATCCTTCAATAAATGATTGAAAAACTGAAGATAAATCATGCAATTGAGATGAATAAGAAACAACTCATGAAGAAGCTGAACAACATGAAAACCGACTTAAAAAAGAAGACAGATCTGAAACAGACTGGGAATAACCCGACTGCACTAAATTGGCCTTAATCAAAACTCAGGTTATTAGAATGTTTATACATAAAATTTATGTATAATTTGAAACAGATATTTATTAAAATTAAAATTATTCTTATTTAAATATCAAAAATGTCAATTGTCATTACCAATAAATTTATAGCAAATGAGGGGTTTATTTATTTGTGCATTTAGTCTTACTACAGCCTCATTCTTTGGTCAACTTCAAAATCAAAAACACTCAATTGTGATATAAAAATATGCATAAAACTACATATATATGAGAAGAATATAAATAACAAATATTTCAAGAAAAATATATAAACTTTATTTTAAAAATCAATAATATATATATTCCACAATTTTAATACAAGGAAATATCATCATTTTAGTTTTGGAGGAAAGGGCACCTCCCCTTGTCTCATTTTTACAACCAAGAAAGTGGTTGGCAATCCACTCCACATTCTCTTCATCAAATCGACATAATTTCCAGAAATAGGCAGTTATCGTATTGTTTCTGGGTCTATACTGCTTAGTTTTTCTTGACAACATTGTTGGATACAACAAAGCCATTTTCTCTATGTTGAAAATCAAAAATATATGAATATGAAACCTTTTACTTGTGTTTTAAAGGTAGCTGTAGAGCTAACTTCAATGTTTTGAAGTATTTACTTAAAAAAGGAAGCTTTTACTTATTTTAATTCACAGATTTATAAGCATTTTCTAGTCTTATAATCGAAGTGAATAAAACCAAGCTTTTACTGTTTGCTTTTACTACCTTTTACTGTTAGTAAAAGCATTTACTAACTTTTATTCATCAAACTTCTAGTAAATGCTAGAAAAATTGTAGTAAAAGAATTTACTACTTTTTATTCAACCAACCCTATATCTCAGAGATTCACTACTAAGCGGGATCACTTTGACGCTCAAGGCAAATCTCGTTCTCATTCTCCAATCTTCTTTGATATCGCTGGTTTTGAGCGTGATCGTTCAAATTTCATCGGCCACGACCACGAGGTCATCCACAATGCATTTTCGGTGAAATTAACCTATCCCCTATCCAATGTAGAAATTTCTTTCTGTTGCGTGTCGGCCCGAGTTGAATTTTTGTCGATGCCTAACGAAAATTTCCCGTTTTTGAACAAAATAATCGTGGCTATTGTATCATCCGAAATTATTTTTTTATTTTGCACAAACAATACTGGGTTGCGTCCTACCTTGTCTGTTGACCTCAACCACCTGTTCTGCGTCGTTTGTTTTGCCAGTAAAAATTAACTGAGAAACTGATAATTTACTTAATTTGGATCAGCTACGTGATATTTACAATAGTGTAAAGATATAATATAAATCCAAGATCGGCATGGCTGTCGAATCGAAAGGTTAACTAAATGAAATAAAAAGATGTCTCTCCTCATTAGAGTTTAGGAGCAAAGTGAGGTCAAAGAACGAAGGTCATGCGGTAGCACCCTCTGCCCTACCTGTCAAATTTTTATCGGTCCCATGATTTTACTATACTAGATAATGTTAAATAAAAAACCCACTTGTAACCACATATAACCCTGTTTTAACATCATATTTGAAGCACTCCCAAATTTACAAAATTAGATTACAAATTTTATTTTAACATAGAAGATACTACGTGTTCAGTCCTAAGGTCAGAGTTCACTTCTTAGAATGACTGTGGGTTGGTACTCTCCCCACCTGACTTCGGTGGGTGAGGTGCCTTGTTTTGCCTGTTTTGTAGAAGAGGGTCTCATTTTTGTATTTTATTTTGCCTCGGTTCTCGGTCCCCTGACTACCTACAAATCTGGAGTTTTTTATGCGCAAATGATTTGGGTACCTAATACTCTGCTGCCAAATATCAACTCTTGACATGTACTCCTTCATATCTCTAAGCTGGTAACAAAAACGGCAATACGATTTTATAGACAAGACATAGTCTTGTCAAAAACATTAATAACATTATTAACAATAATTATAATTAATAAATCTTCAATTTATAGATGATGGATGGAAAATAACTAGGTGTTGAGAAATCACTGTACTTCTTATATTTCTAGCACAATGATGATGACATGTATAGTACCTGTAACATATTAATTGGATATAAAGATGTATACCTTAAATAATAAAAATATAAAATTTGCCAGGACAAATAGTATTATTTACAGAAAAATATATTTCCTTTGACCATACATACATAGATGGGTCCAATCTACTTTCTGTCCTTTCACACGCTGTACGAGGCAATAACAAATTCCACACGGTGAAGTCGACCTTTCTTTTGTGGTTCTCATTCGCCGCCAATATGTAAAATAGTTAACAACGTCCTCCAGCGGTAGCACATCGATTTAATAATTACATTTAATAATAAAAATATAAAATTTGCCAGGACAAATAGTATTATTTTACAGAAAAATATATGGTATGTATTGTATGTATGGTCAAAGGAAATATATTTTTCTGTAAATAATACTATTTGTCCTGGCAAATTTTATATTTTTATTATTAAATGTAATTATTAAATCGATGTGCTACCACTGGAGGACGTTGTTAACTATTTTACACATTGGCGGCGAATGAGAGCCTCAAAAAAAGGTCGACTTCGCCGTGTGGAATTTGTTATTGCCTCGTACAGCGTGTGAAAGGACAGAAAGTAGATTGGACCCATCTATGTATGTATGGTCAAAGGAAATATATTTTTCTGTAAATAATGTATACCTTAAAATTCAATGTAGGCTCTAGTACCATTCAAAAGTGACACATTTTCCTCAGATTGTGATATTGATGGATAGCCACTTTTCCATGAATCTGTAACCATACCTATTGTTATTTTAGTATTGAATGACAATTCTTGATTGTTTACAGACAGATTGTGGCATGCCATCCCTTCACCGAACACCATTATCTGCACAGCAACCAGTGATTTCCACATTTTATAGAGTGCAGCAATCTGCACTTGGTCATTGCACATACAGACTCTCAGTTATTGCCACACTACTGATGCAGGAATTAGAAAATTCTATTAATTGATGAACACACACACAAATTTTATTACGATTGCATTATTATTACAAAAATTATAATGATTTTTCAAAGCCTAATTACTTTCCAACTACTTTGTATATACAGTCGAGTCTGCATAAGTCATCATAGGTATAACTCAACACTGTTGGGTTAAGTAGTCAGTTTTCTGTGGTCCTGGCCAACTTACACAGGCATTAATGTTAAAAAAAAACTCTGGTTTAGTCAACACCGTTTAACTCGTCACCACTGGATAAATCAACATACTTTTGCTGTCCCACACGCGTTTAGACATCTGATAAGTCGACTCCCCTCCTGAAAAAATGAGTTCACACAACGTAGTGTGGTGTGAACTCATTTTTTTCGGGAGGGGAATTGACTTATTTATTAATATATACATATTAATAAAAATGCCTTAACTTTTTATGTATTTTTATATATAAAATAGTAACAGATAAACAAAAAGAAAATATACATTCTATATCAACAACACAGCAGAATCTGATTTTGCATTTTCTCACGTCAAGCATTATTTGTAGCATGTGTTTCACATTTCTGTTAGAAATGAGTGTCTGAAAGCTAACAACACTTATGCTGAAGGAAAAATACAAAGTTATTTCTGAATTTGAATGTAAGAAAACTTTGCAAGCCGAATTTGCAAAACAAAAAAACCTTCCAAAAACAACATTGATGGGAATCCTGAAGAAAAAAAGAAATTAAGAAACTTTTTCTTGGATTTTTGTCACGGCTGTCTTGAAATTGCCAGAGAAAGTCTCCATACAAAGATGTCAAAGATGCTCTCGTATGTTGGCTAAAGCGAATTCGTTCATCGAATCTTCCTGTTTCAGGACTGATACTGAAAAAAAAGGTGATGGAAATTGCTGGGGTACTTGGAGTAGAAACCAACTTTAGTGCCAGTGATGGAAGGTCAGAGAGGTACCATACATTGCACTACTGTATTTTCCTAATTATAGTATTGTGGTTTTTTTCAACTTCGCTTTAGTCATCATATCGGATAACTGGACACATTTTCACTTCCCCTTGGGATGTTGACTTATGCGGACTCGACTGTATATATTTTTTTAAATGCCTTTTTCCTATTGGAGTCAATAAAATCAGAATTTACATTAATTGTTCTCTTATTTACTTACTCTGTTTAATATTGTCATTCAATGATCATCATCAATAAAAGAAAGTTAGAGTGTGATCACAATAAGCAGATTCTACTGTATTTGAATAACTACTTAGTTGAGGTTATGTAATAAATAAATTAAAATTTAAGTTAGAGATTTTTATAGTTGTAATATAATCAGATTATACAAATGCAATTAGGTGAAATATAAATTTCTAATAGAAATATTATTAATAATGCTTGCAAATATGATTTATATAATCCATTAAAATGCTTACCTTTTCTTGCCAGTCTCTTTCTTGAATTTCTAATTTTTCTTTCAAATTTATATTTTCTTCTCTTATTTCATTTAACTGACGTCTTAAATTATTGCGCTCCTTTACCCAAGTTCCCGATATTTCTGTTTGTCTGTCGTCTACTATTTTTAAATGCACACGCTCTTCGTCAACCTAATATTATGTTCATCAGGTAAGTAAATAATAAATACATTGTAGTACTTTAGAAAATAAATTTAAAAATTAATAAATGTTGTTAAAATATTTAATAATAAAATATTTACTTAAAAATTAAAGTATTACCTGAGATCTTAAATTATTACACTCTTTCCTAAGAGTTTTTAATTCTTCATTTTTACTATCTAACGATGTTTGCATAACACGAAGTTTTTCTTCTGAACTGCTTAACAATTGTTTGTGCTTTGAAATCTAGAATAAAAAATAAAAATAAAGTAAGTTAAATGTTATTTTGATTAAATATAGTTTAAATTATGAAATAGTTTTAACATTTAAATTATATTCTGATAATTGTTCAAAAGTTTTAAGAAAATTGACTTTAATTTAACAATATTAAACCCAAATTCAAACATAAATTGAAATACAATTTAATACAACTATTATTGCTTATTCTGAAACAGTATCTTCTTTTATTTGTTTTTTACTATAGCACCTCCTTACAATATATCTCAAAAGAAAGGTACGTTGTAACCTATCATAATATAAAACATTTTGTAATATGAAAAATTCATGTCCATATTTTATTATGTAAGTCGACAGAAGAGGGGAGTATGCTCGAAATGCATATTGGTCGACAAGATATTCCTGAATAAAGAGCAATGTCAAAGATGCCCAGTGTCTGTCTATGCATCTAGTTGTGAGAGAAAAAACAAAATTAATACAACTATTTAAAATACATATTCTATAAGGCACAAAAAGTTCAAGATACTCAAAACTTTGATAAAAATATTACGAAAACTTGATTGAATGAATGTAACAAACCATTTAATAGAAAAAAATGAAAAATAAATTGAATTGTGGTAGATCTAATGTAAACATATATTAAAAATTTTAAATAATAGAAATCATTTTTGAGACTTAAAGTTTTCTATAAGATGCTGAACTGATTTAGTGACATTAGCAATGACTTAAATATTCTAAATAGGCAGTCAAGTACAGATGCCAACAGGCAACGATTCAAAAAAACTTACAAAGACAAAATACATATTTATCAAAAACATTAAAATTTTTAAAATAAATATTAATGTTTTCAATAAAAATGTATTTTAAGAAATAAAAGAGAAAAAAAAAACTTTTCCACCAGCTCCCACTCACATTAAATAAAACTTAAATGGCCACCTTAAACTAATAAAACTAAGGCCACCTTAAATGACAGAACATTAGTTATGCAAGTTTCTGTAAAATTTGTGAATAAAACAAAATTTTCAGAGTGTTTCTTTGTCTGATTTTATTTTGTCTTATTTGTCTCTTTTTTCTAATATGAAAATTATAATTTACTCAAGTGGTCAGCAGAGCCAGTTTTACATGTAAAACTCTTTATTTTATAATTTTAATTATTTGCATATATAAAAAGTGCGACTCACATGAACCAATTAACTGGTGTACGATTAACATTTGAGTGATAAATGTTTTCATAACCCCTTCTGGACTCTTCTTCGGGCTTATTTTTAATTCAAAACAGGCTGGCAGTTACCATTCGATTTTATATTCGAATGTTAAGAGATTTCAGATACCATAGGTGCATGAGTTCCCCGTAAGATGTTTAAATATGATTGAACAATATGATGAGTTCAATCATATTTAAATATCTTACGGGGAATGCATGCACATACGATATCTGAAATCTCTTAACATTCGAATATAAAATCGAATGGTAACTGCCAGCCTGTTTCGAATAAAAAATAAGCCTGAAGAAGAGTCCAGAAGGGTTTATGAAAACGTTCATCACTCAAATATTAATCGTACACCAGTTAATTGGTTCATGTGAGTCGCACTTTTATATTCATCCCGACGTGTTGTGCAGTTAAGTATTTGCATATATAATATGTAGTACCAGTACTCAAATAATAAAACCTATTAAAACCTAAATATTAACCTATGAATGATATTGAAGAATAATTTAAAAATTTCAACTGATTCATTTAAATAATTATCAAAGTTCAAATTTCAAGCATGTATTTTGCTTACTCTCATTTAAAACACTATAAATTCATTTAAATAAAGAATGGAATTATTTCACAATAGTTACAAGAAGTCAACACTTTAATCAAAAGTGTTAGAAGCAACATGAATAAATATATGGTGTATATCTGATTTCCTTATAAAATTATATGCAGTCTTCCTTGACTTACGATGGGGTTATGTTCCAAAAAACACATTGTAAGTTGAAAATAAAAATAAATACTGAAAAAATAATAAATAAAGGACTATGCAAGGTTATACAGTAACATTGCATATTGTATTGTAAAGTACACAGAAAAAAAGGAAGAAAGAATGAATGACACAACAGAAAATGTACAGAAGTATATTTTACTAATGTTACATACAGTAATCTTTCAAATATTGTAACATCTATTGGAAAAGTATACAATAAAATTTTATTATAAAACCTTAAAAAGAAATGATGGAAGATTAGTTGCTTGATGGAAATGCTATGACAACAGGGCTATTGATATCATCTTCTGAAGCACACTTCCAGACTGGGGATGCTACAAGGTGTGAGCTGTTTGAATTCAAATTCTAACAGTTTTCACACTTCTGCTTCACTTGCATCATAATACTCTAATTACTTTTGTCAAATGAGCAAAAATCAATAAAGTTATGAAGATACAATATAATTCTAGTAAACAATTATAAGTGCTTTGTCTCCATTTACTTGTAATTGGTAGGATATTCAACAATGAGTAAAGTATAGGTTTAACTGATAACATTTGAAATCAATCCAAAAAGCATGGGTTTATCTAATACCTGAAAACAACAAACTTTTTTTCTAACTTTAGGTTCGTTACTTTTGTTGTCATCACAAATCAATTTGCATAATTGACTATTTAGCATGCCGTTTTGTAAACAAAGCTTTATTTCTGGTTAAAGATGACAGCATTTAATTACAGTAATTTTGAAAATAAGATCTAAAAAATTTTAATATCTTTAATAAGTATTTTGATGTAGATGAAATGAAAACATTTCTTCTCTCACTTCATGTAAAAATTTCATTTAACAAGACTTTCATTTTATTAAAACAAATTTTTATCTCGTTTAGCAATTTTTCTTGAAATCTACAACTAAGTATCTACAGTTTATATTAAACTTTACTTAGCAAAATTCTCAATTTAATAAAATCTCTTTTCATTTGTGGAATTTTTGAAGTAAAATTAATTAGGTTCTTGTTAATTATTTTAAATTCTAACTCTTTCCTATTAATTTCCGAAAACAACGAATCAATAAGATCATTATTATAAAACTAAAATTATAATTACTGAAAATTTTTATTCAAAACTGAAATTTTAATAAATATTTATTAAGTTAATAAAATGAAATTTGTGCTAAGAATAAAATAATCTACATTCAATTATTCTTTAACAAGATTTCTTGTTGTATTAAATTATTATAATGCAAATTTATACATATAAAATTGTAGCATAATACAATTATACTGCAACTTTATATGTATAAATTTACATAATATATCACAGTTACAGCATCTCAAAATATGATATCTAATACACGAATGAATGTTTAAGAGAAATTTTTTGTCTACGTTAACTACGTTTCTAGAAACACACTTTTAATTTATGATACTGAGATTGTTAAAGTAGAATTAGTTGTTCAGTGACTCTTTTTTACAGAAAACAACTAGGTCATAAAAACATACTGTGTAAAGTCAGTGGTAGAGATACTGGCTAAAACAATAAGCACATCAAACACACCAAGAACTACAAATATTTTCTGTTTTGTATTCTCTACATTGAACCTGACAATGTCCATTGTGTATGGAGGAAAATGTTTGTTGAAATAAATGATTTTCAGTTTTGCCGGTTTTTGATGTACCAGTACTTACTGCATACTGTGTACTGTACAGTACACGTATAGATATAATATTATGTATACATTAGATAAAGCTATATATAAAGGAAATCGTGTTAATATTTTTAGAATATAAAGAATTTGCTTATAATTTATCTATTTCTTATCATGTACACATAAATACACACACTAATTTTTATTCAATTATATGTATATACATTATATACTTATTGATTTTTAAAATTATTGTTAATGTTAAAATGTATGCAACTTCAATTTTATTTTAATAAGAAAAATGTTTATATTTTTAACACTTAAATACCAAAAATAAACTGCACTTTTACTTAAACAATTATATAGTTTTACTACCAATTACAAATAATTGCAATCAATCCGCATACTTTAAATTGTGATGAAATACCAATAATACCTGATAATACTAATTCTATATATAAAATTATAGGTAAATACAAATGACCTATTTTTAAGTATAATAGTTCCTAGCCAAGAATAGAGTTGTTGTTGGCAACTATAACCTATAGTTCGTAAACTTTCTTTGAAATATCAAAGAATTATATTTATAGTTTGATTTATATGTTTAGCTCTATATTTTATTGTAAATTAAAGATTTAATATTATACTTTATTTTAAAAACATCTGTTTACTTACATTAATCATACACTTTTATTAAAAAAATCAATGATAATTTAACAAATTAGAATAGTTTATGTGTTATTTGAAGCTTATTTATAACAAAAAATTACAGTAGCTTCTTTTAAAGACTTCAAATATTCAAGAAATAAATATCTTTATTGCTGTACAAGTTTTTATATAAAGTCAAGAATGTATGTTCTTTAAAATTTATAACATAAACTAGGATTTTTGAAAAAAATAAAATAAACAGCAGCAACTATAAAGAAGGATAAACATAGAAAAAAAAATAAAAGATGCAAATGATGTTGAAACTATGTTATGAAAATACTAAATTTAAAATAAAAGAAGAGGAAAGAGGTCACTTTTAATTATTTGAATAATTAGTTTTTGTATTTTTTTTAATTATAATATATTTAAAATACGTTTCACTTGATAATATCTGCAAAATTTTTTTAGATATTTGTATTTTACTGCTTTATATTAATAAATCTGTTGGCTGAAGAATGTTATGAATTAAACAAAATTGCTTAAATGTATCCAAATAATAAATTTAAGAATAAAGCTATACTTTCTGTATAATAATTAAAATCATTTGTTTTTTGTAATGGTTTGATATAATTTCTAAACTTCAAAAGATGTAAATTCTTATATCTGTGCACGTTAAAAATGCTCTGCGTTTTAAATATAGAAAACATTTAATTAACAAATTATATATTTGTATTGTACATTAATTTATAATAGTTAATTATTTTATATATTATAAAATTTTATTATAATAATTTATTGAATTGAAAAAATATTGGTATTATACTATAATTTTTGGCAAATTATCAAAATTTCTCAAAACAGTTTGCTTTGAACAACATTCAGATATTTTTCACTTCAACCGGCAATAAATAAATCAAGTCCAAAATTAACAACTGAACAATACTAGATTACAGATACTCTTCATTAGAATTTTATAATTAGAAAGGTTTTGAATTAGAAAATTAAATTAAATTCATTATCTTTTAAAGGAATTTGTTATTTATGTCTGAAACATTATTTACTTGGTCTACAATTCCAAATTCTGAGAAGAAAAGGAATCATTAAAATCTAACCCAAATTATTTTTTCTGGAGTGAAAATTCTCAGAAATGCATCAAACCTTTATAACCTATAGTTTGTAAACTTTCTTTGAAATATCAAAGAATTATATTTATAATTTGATTTATATGTTTAGCTCTACATTATTAATGTATAATATTAAAGATTTAATATTATACATTATTTTTAAAAAATCTGATGGGTGTGTAATCCAATGCTATTGGATTACACATCCATCTTCAGGAGTCAATTAAAGAAATAAAGTTAAGGGAAAAGTCCAAAGAAAAATAAATCTCTGGTACTATCAAAACTGCGTTATTTGTATTTGGTATACTGGCACAATGAAATGACGCTTAGTCAACACTGGGTGAGTTTTCCATCCTTATTTAGTTAGTCTGTAAACTACGTTTTAATCTTCTAATTTTAATATGTTTAAATTTTATTGCAGATTTTAAGATTTTAAAGGTTTCGATAGTACCAAAGAATATTTAGAAACAGAAACGGCAGTTGACATCGGAATAAGAAAATATGAAAAAAGCATAGCACTAAGAAACGGATTATATTATGAAGATAAGAAGTGAGATAGAAAGACTTGTCATCAGTGTAAATTACCTATGAACTCATATTGCGGAAAATAGACAATTAAGAACACTCTTCCTCCCTAAGTCTATTAGTCAGAACATCCCAGCATGCGATAGAAATTATATTAACTTTAAAATCTTAAAATCTGCAATAAAATTTAAACATATTAAAATTAGAAGATTAAAACATAGTTTACAGACTGACTAAATAAAGATGGAAAACTCGCCCAGTGTTGATCAAGTGTCACTTCATTGTGCCAGTATACCAAAAAAAATAAATCTCAATAATATTTGGAAATAATGGGAGAGATTTTCTTAAACCAATTATTAAAACTTATCATCCTTTCTATTTGTTTTAAATAATCAATAATTTAAGATATAAGAAATGTTTACGTTAATAATGCAAAACAGCATATAAAACAATATACAGTCAAACCCACTTAATGTCACATACTGATTACTGTCATAAAAACTGCCTTGTCAGTGTACGCCACCGACCCGGACGTTCAGGCGGACTTCCGGAACACCAGATTAATTAGACAGGCCTTTCAAATCAATCATATTTGTCACCTGGAGGCCTTGGAGATTCATAAAGCCAATTTAAGAGGCAACTGTATTAACTATAAAGACGGTGAGACTATCGTGCATGCGTGGAGATACCTATTCGAGGAATTCAAATGGAGCCAGGCAGAGGGGTAAAATGTGACATATACAATGTTTAAAATCGAACAGCATAGTTCTAATGGTCCAAGTAGGAAACCAGTTTAGTTCAGCACCTGAAGCAGGCCTTGGTGAAGGCCGAAAACGTTCAGAAGTTTTGTTTAGTTCAATTACTGGTAAAAAAAATTTTGTTTGTGACAGTTCATTTCTCACTCCAGTATTTCTGATTAGAAGACTGTTATTTTATATGCAAGCTATGTCGGCTAAAGTTTATAAAAAGATAGTGCTAGCCCTAACGAGGACTAGGGCTAAACTTAAATTCCTTTTGGAGTGCCAGAAGAATGGGAAGAATAGGATTTCCTATGTCAATTCATTGGATATACCTCCCCAAGGGCTGCTGAATCACTTTTACTGAAGCTCAAGGTTTTATGTTTAAGGAAGGCCATTAGATCTTCAAGGAGGGTTGTCTATTCTAACCTAGATAAGTTGATCAAATCAGGGTGAAGAATCAAATTTTCAAACGAGATCCAACTGCACTTGATGATGCAAACAGAAGGTTCGCCTGTTTCCAGGAAATTCTTGCACGCAACCTGGAGAAGAGGTACTGTAAAAAATTAAATTGGATTTCGGCTAAGCAAAAACTGCGCAAAAAAGTTTCACCTGCCGTACCATTAATTTGCTGGGATGACATTTCACCCCCAGATTTCCTCCTTAGCATTGTACAACATGGTCCTATGTTTGCACCTGGAACTTCCAAACTGCATCCTGAGAATGTGATGCCTAACATCAAAAGGCTTATTTGCAGCTTGAACAGTACCCACAAATAATACTACAGATGAAAAGCCACCTTCAAAATATCTTTATATTTATCAATAAAACAAGAAAAAAGCTTCAAAAGAAAATATTAACAACACAAATGCTGGTAAAAATAGTAACAAAATGTCAATATCCTGGACTTCATTAACATCTAAAGATGAAAACAATAGTGATAGAGAATTAGAAGTGACTCAGCCAAATGTTTGGTCTGCTGACATGTAAAGAAGAGGAAAAAAGTATTTTGTTAGATTACATGCAAGTCTGAAGAATTACGTAGGATACTTGACCTATACCATCATAAAAAAATCTAGGACTGTCTAAAGCACAGGGAGTCAGCATTTCAAAAGAATGAAATTCCATCTCAGTGTCACGTTACAGCAAGAGTATAAGTGTGTACTTAATAACACTGTATAAAAATTTATAAGCACTCAAAATCTACTTCCCATATTAATGCTGAATTTTGTATAGTTCAAACCAATGTTCCCTAACTTGTAGGAAGTCACACAAGTGCTTTTACTCCCTACACACAGCCAACAAAAGGACATCTACATACAAAGCATTCACGATGATCCAAATAATTTCTATATATAAATAACTGTTGCAGTTGTAGTTTATATCGTATATTTAAAGAAATATTCAGTATTTATTACAAATAACAGAAGTGATTTTAATTCTAAAATACCAAAAGAACTAAAACTGGAACACTTACAACTTTCAGTGACACTTTAAATTTTGTAAGATATCCATTCTCTATGCCCTTAAAGGAACATTCAAGCATCAAGTGCAGACTGAGTACTATAAATTCAATTAGTATGAAAAATCAAAATAGACTACAAATAGATCATTTAAGCAATCTTATGAAAATGAAATTACATTTAGCTAATGGTATAACAATAAATGTAGGTGATATCTAATCTACAAGGTATCTCTCTTCATTTCTATAAAGAAGGAATGAGAAAAATTCCAAGAAAAATAAATTAACTGTAAAGTGTAAATTTATTGTTAACAATTTTATTGTATATGTCCCTACTTATAAATTAAAACAATTTGTAAAAATACTTTACATATTTAATCTTGTATGAAAAACCTTTTTGTAGTTGCATGGTGCATTTCTGCACCATGCAGCTATAAAAAAAAAAAGGTGCAAAATTTGGAAACAATAATTCATTGTATGAGTGAATCTGAAGTTAGTAGTACCCCAAAAATTTTTGGAAATGTGTATTATATTGCATAATGTAACAGGCTGTATTCTGACCATTTTGACCCATTACAACTTCAAAAATTAAATGCTACTGTACTGTACATCCATTGCCCTACTTTGAATTTGACAATGAGTACTACAAATATATTAGAGCATTATCATATGAGAAATAAAATTAAAGCTATAATGTATAAATAAATTATTGGCATAGATAGAAACAGATTCTTATTGACGAGTCTACTAGTATTAGTAAGATTAGTATTATTATTCATTTGATAGATTAATTAAAAGAAGAAACAAATAAAAAGAAAGATCTTGACTTAATTGAATTACACAATAAAACATTGCCCACAATAACAGACTGTCTGTTTAAATGACTTGCAAAGCATGGATTTCATAATAATTATTTGAAGAAACATCTAATAGCCTTCATGAATAATATTGCAGACAATGAACAATCCTTATTCATTGAACAATCCTTTATCTTGAGTTTTTAAAGTGTCATCAAAAAAGGCATAAAATTAGCATGTGACTTAAGCAATATGAATTTCATTATGGCAGAGAAAAGATCCCACATTCTTAATGAACATGTTAAAAGTTTATTAATCTTTAAACTATGCAGTCTACTGCTAGAAGTGTGGAATTGGGATTATCGTGAACAGACATGGCTTCATTCTCATCATTTTTCTATTGACCAAGAGTAGGAAAAAACTGAGGTCTAAGAATATATCATTGATTTGATTTGAGATTCTCTCTAACAAACTTTAACAACTTATTGTAAGATATCCATTCTCTATGCCCTTAAAGGAACATTCAAGCATCAAGTGCAGACTGAGTACTATAAATTCAATTAGTATGAAAAATACTAATAAATAAATAATAAAAAAAAGTAACCATAAAAACTATTTTCCTTTTAATAAACTGTGCATTTGTGAGTTAGGAATTAGTGTTCTAGTACTTTTTTTAACAATATCTCACAGTCATTTTAATGTGTCTCTAAGCCAATAAATGCACAAAAGAACAACTAACTAATTCAATTTTCAAATGATTTGTAAAAATGCAAGTAGCCCTCTTAGTGCCCATAGGGCAAAAAAGTAAAAAAAAAAAAAAAAAAGTAAGTGTGTTGATTGTATCATTGACTTAAAAAACAGAACCATTACTATATATTCCAAACATCTTTCTTTGATGTACTGTACACCATATCTCAAGCAGACTCAACAGTTGTAACTGAGCAAATCGGTAGCTGTTACGTAGCAACCTGGATCTGTTGAACAATGAATGATGTTGCATTGGAACAAAAAGCCTTATTGGTCAGTTTCAGCTAGTGATAGGTAGCATAAACAAAAGACGCTGCCAAATGCGACATCAAAACACCAAATACCAAACACGTTCCGAAAGAATGCTACTGTAGAGAACATTCAGGAGGAAGATACTCACACAGCTCCAGAATTGTTGAGTCTGCTGAATGCAGCCAATGCAATACAATAAAGAAGAAAAATTATACTGAGTGCAATAATTCTATAGTCATATAAATTATTATTAAGTACAAATTGAATGCATATAAATAAATAAATGAAACTGAGAAGACTTAAAACTTTAGTTTTGGATTATAAACTAAAGTTATGATTATCATAAAATAAATATAATTGTTTAAATCAAAAAACTTTTTAAGCAATCATTTTTATATTTGGAATGTTACGTAGTAATATAAATCAAACTGTTATATAATATTTTAAAAAATTCAGTACAGGTATCCCTCATACAACACAGTTTTGTTCTAAGTGGTTAATAAATTAGGGAAATCCCCTGCATAACACGGTTTCCAGTTTTGCTCTAACACAGTTCAAGATTTTGGGAAATCCTTCAAACAAACTTTTGCAACTTTTAAATGTAAACTCCTTTATTCAATATTTTTTTTATTCAAGTAAGCGTATGTGTTATCTCAAATTTGTCCACAGATTTTAGAATATTGAAATTTTCAATTTATTTTGTGTCTTTTGTCTAGTTTAATGAAAACTGATATTGCTATTTTTTTTCTTCCTCATCCTTGCTTTCTTATCAACCAGGTGTTGTTGTTGTTGTTGCTTTCAGATTTTAGCCTTTAAGATTGTCACTGTGTTTTGTCTTTATACATTAATCTTTGTATTTAGTAAAGTTTATTTAAACATTTTTAGGTGTTATTAACCTTTTTTAACTGTAGGTAGTGCTCAGTCCTCAATTGAAGAAACACAACCCACTATAACAAATTTTTGATTAACAACATATTTTTATTTTGTCACATATAAAAAATTTTATGGTAAAAATAAAAAAAATAAAGACGTTGCTGATATTTCTAATCAAAATCAACGAAAAAAATCAGAAAGCTTTGTAAAAATAAAAAAAATGCCCTCATTTCACTAAAATTAACATCTGAGAGTGTACTTTTAATTGCGATTGTTAGTTAATTATTGATTGGAAATAAATTATTGGTTACTTTAATAGACATATTTCTCTTAGTATCAAAAAAGAATATTATACTTCTGTTAATTTTTGGAACCTAACCCTGTTTTACACTAGTCCTTTGTTTTGTATAGCATGGATTCACCTAACATGGCGATTTTTTGAAATGTAACTACTGTGTTATATGAGGGATATTTGTATTTATATTATTACCTATTACTATAGTAATAGATGATAGTTATGAATAAGAAAACAATAAAGCTCATTATATTCTTAATATTTTTTTATACCTTACACAACATTACAAATTATTGTCATTGCAGTTAAGAGTTCTGTACAGTAATAATAAATATAATATTGTCGTAAATGAAAGAAATATCCATTAAATTCAATAAACAGATACTGTAAAATCTCAATAATAGAGTTATTGTATTTTTTCTTTTTTGCTATTACCATAATGACGTACTGTACATATTGTACAGTATTTTACTGAATTTTACTTCCAGTAAGTCTCTATTTCTGTACAGTATGGTACTTAAGGTACTGCATTGTATGTAAATACTGCACTATACAGCAAATAAACAGTTGGTTCATTGTAAAATACTGTAAGTATAGCGTTATGTATTATAGATTGTAACTTAATTTTTTCGTAATGATAAGAGATAATTCTATTCTCTTATCTGTCACATCCTCAGTTCCAATCTCTGATGGATAAGAGCTTTTACTATAAATAGATTTTATTAATAATTGTGAATTATTTTATTTTTATAAATTTAGAATAAAATAGAAATTGCAATAAATTTTGCAAACTAAAAATTTATAAAACTTTTATTCTAATGAACAGTTACCTTTAATAGATATGCACCAGCCAATAAACAACTAGCTGCAAGATGAAAAGGTTATAGATAGTACCCTCTAATAGTAAGTATGCTGTGCATTGGAGAAGGATAAAGGTTTGTTATAAACTGGAAAAGTGCACATTCTATTCAGCAATGTCACTGCTACTGAAATGTATAATATTTCTTACCATGTATTGAAATAAAATTTAAGATGGTTGCATTGTTGTTTGAATAATGATAAAGTGAAAAATAAGTTACCAGATTTATTCTATTAATAGTCACACCTTATTCTCAAAGAATAGAAATAGTAATCGTCCTTGATACTAGTTGTGGATATTACAAACATATGGGGTAAAGTATTTAATTAAAGAAGACAAATTTACAAGTTTACAGTGTGTAACTTTAGAATGAATGAGAGTGTAACATATTATAAACTTGAGTTGACATTTAACAAGTACACTAGAAGTAGTTTTGATGCTGTAAATACTCAAATAATAGTAACAAAAAATAAATTTGGTTGTTTTAATAATAGTCATGACTATTATTCAAATAAATTCAGTATAAATAACATCCTCTTATAGTAAGTGCCCCGAGTGAACAGTACAGCTGAAGATGAAATTTAAGTTATAGAGACTGCACTGTTTATTGAAATAAATTATGTATATTACAGTAATAGCCTATATTTATTTAATCAGTCATTATTTAATCAATCATTATTTAATCAATTTTAAATTTTGTTATTGGCTTATTTTTATAAATAAATAAAACAAAATAAGTAAACAATGATTTAAAAATTTTGATATAATTTAAATTACTATACCTCTTTATCCAGTTCAGTTAATTTTGAATTTAACTGCTTATTTTCATTTAAAATTTCTTTCTTCGATGTGGTTGCAGAATCTAATTTTTCCTGAATTTCATGACAGTGGTTCTCTTTTGTTTTTAAACTTTTCTCAAGTTTGTTAACTTTTTGAGTTAATTCCTTATGTTCAGCTTTTAAAGTATCGATATTAGTTAATGTTTCTAGTTCAGTTCCTTTAGATGAAGCTAATTCTTTTAACTTTTGTTGTAATTTTTCTGACTTATTCTTTTCATTTAAAAATTCCTTTCTCAAATCTTCCAATTCTTTTTGTTTATTTTCATTTTCACTGGTCAGTCTACTTTCTTTATATTCAAAATCTTTTTGTAAAGAAATCAATTCTCTCTTATATTTTTCTACTTCTTCTTCAATTGTTTCCTGAAATGCTTCTCTTCCTCTTAAAGTTATTTGCAAATCATCTGTTATAAAAAAAACTTTTATTTTATTATTCAATACAAAAGTAATGCAAAAGCATGTTACTCCACACTCAATAAACAATTTAGCTATTAAAATATACAATGAACAAATACTATACAATGGAAAGAAACATTCAGTAAAAGGTAAAAACTAAAGTGATCTATTTATGTTAATGTCTTTAGCTTTTACCTTTTCACTAAATGATTATACATACATATATATATATAAAATATCAGTGTAAACAAGGACACAACTAGGGAATACAAGTAGGGCATGTGACCTGAGCACCAGGTAAAGGGGCACTGAGAAGAGAGGCAGACTGGCAGTGACATGGATGGTTTCATGTTACATTGTCAAATTCAAAACCTCTAAAACAAGAGAATGCAGAGATCTTAGTGTGACCCAGGTAATAGGGCCTAGTTGCATGTCTGGTATAAAAATGATAATTACAAATAAAATATACATGACAAATACATGGTATTTATAATCTAATACAAAAGTAAGTTAAAGCATAAACATTGGTATGTATAAAAAAAAATTATAAGTAAAATAAACTGTAAAAATAACAGACAATTACAGTGAAAAATTATATAACAATTTTTTACACTGGAATTTAAAATAAATAAAACAATTTAAAAATTTTTTCAACGGCTAAGCTATACTTATGGTATGAGGAAAACCAAACTGTGTTAAACTCAGTTGAAAATTTAATAAAAAATGGATAAAATTTATTGCAAGTACTGTAATACTTGGGGTGCTCAAAAATATTTTGTGGTAAAAGTAATTTGTTTTTGAGGAGTTAATTATGCCAACCTCCTCATCACTTTCTTCAGCTGCTTCAACATTCTGTGTATTGTAGCCACTTCTATTACAGCAGAACAGATTTCTTCTGTAAGGAGTTCTTCAGAAGCAGATACCTTTGTCAATTTTCATCCATGCATTGAAATAAGATAGTGACATATTATCAGGACTTAAATCATCATTTTCCTTCATTCCCTCTTCATCTACATCTTTGTAGTTTTAGTAAATCTCCCATGCTTAAAACAGTTGGCAATCATGATTAAATTAATATAACTCAGTTCCAGTTTCATTTAAGAAGGCAAAAAGAATCTAGAAAGATGATATTTTTTAACAGCTTTTTTGCACTTATTTTTTAATTTCAATGTCTTAGAAAAGTCAACTGCATTTCATAGTGAACATATGCTTTCATAATTCAGATTATGCCCTGATTACAAGATTGGATGAGTGATGTTGTATTGAGTGGATGAGTTTTTGGAGCATCAAGTGATAAGCACTAATCTGCTAAAAGTCATGTAAATACATGATTTTTATGAAAATTAAATTATTATAATCTAATACAAAGGTAAGTTAAAACATAAATAGTGGTATAAAAGCATAGCAAGTAAGATAAACTGTAAAAATAATAGACATACATACAGTGGAAAATTATTGATCCACCACATCATTGTCAATCAACAGAAGAATCTTCTGCTTAAGTTTCCAGTCCCATTCCAATAACAAGTTGTTAAAATTACTGCTGTCGTCAAAGCAATGCTATTAGAATGATAAGCAACCAGTAATGCTCTCGTCCCTTTAAATCAGCAAGTTTTTGCTTTTTTTCCTATCACCATCAAGTCTATCAGTACTTTTTATTATAAAATTTATTGTGGAAAAAAGATAATGGTATTAGGTCTCTCTTTGAGAAAAAAATTATCAGGTGGAAGTAAAAGGTTTTGATTTGGACTCAAAAAAGCAAAAGCAAGTTTTTGTGACCAGTGAGTTGTGTTAAAACTAAAACTGAAACAAACTTTTGACACTATACAACAAAACCAAAACTATTGCAGGAGGGCGGCAGGGTGGCATCAAACATATTTTATGTTTTCTGTTAATTATAAATAGTTACATAAGTATTTAAGGCATCATTTGGGACTACTTGGGATGGAGCACAAATTCACATGGAATTTTGCTTCATGCAGTACTCAATTACATGCAATCCCTATATAAAACAAAGATGAATTGTATTTAAACTTTTCAAAATTTTATTCTTATACCTTCAGTATAAAATTAAACATTTTCATGGTAAAATCATTCTGATTATATTTGAAAATTATATATTAACTTTAAATAAATCTGAGCAATTGTTCAAAGTTAAAAATAATCAAACTGGAATGGTTTTTTGATCTATTAAAAGATTGGTAAAAACAAATAAACCTTTTTAGTATGCAATAAAAATTTCACAACAAGACACGAATAAAACTTAAATGTATGTCTAAATAGACAAATTACATAACATTGTAATAATAATGTTTAGTGAAGTTCTAAAATCTGTGTTAAACATATCTTATATTTGGAAAAGAAAACAATAACTTCCTTATTAACAAAATAAAAAACTTGGCTTAGCATAGGAAAAACTTAATTGTATTCTATTCTTTGTTGTTTATAATTGTGTAACCATTCATCTTACTCGTTTACTTAATTTGTTAAAGTTTGTATAAGTTAGAATAATTATATTTTCAATAATATTTTTCTATATTAAAACTAAGAGAATTTGCTTTTATTTCTATTAAAAATTTGAATATTCTATTCACATTTTAAACAGGTTCATATTCAAAGCTGTTACTCCTAATGTATGAAAGTCATTATTTTGTTTCTTGTCCATTATTTCAATTTAAGCTTATCATCTGATAAAAATGCTCTAAATTCAGTCCAAAAATGTTTCAATTATTAAATATCTGTTTGATAATCTTAATAATACCTTTTCTGTTTCTTTAATGATATGATCATGCCAGGTATTCAATTTAATAAATTATAACTACAAATAGTTTGTCAAGAATAATGAAATAAAATATTTAATTGTGTCGGCATCTGAAGCTATTGTAAAACTTTTTGATGAAACGAAGAAATGTATGACTTTGTGCCTGCTCTTTTTTCTGATAAATTAAACTCTTTATTCTCTTAGTTTAATAAGGAATGAATTTGTCTTCTTTTCTGGCTTAATGACAACTATGTATAGGACTTTGCACTTACATGTTGACAACTATTTATGTCAGCTTGATCTTGATTTTTCTAAGTGAAAGCAATTTCACGAATATATTTTTTTAATCAAGCACATCACCAATGAAATATGATACAAAAATTTACATTTATGCGGAAAACATGACAATAACAAAAAAATTATATTCTGATATTTGAATATATTAATAATTTAATTTCTAATAAGTTTTCAAAATGCTAGTCTCATTTTTCTATTATTACCAAAGTATTCATCTCAGTTAACAGCAAAAGAAAAAAAAAAAATGATAAAAATAAATATTGATAATATGCAAGTGAAAAAGCACAAAACCTATAAATATGGCAACTTCAGATGTATATTTATGTTCAACTCCTTGAAACAAATATATAATTGTCTCACTACAAAGGAACCTCTTTAGTATTTTCATCGGCAAGCCTCGTAAAAATATACTGTCAAGGCTTTCTATTAAAAAATAGTCTTAAATAATACAACACCGGATAAATGCTTTTTGTATATAAAATATTCAACATAGCTTTATCAAGATTATTTTTATTAAAAAAGTAAAAATCTCTCTTTAAAACATGTGATAGGACTAAATACATTTATTAAAAATTAAAAGTAGATTTTTATCATTTAAAATTCACTTTTTAGAATATTCTAATGACTTCAGTATTTACAGTGTATTAAAAAATAACAATGACAGATAATATTTAATTGCGTATTAACAACATAAATTTATAAGACAAAGATAAAGTTTTAAGTAAAACTTATAATATAAAATATTACTTGTATGGATTTAAACTGAACCAGTTCATAAGATTAATTATTCATTAGTCTGTCGCAGAGTTCCTAACTATCTTTTACTTCTTATTAAATACATCTTTTACTTCTTATTGAAACAGAAATAACAATTTTTTATTAAACAAATCAAAACTGATAACTGTGTTTTTTATTTTAAGATTTAAAGATATATCAGTTACTATATATATCAGTTACTATATATTATTTTTTCTATTATGTTTTTCAATGTAAAAAAAAAAAAATTTTTTCACTCAATCCAAATGATCTGTAGTAATTTAATGAACCCTTAGGCCACTTGGTCTTGCAACTGAGTGATACCACTCAACGGTATCCTTCTTTCCCACAATCATTAGTGGCATGCATCTGTGGCATAAAGACACAGACCTTACCACAAAATGGCCACTACTGAGTAGCATGAAGCTTTTCATATGAATGACTGAGTGTGTTACTTAGTCACTGGTATATGTGACTCAGACACATCACTGAGTGACCCAGCTGAAAGCAGTTTTAGAAGCTGCTAGCATCCAATTTGGAAACTCTTGATGTACTGAGTTAAATAATTTCAAAATTGATTTATTTGTTAGCTTCTTTATTATACTCTAAATTTTCACATGACAATACAGTAAAACTTCAGTAGTTGAAGCTCCAAGGGGCAACAAAAAACTTCAAGTTATGGACGATTCAAGTTAGAGAACAATAGTGTGAAAAATGCTGATTCTGAATAGATTTGTATTTTTAGTTCTCTTGCATTATATAAAGAATATTTGATAGTTTTTTGTTTTAAACAGCCCATGTAATGCCTTTCAGCAAACTGTTCAATGTAACTAATGGAATCAAACATTTTTGCAGGTACATCTTGTTGAGATAAAGCAAGAGGACCACTTGTTTTATCTCAACAAGATGTACCTGAGCAGAGATAACTAACTGAAACTTTCATGGAAATCTAATAATTAAAATCATTTTGGATATAATAATTATTAAAATTCAGTTGGGAAAGTTGAAAGTTACATAAATCAGTGTCAGAAGACCATGAGAAACTTTGACTTGAAAATTTGAGTTAAGAAATTCAAGTTAGAGACATTAAATCCCTATGCTATTCCATTGAGACCTACTAAGTGCTTTGTTTTCTTCAAGTTAAAGAAATATTTGAGATACAGATGTTCTACACAGATGTTACACAATGCCTTACATGTTCCAGAAGATGTCTTTGCACTAGAGGTCTCATTGATGAAATATATCAATCAGTTAGAATACTTCCCCATTATCAGTAGTATTTAGTTGGGGTCTCAGTTTTTGTTTTCTGATCAACTTTTAGGATAACATGGACTTCAATCTCAGTGATGATTGCAGTCAGAGAATAAGACAGATTAAGCCATAATCTCAACCTCCCTAACCAAGAAAGGTTGATTCTAATCTACTAGGTTACCTTTTGGCACCATAATTTCAGTAGATAATTTTCAACATATCAATTTAAATGATAACATTACTACAGGAAAGAACAGGGAATGTAAACACTTTCTAGATGAATAAACTAGATCATTGTTATCCTGTTCTATTGATTACATTGCACAAGATGTGAAGTGTTATAATTGTGTAAATAGCTACTGTAAACAGTGTAATATAATAAATATGATTCTTCTGATCATAAATGAAGTGTTTTTATTAATTTTTTATTAATGAGTAAATTTCAAAACGTGGCCTAGACTTATTTCTATCATCAGTATATTACACTGAAGCTACTTAGTTTGTTATTAACCCATACATAAGACAACCAGATTTTAACATTGGTTAAGTGGGACAAAATTTATGGGTGGAGTGGTGTCCTGTTGAAAAAAATTGTTCTAGAACAACAGAATTTTATCATCAAAGAATGCAAAAACTGTATTGTATTATATTTTTTAAAATTTCAACATATATAAAATTTACAAATATAATAAATATATATACTACAGTAGAGCGTCGATAAGTGGAACTTCGGTAAGTGGAATGACCGTAAAGTGGAACGATTTTCAGTTGGACTGTGTCATGCTGAATCGAATGTTTTTGATACTAAATTTACTTCTAAAGTATAATTTTCATGTTTTTTTATATTCTTTAATATATTTATTTTGTTTGTACAAAACGCAGAAATAATTTTTAACAATACGATAGCCTTGATAATTATTATAAAAATTTTCGTTGAGCTTAAAATCAACGAAAATTCAACACGAAGCGACACGCAACGGAGAAAAATTCAACAGGAAGCGATATGCAACGGAGAAAAATTTGAACATCGGACAGGTTAATGTATTTTTTCGTACAAAGTCAAAAACTGGAACAAATCATTAACTGGAAGGACCCAAGTCCCCAATTGGTTCCACTTATCGACGCTCTACTGTATTATAATTCTTTAAAAACTCTTTATTCTTTTGCATATTTCTCAGTTGAGTGAATTTTTTTTAATAGTCTGCTGTCATCATCTAAAATATCATGAAATTTTTTGCAAGAATTTGTTAAATTATATTTCACACATAACATGGCTTTCAAAGTCTCAACACTTAATTGTGATTTATCAGATGTATACACTTTACTGTAGAAAAGAACACTTTTATGTAACATGTAATGAACAAAATGTTTGCTCATTTAGACAGCCTGTGAACACGTGTTGCTCCATTGCTGCAGCTGTGCGCCCCAAACTATTTTCTGTTGGTCTTTGCCACAAACACAGAGTTTTGTTGGCGCAGAATTTTTTATTTCTGATGCTCATGCACACCTTGGAACTGATACACGTGATACAAAATGATCTTTATGAATCTTAAGCATTAGACATAAGTTTATGACACATAATTGACAAAAACTTAATCTTTCAAAAACTTGGGACTTTTTTAAAATGCTTCAGGACAAATAGTTAAAAACCAGGATTGTCCCACCAAAAGCGAGACATCTGGCCACCTTACCCATACACTTAGTCATGAAAATAATTAGTAATGCATTTAAGGTTTTCAATTTCAAGATAAACATAAGCTTTTCAATGTGAAAAATCTTAAATCCGTAACTTAAAAATTTACAGTTTAAATTTTTGATTAACCTGAAAACAATTTGTTTTGTAATACAGTTAAATATAATAATATTTATTTTAAAAAAAAACCACTTACTAATTTCATCTTGAAGATCGCTAACAATTTCTCGAAGTTCCATTCTAGTTACTGTATCATGCATAACCTTGGGTGTCTTCTTTTTATAATTAAGTGCATCTTTTAACTTTTTATAATCTCTCGTCATTTTATTGTTATCAATTTCAAGCTGAACAAGTTTAGTCTTCAAAGAAGAATTCTCATCTTCTTCTGATTTTAATTTCTTTTTTAAAGACGTAATTAATTCGTTCTCTGATTCAGTTAATGATGCTCGGCGAGGTTTAAATTCTGCTATAATTGTTGTTGGAGAGAATCCACCACTCAAAGCTTTTTCTAATTCTTCTTGTGCAGCTGAAAGTTTTTTCTCCAGTGTACTGATTTTAGTTTTTAATTCTAAATTTTCTACCTGTAATTCTCCAGCAGAATCAAGGGGTGGCTTCCTACTAATTCTGAGCTGAAGTCTTTTATTTTCAGTCATTAGTTTTTCATTTTCATTATCTAAATCTGTAGTCTTTTGTCGTAACATTGCTGCTTCTTGTTCTATTAGTTGCAACTGCCTTTTCAAATCTACTTGGCTATCACTATCTAATGATCGACTACGAACAATAACTTTAGAGGCTTTTCTTCTGTATACTTGAACTTCAGTCTGTAATCTCTCATTCTCTTTATCTTTATCAATAAGTTTTTTTCTTAGTTCTCGAGCTTCGTATTCAAGAAGTTTCATTTTATGTTCAAAATAAGAGCTAGGACTAGATTTTTCAGTTGGTGCATCTGGAAGTTTTATATTTGCCATTGGCTGATTAACTAGTTTATTTTGAAGATATTTAATTTCTGACTGAAGATTATCATTTTCTTGCTCCAACTCATCTACTTTCCTTCTTAAAACAGACATTTCTTGTTCGCTCAAATCTAAATGTAATTTAAGTTCTTCCAATGACATTTCTTCTTTATCTTCATTATTTGTTAATTTAGTTTGTTTCGTAGTAGTCATTTTCTTTAATTGCATCATTAATATTTCATTTTCTTGTTCAAGTGTAGATAATTTTCTTCTGATAACTTTACTTTCATCTTCTGCAAAATTTAATTGTTCTCTAAGATCATTCTCTCTTTCCATTGCATCATAGAGATCACGAAGCAGACTTTCATTGCTTGGTGTTCCAGGATCTTTTGTTTTCATCATCTAAAACAGTAAATAAAGTAAGTTTAAAAGCTCTCAAAACCACTGAAATTTATCTAACACATCACCAAAAATATATTAAAAGTAGTTTTACGGTCTTTGTTTATAACATCTTCAAAATATTTAAAATCAGTCTATGTTTACATATTTAAATTTATTATAAATTAATTTTGCTAGAGAATAACTTATATCTGCCAGTTTCTCTCCTTTTGTTGTTCTAAAATAATACAGTACAGATAGGCCTCCTACCACGCAGTACCTTTACAAAGCATTTTCGCTCCAACGCGATTGGAAAAATGCTGAAATTTTCTTACAGTGCGGTACTTTTACAACGCAGTTTAGGGTATTTAGAAACGAATTATCTTTCACATAACAGAAAAATTGCAACAGATCACATAAGTGCAGTGGAACTTGATGAAACAAGCTCAATCTCGAAATAAGGCCAGTCAAACATTCTTGAACAACTATAATAAGTGACAATGAGGACTGAATTCGTGAGCATAACATTATGTTTCTTTTTGATTTTGACTTTTAGTTTTTATATGATGTTGAATTTTATTTAAGCATTTTATGTACATAAATTTAAAAAATGATGAAAATGTTACACCATAAAAGGCAGTTTTCTCGTTTTAGAACTGAATGGAACATATCTACCACGTTGTAGGAGGCCTACCTGTATTTCAAATAAGGATAAACACTTATGAAACTAGGTAATTCACACTCTGATGATAAGTTTTAAAATATTATTCTGTATAAATGCTTAGAAGTCTGTTTTACTTTCATTTTTAATTTAAAAAGTGACAATCAGTGTGTTAAAATGTTATCATGTTACAAATTTAATAAATTCATGCATAAAAATAAATTTTTTATCAACATTTATAAATAGATGCACTTTCAAGGTCACAGAGTATCGTGTATTAAATTATAATAAAATGATTTGAATGTAATTAAATAATTTGGATTCTTAAACTGATAAATTATAATCAGTTTAAAAATTAAAAATAATCAAGAACATTAAAGTTAGTCTTAAAAATTTACAGCTACTTAATGTCTACCTAGAAAATTTTATTATTATATTTTCTGAATAACTAATATAAATAAATTAAAGTCAATAAGACAGATAATAAATATTCTGGTTTCCATAAATTAAGGAATAAATGGAAAAATTATGATAATTTGGCTATGTATAGTCCAAAATACACAAAACTGAAATATGTTACAGGCAAAGTCATACAATATTAATGTATGGAATGCAAATAACTTATGCTTGCATAGGTTTATGTAAATACACAAGAGCAAACAATATAGTCATGTGAGGCAGTGAAAGAAAAGATTTCAAAATAGCCATTTTGTAAAAATGTCTTCAAGATGACATTTACTAGTGGCACTATAGAACTATAGGCAGAATTGAAGCCAGGCAAAGTCAGGTGGACATTATAAGGTAGTTGAACATAATGTGAGGTTGCCGAACCGCACATGTGATGTCGCTGAACCACACATGTGATGTCAGAATGTCCTAGTCACCCCGAAACGTGAGTGGGAGCATTTGCCACAGAGACAAGCTCCACAGTTACAAATAGTTACCTGGTTTATTATAACTAAAAGAATATGCTTACAGCTACAACAGTTGACCGTAAGCAAAGTCAGGTCTTCTAATTTGTTTCTTCTCTCAAAAGATGAATCCCACTGGAACTATTCTTTTGGATCCCTTTCAGAAGGTAGTAGGTCTTGGGGCATTGTAAGGAGAAAGTCCGTCACGAGGTCGAGTGCAATCCAGTTCAATACCAAGATGCAGAGGAAATTTCTTTTTCAGCGTATGGTGCCACACAATAGAAAGATGGGGAGAAGTTCCCCACATCCTTGAAAATGCCCGTTTTATAAATTTTTTCAGGTCCCAGACCGAACATTTTGATAAGTTGATGCCGACTCACCTCTGCTCTCCAATTGGTCCCGTCATTACGAAACGAAATGAGATCAGAACCCAGATCGTGAGATGAGTCAACACTGACTGGCAATTCAATTCCTATCAAAGATGTTCAATCTTAGGATTTACATTCATCTATTGTTTTAACCTGAGACACTCTCTCTTTTCTAACAATTCCATCAAACATGTCCTTATATGGGCATGAAGTTTATACCCTTTTCTTAAATGGCTTTATAAAAAATGTTTTTTTTTCTTTTCTTTTTCATTTTTAGTGTGGTTCCAGCCCACTTCTGGAGCCCCACAATAAGTCAATCTGGTCCACAGGATGCAGAGCCAGTTCAACAATAGTCTGCTTCCCAAAGACCAAGGCAGCCTTAGAACAATGACTTCCTCAGAAGTAAGACTACAACTTCAACTCATTCGAGATCTACGCTTGCTGCAGGTATAAAAAGGGAAGTATCAGCTTCTATGGTATGCGGAAGACCACCTGAAGGAGAGATGTATGCTAGACAACCAGTAATATATAAATACCCCTAACTACCCTTCACATGTATTCATGTCCAGTTCAAATGTTCCTTCCACAGGAAGGAACATTTGAACTGGACATGCATACATGTGAAGTCCAAATCAATAAAGGTACAGGTAAGTCAAGATGTACTTAATAGTGTAATTGTGACAAATTTTTATCTGGAGAGAGCCAGTAACCTCATATCATTTCTCTCATATCCATGAAAGGGATTTGTGGTGGAGTTAGTGTCTTGTAAGGAAAGGCATCTCTTTAGGTAAATGCATTGACATCCATTGCCACATGATAGCTCAGAAGTACATAGATGATATTCTGTACCCCTCTGCTTGTCTATATGCAGCCACAATTTGACACATGTACTCTGCAAGCCAATAATGTCCATCTTCCCACAGCTTGCCTAGTATAGAAATACCTTGAAGAGAAGAATATTATCCATATAGTGTGGCCATCATGCTCTTCTGACATAATAAGCATGTTGTTGCCCTCCATTCTCCCTATAGCGGTTCAAACTGTTTTGCAAGAACAATGGGTATTGCTGACTACAGATCTCATTGACACAATCATTAACATGGAACATTGCTGTTTGGACAAAATGCTCCTTATTGAGATCATTTTTCCTGTTTAATTCTGATATCTATATTTATGATTTTCTTTATTTGTTTAGCTAGTTGTTTTGTATCAAACATTTATGTGATTTTCAGTAACATTTGATATGATAAAGACTACCACTAAATTTGATTCAAACTGGATGTGTATTTTTTAACTTGTAACAATTCTTCTATTTGTTCCTTAATTCATGGAAACCATTGCACATTTTAAAATGAGTAAAACAATAATTTAAAATAGCAAATTTTATAACCAGAATTAAAACTTACATTACAGAATTTTTGTCTGAATAGAATAAAACAAATATTTGAAATTAAAATTAGAAAATATGTGTTATGATGGTAATTATTATTAGTTATCATTATATGTATAACAAATAGTATCTGGAATTTTAAGATGAAAGACAAAAGAGTGAATATTTAAGAGTAAGAGAGAACATACTCAAAAAGAAATCAAGGATTCTGTTAAGGTTAAATTTAGAAATAATAATGAGAATGACTCAAAATAGATTTAAAAAATGCATTAATTTCTTTAAAAGGTGTCAATGAACAAATTCTATATTTATTTATTTATTGACAATAATAAAATAGAGAAATAAATTTGTCAGTGAATAAAAATTCCTGTAGCTATTTTAAATACTTGTAATTAAAAAAGTCATTAAAAAGTGATGGTTTAGTCTCTAACTTCTCTATTTTTAAATATATTTAAGCAATAACTACACAATAAGAATTTTAATTACTGGTAGGAATACCAAATAAACAAAAAAATCATTTTATTAATTTCAACAGGTATAGGGCCTATTTATTTTAAAATTTATCAAAGAAAATTAATGTTATAGCTTATTAGATTTATTTTCATTTTACTATGGTATATTGTAGACAACGAATTTCATTATTCCCTTTTAATAGAACATATATTACTTAATGTTAATCATTTTGCAATAGGAATATTTTAAAAACAAAACTAAATTAAATAAAACAGGATATGTGAAATTTGAATACTTTTTTGTAAATATTACAAATTGAATCAAAGATAATCATATAATATTTACTGTAGTTAATATGAGAGAGGAATGTAGAACTGAAGGGATAAGGCAATGTAACACATAGGCAATCTGCCAAGGATGTCTCACAGGTGGATTTTCTATAGAAAATTCCCCTATTTAAATGTTAGACATGTGACAAAACCCTGGAAAACTCCATATGGCCAGATTATTAGTCAGGCTTGAATCCACAACCAACTACTGGTGTTTGGTAGCTTTATATACTTGGCCACCAGTGGGCCCTAATAAGAGAGACGAACACATAATATGATTTAATACTAGATAACAATGAACAAATTTCTTAATTGCTATACAAACTGCAATATATAAATAAAATATAAATTTTTTGATAATAAAAACTAATAAGATTTTAAAATTAACAGCATAACTAACCTCTGGCATTGGAGAGAGACTTCTTCTACTTCCTTTTCCTTGAGTACGAAGATTTTCATTTTCATTTTCTAATTTTTTGTTTGTTTCCTTTAGAATCTCTAGTTCATCTTGCATTTTCACATAAACTTCCTTTGCAACTTTAAGTTCATTTTCTAATGTTTTCATTTTAGTTTTATCTACATCAATAACAGCAGTGGCTTGCATTTCTTTTAATCTGTTTTCTGCTTCGTTCTTTTCTAATTCCATCTGCTCGCATTTTTTCTCCGACTTGCGTAATTTAAACTGTAAAACTCTACAGTTTTTGGATATTGCTTCGATTTCCCTCTTTAATTCTCTGAATTCCGATGCTTGATCTTCTCGAAAATTATCATGTAATTCTTCTAATTCTTCCTCCAATTTACGAACTTCCTTTTTAATTTCTTCATTTTCTTCCATTAAATCCTCACATAATGTTTCGGCTTGATGTAACTTTTCTGTTAAGCCATTCACTTTTGTTGCTACTTGTTCAGGCGTCTCTCTCTTTTTTAATTCATTTTTAACTTCTTTAACTTCTATTTTCAAGCTTTTATTTTCATCCTTTAATTCTTCGTTATTAGTTTCTAATTCATTAACTTTTGTTCTAAGTTTTAATAACTCTGAAGCAGTTTTTTCTAAAGATCTCTTATCTGCTTCCGAAACCATTCTCCTTTGTAAAATATCCTTCTTCTCTTTTTCGAGTCGAGTACATTTTTCTTCCAAGGATTCGATTTGTTTCTTTTGGGATGCTATGGTCGACTGCAAATCCTCAATGGAATCCTGAAATACGAGAGTCGTTTCAGTCGTTTCGGTATTTTCCGTGGCAGCAACACTTTCGGAATCACCGTCAGTTTTACTCTTAACAGACGTTTTCACGTGCAAGATAAATTCGACATCCGGAGACGTATTTTCTACCGTGTTATCACTGAGAGCCGACAACTGCTTATCAACTTCCTTTGCCGCAATAATTTTAATACGTTTTGCCTTCTGCGCTTCTGTTTCATTTTCTTCAGTCTTCTCGGACGCCCCGTCGGGTTCCGACCTCTCCAAAATAGCCTCGTCAGAAGACGTGCTATCGGTCACATCGCTTTCTTCACTCTCTTTGTTTACCTTCGCCTGACCATCATTTGACGAAGAACGCGACCTGGAACGTCTACCGGTGGAATTAAAAGTCCTTACCGACTGACCCTGTTCCGAATTATCCAGACTGTGTCCGGCGGCCTTAAGAATCTCCGACCTCGTCCTACCCGCCGTTTCGGTCTCGCGTCTTCTACGGGGAAGGGATAGGACAACGCTCGGTGATTCTTTTTCTTCCTGTTTCCTTCTCGAAGCCGGTGCCTTATCCTTCGCATCCAATTTGTGCTCGCTGAGATCTCTGAAGCACCTACGACATCTAGTCGGCCTAACGCCATGAGGCATAAATCCAGGACACGTAGGACCACTCATTTTTTTACAATTTAACACAAAATACAGGGAATTTTTTACAGTTTAAAACCCAGAATATAACGAGCATCTCCTCTGCAGTTTTAGCAGTCAATATAGTTTAGTAAGCGAGAGAAGGTCATGGTTAGGTCCATAAATGATGGCAGACGAAGGAAACAAAGTGAAATTTATCCTCTTCCCTTACATCCAAACGAACTCAGCTGTTGCCCTCCATGTGTTGTTTCTTCTCTCTTTCTCTGCCTGGGAATATTTAACGCACCATTCCCAAATTTAAACCGAGCCAGTACATTTAATATATAAATAGCCTCGAATAAAAGACTAAGTTACTCCCGTTATTTATAGTAACTACGTAGATCCTTCTACGTCTACTAAAATACTATTCAATTCATAAATTTAACTTCGTATTATACAAAATTATAATATATTTACAAAAATATAAATAGATATTTCCGAAAAAATATTTATTTTTTAAACGATTCTCTGTTAAGCTCGTTAAGTCGCAAAAGCAGACGATTGTCGAAATCCTCATGGCGCCACCTGGAAAATTTTTACAATTTTAAATAATTATTTATTAAAATTTCTGTCTTTTGTGTGCTTTTATCTAATAACTCGTGTAAAATTTTGTCTTATAAATTTATTTTATTATTATTAATCAAATATTTTTTTTTTATAAAATGTGCCAAATGATTTTAAGATTTATATAGAATTTCGCGTGGTTTGCGTCAATTTACGTCATATTTACATTCTTCTTAAATAAAAATGACGTCAAAATGATGTAAAAAGTATATTATATAAAACTTATTTATACTTTTTATTAAATACATTTTAAAATATCGATTATTCGATTAAATTTAAGCGAACTTTACCGAAATGAACAAATAGTTATCGCCAGAGAAACGATGTCACTTCCGTTAACATATGTAATCAGCAACAAAATATTGATACGATTAGAAATATAATAGCCGAAACATACTAAATTTATGTATTAAATTCAAAATATTTTATATTTTATTTCGGAAATTCTGTACTCTTAGTTATTCATTTTGCCATTTAATTGCCAGAGGAAATGACGTCACAATTCTTTTAAATACTGTACTTTTTAAAATTGATTACAGCCATATTTATCTGGAAAATATTATTTAGCTTTTGTTTAAATTCGAATCAACAATTCATTTTTTAACATATTTTTTCAATTTCTACAGAATTCAATGCATAATTTTAGACAAGCGATGGGCTAAACGTAAGCTTATAACATTAAGCCTACGAGAAAATAACGAGGTTGAGACCAAAGTTTTAAACGCGAAAACGTGAACGTCGGACGTTGAGCGCCGCTTTCCTGTAAGCCTAGAAGTTTGACAATGGTGTTTGGAAAGTCAGTGGAATCATGCTCGACATTCCAAACGCCATTGTCAAACTTCTAGGCTTACAGGAAAGCGGCACTTGACGTCCGACGTACACGTTATCGCCTTTAAAACTTTGGCTTCAACCTTGCTATTGTCTCGCTTTACGACGGAACACAACTTCAACTTATAATGCCGAATATACGGAAAACAACGGCTCACCTTACGACGGATCTACAGAAGCCAATTTTTAACTCACTTCAATACAATTAAATATGTTTATTTGCCTTCGAACATCACAAATCTCAATAAAATGGCTCTTACTAACCTTATATGCTTGGTATAAATTTAAAATTCAAGTGCCATTTTCTCAACAAATTCTAAAACTGTCTAAAACGGTCAGTTGCCTAAAGAAAAAATACGGAACGGAACAATTCCAATGTAAAATAGGCCTATTATTGTAAATCGAAAACCTGTCTAATGCGTAAACGCGATTTTTTGGTTACCAATTGCATAACGTAACGCGTGTAAAGAGGAAGTTTTTGGCGTAACAATAGCTAAATTGTGGATCATAACGCTGTAACTTTAGGACTGAGTCCTGATCCACCGTCCGTAAACCTGAAAATTCTAGTCGGGTTTCGTTTTAGACAAATGTTACTGTATTTTCTTAACCTTCTTGGTTAATGTTACCCTAGGTATACAAAATGGCGGCTCGTCTCCGACTCTAGCATACAGAAGTGAGGAAATAGTGGGTACGCACGTTTTCTATAATTTAGTTGCTAATAATTATGGTAATTTATTAAAATAGGTTAGGTTTAGAAAAACGTATGTCCCCACTGTTTCCTCGCTTCTGTATGCTGGAGTCAAAGACGAGCCGCCATTTTGTATACCTAGGGTAACATTAACCTTGTAAACGCCTTCAAAAACGTTTCCAATGAGGAATGATGATATTTAAACAATTACAACAGTCAACAAATTCTTCTCTTCCTCTTGGATTGTTAACTGTTTAATTGTTCTCGATCTACATATTTTGAAAGGCTTCACGAGCATGAGCATTGTACAAGCATTCTTCCATCCCCACACATTTACCATCTAGAGTGACTTCCGAGTTCCGATGGTAAATGTGGAGTTTGTATTCTTATTGAAAAATGCGAAGTGTAAGGCAAAGTGTAAGGTAAAATACAGGCAAAAATCTTGTGGGTATCGCTTCCAAAGCGCCAAGCTTATTATTATTATAAAGAAAAATTTTGACTGTAGTCTAAACTGTCATAAATTTTTGCTTGGCGAAATTTTTTTACACCTCAGATGTTTGTTTGGATTTAATTTTCCATTGTGACTGTATTTTATTAGTCACTTTACTGGAGTTTTCCAAGACCCTCAATTTAGTCACAAAGGCTCTGTGTTTGTAATAATAAATTATTGTGTATATTTGTGATAAATTTTTCTAACTAGGATACATTATAGAAGGTTGGAATCTTCCCTAATTAGGATCAAACTTGTATCCTCTTATGGAAATCTTGACTAAGCATAGCCACCAGTAAACTTCACATAAATTAATTTTACACAATGTAAACCATAAAATTTATATTAAAAATAAGCATATTTAAGTTTCCTTTCATTATTGCTGTTATGGCAATAGTTGCAAATTGTTAAAAGCTTCACATTTCCTGATTACACACTTAAAAACATCACAAATAGCAATCCTGTAAGTCTAAACCGATAGAAATGATGAATATGATCTTGAACAAGATGACCTGTCAAGTGAAGGAAATCTTTTTAGTATTCCCTGAAAAATGGAGCTTTATGACATAAAATCTATTGCGGTAAAAGTGGTGATATTCTTTTTCTCTCCTTACTTTCATTTTTCTTAAACTCTCCTTGCTCTATTTACGCTAAGTAAGACATTTTTCGGGCCCATCGTGGATTTGGCCAGGCTCAGGTGAATGTCAAGCAAGGCCCCGACAACAGTGAATGCCACCGGACCCACAATAAAAACAGTTATATGAGGACCCAGCTGCCTCTATTGTGGGTCTTCGGTGTCGTCGGTAGCCCTACTTGATACTCGTCACCTTGCAAAGCAAAGTTTATCTTCCATTTTGATTGAGTGCGCTTACAAATGTTCAAATGCGAGATAAGAGAGACTATGACACTAAACAAACAAAGCCAAATTAAACTGTAATTTAATTTCTTTTATTAAAAATTGCATGATTTGTTTGCATTACACGATGTATAAGACTATTTAACTGTCTACTGTTATTTGCTACAGGTACGGCTCTATAAAATTAAATTTCTTTTTATCACGGGTAATTTTTCTCAGCATTAATTACGATGGTTTTCTAAAAATTAGGTCCCATTATTTTAATTATTTTTACAGAGAGTAGCTTCTCACTAACGGCAGTTGGGGGTAATCGTCTCGAAGCGGATAAATTACTTCGGCTACTTTTTATAAGTTAAATGCATAAATCGACGAAGAATCAATCGGCGGACAACATTTCGTCACTGATTTAAAATTAGATTGTACAAGATCTTATGAATAATTTGTTATTACATAAAATACTATACTTTAAAAAATAAGATTTTCATTTTGTTTTGCAACATTGATAGTAATTAATATAAGGGATTATTACATATGGAATTTCTTGGACAATAAATATGCACGCAAGTTTTTCTTATCACATTTTCAATACTATATTACATCCATTAAATATTATTAATGAGTGTAGTTGGAACACATTGGTCATTATAAGCATTTGGTTTGTTTCTCTTTCTCTCTTCTCCTTTCTTCAAATAATACTTTCAAATTTAAAGCTGCTGGAAGTTCTAAAATAAAGAAGTAAGTGTAAGGTACTTTTATCTAACTTTTTAATAATTATTTTCAAATTGATCAGATGACTTAGTACTACAAGAAATTTTCCTCTTTTTGACTCTTTCTGCTCTGTTGATACTAAAAGACTAAGTGGGGGAAGGGCCCAACATATGTGCAACAGACTTCTCTTAAAAAATTCTAGGGTTCATCCAGATTTGATCCCCAGAGATGTAGGGTGCTGTCTTGGCAATTCAACTAGTATACCACAAGAAACCAAAAGTTTTTTTATTTTAATCTAAATTATAATCTTACCTTAAAATTATTATTGGGCTGCAATTTGAAAAAATTGTAGACCTATAAATTCCAATTGTCATCTGTCTGTCTGTCCTTTCTTAATCTCAAGAACAGAGTTAGACAGATGAAAGATGAGACCAGATATGGAAACCTTAGAGACAAGAGACCCCAATTAACTATACAGTGGTGCCTCGTATAACGTATGCCTCAAGTAACAGACGCTGCGAACAACGGACTTTCTGTTTGGCCATTATGTGACTTGAGCAACGGACTTTCCGTTCGGCAGATACGTGAGGTGAACAACAAACTTTCTGCGAACAAGTGCGAATGATGTTTCCACTCTTTTGCCATTGCTAAAGACAATCTGCTTTTTTTAGATGTTTTCCCCTTCTTGGCTTCCCAGAATAGCTTCTTGATGTAGGTATTTTGGGAGCCTTTGTAAACAGTTGCTCTTTGGCTGCAGAAGAGTAAGCTGTTTGTTTTTTTTTCCTTCTTCTTCTTTGTCCAACCTGCCTGTCCATTGGAGGTCTAACCAAAAAGCCTGGGTGACCCAGGTTGTCTTCAAGGAATGGATCCTGGAAACCTTTGCTCCTGCTGTAAAGAAATACCTGCTGGACAAAAAACTGTCGCTCAAAGCCTTACTGATACTGGACAATGTCCCTGGTCACTCAAAAAACCTGGATTAGATCCTGGAAAAAAGCTATCCTTTCATCAAGGTGCAGTATCTGCCAGCAAACACCACTGCCATCTTTCAGCCAATGGATCAGCAATCATTGTCAACTTCAAAAAACTGTACACCAGAGCTCTCTTCATGAAGGTGTTTGAAGAATGTCAGCTTTGTGGAAACACGACTATCCAAAAGTTCTGGAAAGAGAAGTTTGATGTTCTTGTGGCAATCAGACTCATCCAGAAGGCCTAGAGAGAAGTCATGCAGAAAACCCTCAATTGAGCCTGGAAGAGGCTTGTTCCTGAATGGACCCAGGAAGAACCAGCTGAGGATACAGAAGTGGTGCAGGAGATCATCTCGACGGCCTGAGAATTGGAAATGGAGGATGTGGAGGAGCTCATTGAAGAACACCAAGACGAGCTGACAACGGAAGAGCTCCAAGCACTTCTGGCCCAGGAACATGATGAAGCTCAAAGGAAAGCTTCATCTGATGATGACGAGGAGCAATCCAATCAACTAATTTCAACTGCTGCCATCAAGGACTTCCTTGTCAAATGGGGAGAGGTTCAGGAGTTTACCAACATTCACTATCCAAACACAGCTGAGGCCAACATGATCAATGATCTCTACAATGACACCCTTGCTCATCATTTCCGACAGGTCTTGAAGAAGAGAGAGAAAAAGACCACCGTGGACATGTTTTTCAAGAAGCCAGCTACCAAAATACAAAGGATGAAACAAGAAGAGTTGACCCTGCAAGCCCTGGTAGCATCTCTTGAATCTGACTCTAATTAAAAACAATAAAAAAGAGACCTGCTGCAATGTGTAAAGTGTGTCTGTATGAATGTATGAAAAAAGTGTTCCTCCACTTCCTCCTCACAACATCTGACTACCCGGCATAATTGGTGACTGCTCCATTTTCATTTTTTTATGGTACAGTACGGTTATTTTATTCAGCGGAACGAATTAGATGTTTTAACATGTATTTCTATGGGAAAATGTGTTTTGTATAACGGACTTTTCCCTTAACGAACTTGCACCTGAAACAGATTAAGTACATTATATGAGGCACCACCGTATATGAACTTCTGACGCATACCAGAAGTCACGTTATTTCAATTCAAAATTTTTCCCCTGAAAGATGTTTGGAATAGAGTCATGCCGATTATCTATCTGACAAAAAAGTATAACGTACAGGGACAAGACATTACGGTACTAATTTGAAGTGGAGAGCATATATTTTAAATTAAATAAATTAAAAATATGATTAAAAATTGCAGCCTGGCATTATGACGATGTTTATTATTAAGAGCAATTTATTTGAGATTTGTTTAGCATCATGACTGCCTTAAGTGGGTGTACACAATGAGCACCATACATTGACACCACTGTCAAGGGGTGCCAAAAGACAATCCTATTTAAGTGCTCGATTTAAATTATGAAATGATAAAAATTGGAACAAAATGTAATGTTGAAAAAGCAAAATTTCAAACTCTAATGGTCCAAATGTTAACTTGCAGCCCATACTATAGCATACTTGCAATCCATCCATATGTATATGGATTTATAGTATGGACTACAAGTATGTGCAAAGTGTGAAAAATGACCCTTTTGTTAAGTTTCTCATCCTGCAAGGAATAACCCATAGTATATAACAATGTTGCCAGACATTCAAATCATTCAAACTCAATTCAAAGGTGTTTTGATGGTGATCAAAAATAGGAATTCAGTATATTTGCACTAATTCATAAAGGATGCAAAAAACAGAATTTAACACACAAGCATGAGATATCCTAGCTGTGGCATTGTTTAGCTTACTATATGGATTGATTGCAGGGCTGTGCTGACAGATGAGGCAGAAAGATAACTGTTTCAGGCACCAAATTGGAAAGAATACTAAACTGGTCATAATGTTTATAGAAATATAAGTACATTGGCATCATTCTTAGGCCTTTCTCGAATGCTAAAAATTTTCAGAATGGTCTCAATCAATTAACATAAAGGGCCTATCCATTAAGGTTATATTGAGCCCTTTCCGCCAATTTATTGTAATTGACAATTTTGCTGAAATTAAGTTTTTTTTAAAAATCTCAAATGAGTTATTATGCACTTCAAATCATGTCACAAAATTCTTGTAACACTGTGATGACCTTACAATAAAATTCTCTTCCTAATTTTTTTAAAGTTTTGTTTACATTTACTCTGTATTGTATGTGACATAAAAAAAACTAGGTAAATTTATCACAATTTCTTGTAAACATCACTTATAAAAAATATTTGCCAAGTGGCACTGCACATTTCAGTTCATTCATATTTTAAATTCCAACATAACGTAAGTAACTTTTCTTGTATTCAAAATTGAGTTTTTTGGTAATTAGATCAGTTAGTGCATTTAAATTTAATGATAAATTATATGATTTAAGTTATTAGCAAAGAGCTTCCATTAAACATGGATTTACCAAGAACTGTTCCAAGTCAAATTATGCCTGTCAAGCTTGTTGCATACAGCAATAGTTATTCAAACACTTCTTATACTTATGATGATTTGACTATCAAGATCCATCAATGTAGAAATAAAACAGAAGATCCTAATCTTGGGACTTCTGTTTTGGAACTAGTGCTTTCAATTTTCAATCTTCAGCAATTCAACACAAACTTACCTCAACTAGTACAAGCAACATCCAATGAAGACTATTTACATGGGTGTAAAGAAGAGAGGGCCATACCCATTAAGTGTAGCCCTTAAAGGTAAAGGGGGAAGGTGATAGGAAGAGGAGGAATGTGGAAGGAGTAGGGAATGGGGATGGGGAGAGAAGTATGAGAAGGTTAGGGAGAAGGGAAAAGGTGGTAGGAGAGAAGAGAGGGATCTGTGGGCACCTCCGGGGACCATTTATAAAAACAGTAACCGTAGTTGCTACCAAACTTAAATAGTGCAGATGAGGTCATGTTGTAAACAACATTGGAAGAAGTGCCATTTTGTGGCAGCTGTTGGGTGGAGATTTTTTACATGGGTACTTTGCAGAAGTACAAAAAGGGAAGCACCCGAGGAAGTAGTCGTTGATTTTACAAATGCCAGGGGGTGGCCAGCCCAATGGCCATAGTCAGGAAGACTATTTACAGCCAAGTATGTCTGGAGATTAACTGACTCTTTTCCAAATCAAACAGACACCTTTCTTTGTAGTTCCAGTTATGTAGATTCTGAAGATTCTTGTCATCTGCAGTTTTTTTGTAAAGAGTCAGCTGATTTAACACAAGTTAAATTTTATTATAAGCGCCACTATAGTCTTTCTGGGTCTGTAGTAATGATAGCAAATGTATCATAATTGCCGAAACATGTCTTTATAGTTTAAAAATATAAGCAAAAATACCTTTATTAGGTAAAATATCCTAAAAATATATTATACACAACAAATTTACTTCATAACTAATGTGTAAGAGAAAATAATTAAAAAATTCTTCTGTAAAATTTACTTTTAGTTGATTACAATAATTTGGCAGAAAGAGCTCGATATGACCAACAATGAATACCCATTATAAATTTATGCACCATCAGGTTAATCAGCTTAGGTGAGAAATGGGAAGTGATAGCCTGACTCATACCACTAATAATAAATTATATAGATATGGCTGAATTTAAACTAACTCCTCACAATAACAGTCTATGCCTTATTGCATGGTTAATATGTTCTCTATCATTAATTAAAGTGTTTACCGATTTACACAGCTTTTCATCTTCCCATAGAATTTATACTTGGCTTAATTTTACTAATTAGTACTGATATGATCCATAACAACCACAGCTAACACAGTCAGGAAGAAATTCTCGCTCTATCACACTAATCCAGACAAGATTTAAAAGTAAATTCTAGAATACAGATAGAAAACTTCTTAATTATAGAGTCATCTGACCAATCATTACTTAAATATAATTAAAAAGAACAAGTTGGCAAAGTAAATTTCCTTCTTTTGGTGAAATGATATGGAATTAAAAAGCTAAAAGCTATTTAATTTTAGTTATTTTAAAGCTAGTAATAATACAAAAAGTTATATAAAGTATAAAACTCACGCCAAGCTGAGGAAGTGGAAAGAAAATTGCATTTTCGCTCGTCTGCCTCCGACACAGTTCATTAATTTCATGAGTGATATGTATAAAATCATTGGCGATAGCTTGCCACATGTCAAAGAATATATCTAAATTTTCTCTAGCTATTTTACTAGTAGGATGCAAGCAAAGTGTATGACAGGAAGTTATAATCTAAATATTAAAATAAAAACATATTATTATATAATAAAAAGATTTGATAGTGTTTAAATTCATTTCAATAGAACTTACTTGAGATCCATAGACTTTTACACAAATTTCTGTATGTTTAGAAGTTACTTGTAAGGATTCTGTATTAGCAACATGATGCAATAGCTTGCAAACCTGATTAATAAAAACAAAAATTACACTGAATTTGATTGACCCATGACCCTTGAATATATTTAAATAATTAATTTAAATAATTATTATTATTTAAATATATAAGAATTAATTATTTATTATATACAGTACTGTAATGTGAAATTATTGAATATATAAAAAAATTATGAATTAAGTAGAAATACTGTGTGATTTTGTCTTACAATAAAATTGAGGCAAAGCATTACATTTTTGTAATTAAAAAGTTTTTACTTATTATTAGTACTTATAAATTATTTTTCATTCCATTTAATCCAAGCGCTGATTATATTTGAATGTATTTGTAAGTAGTGTGCAATGTTTGGATGTGTGTGTGTGAGTGAGAAAGAGAGTGTATGTGTGACCAAAAAAATGGTTGCTGGCCACATGAGAAGGCAATCCTTACACTAGCTGGCCACAGAGAGGTGATCCTTTCAATTTTCAGAGAGACATGATTCTTGTTTTTGCTGGAAAGACAGAGATGATGCTTGCACCTACTGGGCATGGAAGAGATGGTCCTTATACTTGCTGGACACAGACAGATGCTTTTTACTCTCACTCCGCAATAATTGCTTTGTTCTTGTGTTTTGTTTGTTTTTGGTGTGCATTTTCTGTTAGATGCATATTTTTATTTTTATTATTTTTGGCACATTTAATTGTGCCAAGGAGCATGGACATTGTCACTTTGACTCCACTGTATCTCGAAGATGAAGTCATGAATCGCCATATTTTATTACATTTTTAGATTCCTCATTGCAATTAATGGAAAATGGCAAAGTTTAATCAAAATCAATCAATTCGAAACTAATTTATAGTAGAATTGAATTTAAAGAATAATTATTTGTGTTACAAATAAAATTATCACCTCATGAACATGCTCTTTCATTTCACAAAAACTTCCAGCATATTCTTCTAATTTGTCACAATCGCCAGCACTAGAAGCATTTCTTAACAAATCAAGCAATTCCGTTCTTTGAATTATTTTAATTACCTCTTCAGCTTCATTCAAGGCTGTCTCTTCTAGCTAAAAGAATTAATATACTTCGTCACATATATGTAATGTATTTTATTTTAAAAATAGATCATTGAGATTAAGAACACTTATAGAAAAATTTAATTAAAAAACTGAATCCACCACCATCATCTATTTTAAAATTTTACTTACAAAAATACTAGAATTTGACGATACAACTGTCTAAACTATAATATTGTAATAAGAACAGATAAAAATCTGCTGTAAGAAGATTACAATTATAGTTTATTGTAGACATTTTCGTAATTGCATACAATAAATCCTTTACATGTCCTAAAATATATCTGAAATAGTTTAAAAAATATAGGATACATAAGAATCACAACATCCAAAAAACCTATCAAGTAATCTTTTAATTCTGCATTTAATTTTTTGATGTTTTACTAAAAACTAACTAAATTTTTTTCTACTAGTAATATACTATAAGCATCCTCATGATACAGTTTAAAAAATTAATTATATTATAAATAATTTTCTGTGTACAAAATTTTTAATGCATATTACATATCTTTACTCTTCTCATTGTGAATACTAAAATAATATTTTAATCCTACCCATTTTGGGTTTGGCCAGACCCATCTGGGGGTGACTGGATGTAGAGGGATAGGGCACTAATACCCATCGCACCAGCATTTCAATCTAGATTGTGACCAAGGTTGGCGACTATGCCTTTGTGCGACCTCCGTCGACCTTTTCAATCTCGACTGAAACGAGGTTCAATCACGAATGACTCAAGAGAGTTCTTGAAACTAGATCCAGTCATAAGAGAGACCCCATAATCCCATGTGCATGAGAAAATACAAGATGGCTGTGGAACACGTGTCGGGCTATCAACAGAGAAATAAAAAAGATACTGTATTTGGAGAGACGATGAATCTGTTTATTATTAGATAAATGGCAAGAAAAAGTACTGTATTTATTTCTAACCAAAACTTCCATTTTGTTTGTCGGTGTTCGTGACTTACCGCGTAGTTATGGTTATGTCAGTTTTATCATCGCATGTAATATCCAGGTTCTTCTCAAGCGGACTGCATGTGTGAACAGCACAATGTTTAACTGGCAACAGTCACAATCCAGATTGTAGGTAAGTCGAGATTGAAGTGAGTCATAGATTGCGTGCAAACGTAGTATAAGTATCTGGATAGACTACCTCCAAAAAACTCAGTTTTATGACTGACTAGATTTGATCCTGGATCCCTCAGAGAAGTAAGTTTATGCCTTAAGTTCAGTAATCTGGCCATAAGGCCAGCAAGTTGACTTAATACATTGCAAGTAATATTTAAATTGTGAATCCAACATAACATAAATAAATATATTATTTTATAAATTTCACAGGTAATGACAACTTTAGGTTTTTATTCTATGAATGGTTGTTCAAGGTTTTAGGTAAGCATGGACTTGTGAAACACTAAATGTATTGATAAGTTTATATACTATTTAATATTTCATGTCAGGGAAAGCCTGTATCACATCACCTGCTACTCAATATAGAGTACAGGATCTTAGTTACTACTAGATTCAGAATATTGGATTAGGACCATATTTGTGAGTCTGAGGCACTAGACAAATACTAGGTTTCTTATGTTTAAAACTGCTAGAATTCATAAAGATGGTGCATATATTAATTTCATATAAGATATAATAATTAAGTGAAAGAAAATGTAAAATTACAGTTGCCAGTAACTGGATAATTTTGAATTTGAAAGAATGTAATACAGTTGTAGTTCCCCATGACTTCCTTATTTTGGTTTTTGTAGTATACACATTGCATGACACTAGTTCCAGTGTAACCGTCAGTGTATGAATGTTAAAAAATCCAGTAATGAGTTACTTAAATTTTCCGGCAACATTTAAAACTGTATTTGTGGCACCATCTGTTATGATATTTTATTTAAAAACTTTTTACATTTTTAATTATTATAAAATGACAAAAATCTTAACTTTGAGGGTAGGAATGAGTTTTAAAAAATTGTAAATGCTAATAATGAGTAAAATCGCCATTAAGTCTGAACCTACTCAAGATATGACACACATCCCCCTTTATTTTTTCACCCCACCAACCTTTAATCACCAAAATTTAATAACATTAATTCCCTAATACACAAACCTCCCTGCAAAATTTCAGAAATTTTCAATGAAAAGCACAGAAGTTATTAAGCTTCAAAGAGGTTAAATAAAATCATGTCTCCCACACACACACACACACACCCATACATAGAGGAAAAAACCCCAAATTTTTTTTTGCATTTCTCAATGTTTCCAGGTCTCAAGTACAAAAATGTAAAAATCTTCAGGAGCCATTTTTTGACCAATCACCATACTTTCCCTCTGTCATCTATAACAGCCAGGATAACAGTTTTGCTCTTTACTTTGAATTTCATCTTACAATATATACATTAGAATATATATGTGGTATTCTGCTTGAGGAATTTGAATTAGCCACGACACAGTGCAATTATTAGGTAACTATTTGAAAGGAAACATAACGAAACATCCATTTATCACTTAAGCACATTTGTTTTTATTAACACTTTTTCCCTCAGCAGAAGTGGAAGAGTTAAACATCTGAATTGAAACTGTCGTAGAATGGAAATGGTACATTTTCGGACATGGGTTCCTAATCAAATTATTATGTACTCACTCCCCTCTACAAGTCCTAGAAGTTTGTAACAGGAATTTCCGAACACCCTGTATATATGAGGCCAGAAAATTGGAAAATCCAGAAATCTGGACCCCTTCCAGTCCCAATCTTGAAGGATACTTGGTCTGATACTTACATTATAATATAATTTATATAGATAAGTAACAGTGTAAAGCAGAATATGATATATTAAGAGCTGTCTTTTATGTATATTGGTATATCAAATGTCTGAAATATTTTAAAATCATTATATATATCAGGGATATAACCACATGGAATGGTATTTTCCACACTAACATTTTTCTGCTTCTCACATGAATTTAAAAGTAAACAGTATAAAAAAAAACATCACAAGCAGTTTATCACTGGATGAAACAGAAAAACACACACATCAGACTCAAATACTAGGACATAGGGTTAAGAATAAAATTTAATGCTTGTTTTTGTTCTACATTTCCTTTTTTTTAATTGAATATTGTCATATGTATCACTGATTTCCATATGGATTGAATAATGACATGCAAGAAGCTGCCATACTGATAGGGCAGCCACTTGCACAGTAATATGTTGTTGCTGGTGAGTTTGAGCTATTGCAATTTTACCTCAGCCCACCCACCTATGCTATGCAAACCATCAACCATATATATATATATATAGTTAATTATTATCTGAAAACTATAAATGGTTCTTTTTAGAACTTATCACACACTATTGAGAACTCACTCAGAGAGTGATGAACATTATTTGTAACCATGGTATGCATTTCGGACAGACAAGCTGTCTTCAGCCATTATACATTATTGAGAACTCTTCAGCCATTTGTAAGTCCTAAAAAGAACTATTTATAGTGCTCAGATAATTAACTAATAATAGTAGGACAAAAAGCATAATATTAATTCAAGTATATATACAGTGGATGATCAGTTAACGAACATAATCCGTTCCAAGACTTTGTTCGCTATCCAAATTATTTGTTAACCGATTATCAATTTACCATAGATTTTTATGGGAATTTGATTAATTTGTTCTGAAGACTCCAAAAAATAAAAAATCTATACTTTCTTACTATGTTTATTTAGTCTCTTGATAATTAGCACTGAGTTCGGCATTAATGCCGAACTCAGTGCTAATTATCAAGAGACTAAATAACTTTGGCAGTGAGTTTTTTATTTATCTATTTCTATGTTTATTTATATGTAATAGTAAAAATACATATATACAGTCTTGCTTTTTTATTAGTCATGTCTTTTCTGTTTGTGGGGGTTAAAAAATCTGTCCAGTGTCGATTGCTTCTCTCTCTTCTTCAAAATTTTTCAGAATTAATTAATAGCATTGTAATTGTAGAGATCCCTGAGCCTATTAACCTCAATCTGGTTTGGATACCATTCTAAGACGTTGTTCTGACATCTTCCCACTTCTTTAAAAGATGTTTAATAGCAGATATCGGCATTAATCATCTTTTTTAGAAGAAAACATATCTTGCCGAGTTTCTTGGTGTTCTTCTGTCACCAGATCAGTTTCAGATTCCATTATGAGCTCTTCAATGTTCTTTATTTCTCAGATGTAATTTTTGTTACTCCTTTAGCTGCTTGAATCATCTTGATTATACTGTATCCTTTTTAGATAAGATTGAACTGCAGCCTACTGTAAACCTGATCAAGTCATACTGCCCAGCAACATCAGACATCTTCTGCACACTTTATACCTTTGCTATTATATTCTCACCTTTCAAAAATAAAATCCAATGCAAAACTTAACAAGTGCCCACCTGACAGTCTCACAAATACTATAAAAACATTGTTTCTGTCAGAAAAATAAAAGGCTGGAATTACAAGGGAGAATTTCAAAGTTCGGATGAATACTATCTGATCAGTATATATCGGGTTGAGCGTCGATGTCGACGTCTCCTGTGCTCTGAAAAGTTTTGAATTGTTGCCCGAAGACAAGGAAAGACCAATCGGTATTTATTATTTTACGTCACTTCTTCTTGTGTTTGTTCTGTGAGATGTTTGTTATCCAAACATAAAAATCTTTCGTGAAAATGTTCGTTATCCAATTTGTTCATTAACTGATCACCCACTATATATATATATTTATTCTTTTATTCTTCTATAAATCATTGTATCCATAGAGCAAGTAACAGTTTGCTCATTATGAGTGGATCTGCAATGGGGCCTGCCAACATGGGTGAGGAATGAGAAATGACATCCTAATTTATATAATATAAATACCATTCATGATATATTTTGAGATTTTGATTACATTTGAACCCAGATCTCTACAACAGGAGGCTGAAATCTTACTGTTCAGTCATTTAACCAACCAAAAAATATTCAAAATTAAGGAAAATGCCAATGTTTAAAAATAATAGATTTTAATATTGAGATAATATCATGAGACAAATATTGAGATTTTATCATAAATAAACTGTAGCATTAATCGAGATAAGAAATTTCAGAATTTAATAAATACCTACCTCCTGCCTGAGATCTTTAGTTGCTCGAAGCATTTGTAAAATAGAAGCTTCAAATTCTTCCATTTGGAACATAGAATCACCTTTATCCTATAATATACAAAAAATAAAATTTTAAAAATATTAATAGAAAAATATAAATTTTATTTAAAATATAAAATCATTACTAGGGAGCATCCTATACGAAGCAGATGATTCAATTCTAATTTAGCACTATTGCAGAGTAATATTATCTTCTTTCTATGGGAATGTGAAGTGTAAGCACAGTCGGTGAAGTCTTGTGTGCGTTCGATTATAGTCGATAACATACTTGTCAACTGCTCTCTACAAGCAGGACCAATAAATGATGTGCGGATTACTTCTACAGTACTCTATAATTATATGTAAATAAATTATTTTTAAAAAATAATACAGAATAACTGAATTAAGTTTATTAATTAAGTACCTGTAAATTAATGTAACATCAAGCAACAAATACAAATATTCTAAAAATCTTTGTTAACTAGGAACTGCAATGGTCAGATGAACAATTCATTTTCATGAAACTGTAAGTTCATCTTTTGTTGCAGGTGCTGAAAATACTAATTTTACAAGAAGGAATAGCCATGGTTAGTGGTTTAACATACAGATAAGTTAGAGATAAGTTTATGCAAACATTTCAGAAACCTGGTCCTACAAGAGCAAATATTTGGGTTCTTGTTGACAAATTTCAATGCACAAGAAATGTTATGAATAAAGAATGTTCAGTTAGTCCATCTGTATTTGTATACATTGCACAAAATATTCAAGAAGCCACTGAATGAATATTTTGCTTATGGTATGTCATTCAACACCTCAATCAAGAACTTTGGTGTTTCTAAAAGCACACTTTGAAGAATTTTACATTAAATGGGTGTCTGCCTATTTGTCTGTAACATTTATGGTGCACTGAAATTTGTTGGCAAGAAGCTGAATATTCACCCTTGTTGGCTCATGTTTCCAAAATGTTCTTGTACACTCTTCTCTGACTCAAAGCCATTCAATTGAGCATTAACCACAGCAATTCTTCCCTGTAAAATTATCATTTTTAACACCTGCAACAACAAAAATAATAATTTATTTTCATAAAATGATAAGTTTGAGACTTTATGGACACTCTGTATGTATATAAACATAATTATTCCTTTAATAAGTGAATTTCTATATAACATATATACATACACAGTAATACTTCAATCTGTGCATTTACTTATTAAAGAAATATTTAAATTTGCACAGAATGACATGTATTTAATAGGAAAAAATGCAAATGCAGTTTAAACAGACATGTTTGCAACATAGTAAAACAATTACACCTGACAGTTCACATAATTATAAATACAGAATGATAAACATCCTGTAAATTCTACTAACATAGAATGGGAAGGTAAAATGAAGCTACGATCTCAGGAAACAATGCCCATACTTCATTTTACATTTACATTTGTTCAATTCACTTATATCTGTATGCTTTACATAAGAGGAAGACAATTAAAATGGTGGCATCTCCAGCAAAGATGTAGTTGCAGTTTGCCAGAACTGCCACCATTAGTATCAGTATGACTGAAATTTCCAGATTCCAATGATAGTGTACTAAAAATGTGTCTTTTAGAAGAACTACTTTGTCCTTTAGGAACATTTTCACTAATGTGTGAATACTGATTTTAGTTCTACAATTTATTATATAACCTATACACTTTTTCTGCTCATAATTGCATAGAAGAGAAATAATAATACCATTATAATTATACAGTGAAACCTAATTAACTCAAAGTCATTTTTTTTTCTTACAAAAACATCTAGAATAGGGATTTACAAATTAAATCAAACTAGTTAACTCGAATGGGGGTTTTGATACATTTCATAAACTCTTCAAAATTTTATTTTAAATAAAATAATTAACATTCATCTATCAAATAAACCATCAAATTTTATTTGATTGCTAATGGATTTCTCTGACTAGCTGACATAATAAATAAATGTATTTTTGATAAATGAATTTTTTAAAAATGATTATAGTCCAAACTCTATGTAATTCTATGTAATGCCAATTCTACGTAAAAATTTAAACCTTTGCAGCAAAATTTTAAAAATATAACAATCATATAGAGTGGTATGTTTGTGATAAAAATAAAAAACAGATCAATTCTAGGTGCCAAATATTGCAATTTAAAATAAGTTGTTACTAAACACTTAAGATTGAATGGATCAAACATTCAGGAAAGCATTTCTCAATAACTTATTTAATCATTTGGTTATGCATTTTCGAGTCTCTGAACAACTCAGAAGTGTACATTGACACAATGATTGCACGCAATAAGACCCATGGAAATATCATACAGATAGTTTATTATAAGTCACCAACAAGCCAATGCACAAAGTCTGGCATTTTAGCCAAACCTATGTAACTCAAAATTTTTTAACTTAGTCTAAATGTTTTCCCCAACTGATTTCATTTAACAAGGTTCCACTGTACAAAGTTGTAAAGCACCAAAGGCAAAATTTCTTCACAGCTTGGCTATGGCACCATTATCTAACTTTACCTACTATTAGAATTAAAAAAATCCTCGAAGACTGCAGGGTAATCATTTTAAAGCTAAAAATAGACTGTACTATAATGAATTTCATACTAATTAAATACAAAAATTTCTTACTGTGAATCTCACAATAATCAATGTTTAACTGTATACGTTTTTTTTTATACATTTAGATATAATTTAAACAATATGCATATCTTTTATTGCTATTGTGTACCAAAATAAAAATATTTTAAAAATTTCTTAAAATAAAACTGGGTTAAATGATGAGGAGAGTTAAACTTGACTGAATATGAAATGCCAAAGCAATGACCTCAATAGTTTTTGAAGTGTGCGAGTGTTAATGTTCACACGTGCAGTATTCCATATTTTTTAAGGGGAAAAATAAAATGAAACTATTCTTATCATACTTTTCCTGCATATAAATGTGTGTCAAATTCAAAAAATACTCGTATAGTGTTCCATATTTCTTAAGGGGAAAATAAAATGAAAACTGTTCGTATTATACTTTTCCCGCAGAGAAATGTGTGCCAAATTCAAAAAAAAATTGATGTATTGTTCAAATATGAGTAATATGACATGTTTAACACAGATTTACAAAAAAAATAAAGACTTTTTTCATTAAAATTTAGTAACTAGAGTACTAAAATTAAATTTAAGTAGGTAGTTTTAAATTACTGTAATTATGTTAATTATTATCTGTGAAGTATGTGGTTTAGATAGTAGACAATCTGAGCTTCATCTCCCATCTGCATTCAAACATCTTATTGTCTATCACTTCTAGGAAGTGCTGTAAATGAAAACGGTGACTCCGCAACAGACGTTTTGTGTTCTGCAGTTTGCAAGCTGGAATCACTCGTCATTGTGCAACACAAGTAATATGTGGGGTTACACAGAATTGAAACTGTAGAAAGCAGAGGAAGAATCTGAGTATTGGCTGGATGTGCGCCATGTGACAAGAGGTGCACACATTAAGTAATTTTAATGGGAAAATGTGAAACTTAAACAGTTTTTCAATGTTTTAACAAATATTAAAACATTCTTGGATAATAATTAACATAATTACATTATTTTAAAATGGTTGCAATATTTTTGGAAAATCTTGTATTCCTGGTAATATAAAAAACTTACTTCAAATTTTTGTATAATACTATGTATGGTCATACATAAATCGAGATCTTCCATTTTCCAGCTAGGAGTTGGAGTTAATCTTCCATCTTCAAATGCACTACCGCAAATTTCTCGTTCGACGCTAATTCCGTCTCTGACTACAAAATGTACTAAATCCAATGCTTTTCTCACTTGTTTAAAAACTGTATCACGGTTCTTTTGGGCACTTAAACAATCAGGATGACGAAGACATGTCTAAAATTAATAGAAAAATTTAACTTCAAGGTTTTATTAATTTCTTAATTGGAAAATATTTTATTAATCTATAATTTAGTAGTAAAGGTTACAAGTTCTTAACTAAGATGTGATTATTGCCTTTCTTAAAATCTCATTAATTTGATAGCACTTTGCATAAGGAGTGAAGAATAATGCAATTAGAAATATATAAATTATTAGAGATGCCACTTCTGTCTTTGACAGCTCAACTTTGACATTTTGTATTGCTCTACATTATTCTATATCAGCACATAACCAAACTTCATAATTAACTGAAAAGCAGTTTTTATGGAATTCATGTATTATTTAATGAATATATGTCTCTAAAGTAGACAGGAAGAACTATGGCCTGAGGCATTCCTAAAATACTAAATGGCTAAACTTGGCTCTAATGAAGCATGAAAAAACAACAGGAAAACGTTAGTTTCTGTTAATATAATAATAATGTTAACCTTTTTCTTTAGTCAGACGAGCAGCAATTTTGAGGGAAAGCAAGGGGACATCCATCATGTGCAACCTCCCATTTAGAGGATGTGACTTCATCATCATCATATATTAAATAAAAATATTGTAAATTCAAGAATTCACTAAGCATATTCAAACATATTTGGTTATTATTTGACATCATAATGTTTGATTTAATTTTAATATGTAAAAATTAAAAATACAGCAAAACTTATTCTAATTATTTTATTAACTTAATCATAAAAAAAAGAAATATCTTACTTTGGAAGAAGTGAGTAACATCATCATCGACCGCTCTAAAATCTGTCTCGCAGCTGCCATTTGGGAATGTCTTTTTTCACTCTTTAAATCCTGTATCAAATTAATAATCACTGTTTTATTGTTAATATATAATAAATCTAAAATAATATGCAATTACCTTTCTATAAAACTAAAATTCCTACTATAATATTGTATACTCAAAAGGGTTCCAATAGTACAAAAAGTTTGCTTATATTTTTAGAAGTTGAACAACTTCATTGTTGAATTAAACATTTCTTGGAATTTCTCTACTCCATCTTCAGATCTGAATATAAAATAGGTTTGATGGGATATGGAATGTAACACAGGCATTCCATCAAGTGAAGACACCATCCAAAAGGATTTTTGATTGAAAACTGGGCAGTATTTAAGTATTATACATGAGACGAAAACCTGGAAAACTCCACAAGACCAGTCTGTTGGCGAGGAACAAACCCACATCCAATTACTAGTGTTTCATGGTTTTATTCCTTCGACCACTGGTGAGTCCAAAAGTAGAATTAGAATGATGATAATGTAAAAAATCAACTACAGTAAAAAACATTAATTCAACAATAAAGTTGCTTGATTCAGAAAACATAAACAACTGTTTCTTTTTATGATTATTCATAATAAGATTGAGTATTTATAAAAAATGTTACCAAAAAAGTTCCTTGCATTTTATTTTAAGAAATAAATACTACTGTAAATAGTATTGTTAATATAAGTTAAGTATTGTTAATAGTTAAGTATAAATTAGTATTGTAAGAACTGAAAGTTCTAATTTGATTCACAATTCCAAATACTTACATCCTACGATAACAAAGAGATTTCTTCTAGTAATCAATATTTTTAATCGGTTACTGTTACCTATGGTAGCGAAGCATGGCGGCTCGTCTCTGAAACAGTGGGGACGCACGTTCTAACCTATTCTAATAAATTACCATAATTATTGCCAATCAAGTTATTAGAATAGGGGTAATTTATTAGAATAGGTTAGGTTAGGTTAGAACGTGTGTCCCCACTGTTTCAGAGACGAGCCGTCATGTTCACTACCATAGGTAACATTAACCTTTTAATCCATTGAGAGCTTTCAAAGAGTAAATTTCCTCTTTGGAAGGTGAGGAAATTTACTCCTTGAAATCAATGAACCTTATACAAAAATAAAAACTTTTTACTTTTGTATGAGATTCACTTCTGAAAATAAAAAGATTTACTACTTGAACATATTCAACACTTCTAGAAGAAGACTCTTTGTTACATTTGAGTATATAAATATTACAGAATGCATAAGAACATAAACATTAAATAACAAATTTAAAAACTATTAAATTATATTAAAAGAACACTTACATTTTGTCTATCTCCAGTTAAATGTGCTAATTCTACCATTTCATTTCCAAACTGATTAAATATTCTTACAAATTCAGTAAAATGTGTGACATTTTCTAAACTATCCAATGTTAATACTACCTAAAATATATAAAGATGATGATAGAAAAATGTTAATTTTATTTAAAATGAAGAAGTTTTCTGTAAAATATATGTAAAAAAATAAATCATAACATTTTGATTATTTTTTTAAAATTATTTCTAAAATATTTAATTTATGCTATAGCTAGTCCAGAGGGCAGATTTTATGCTCGTTGAGAACATATATTTGTGATAAACTGAGTCATTAGACGGTTGGATGACCGAGGCAGTTATGGGCTCTGTGGATCCAGAATTGAATCTGAATGATTAAAAAACCCCATAAATTTTTTGGGAGTGATCTGTACAGAATATGTCAAGCTCAATCCCTTGCCACTAAGCAAACCCTGTTGTGGGGCCGACAAAACTTGTGTCTGGTACGTTTAAAAGGCTCTCTTAGTGCCCATAGCCTGGATCATTGAGTGTATGAAAGGAAAGATCGCCCTAAAGACTATCAATTGATAACTTAAAAAATATTTCTTTAATTAATAAAAATATTTGATAAACTCAATAGATTCTTTTCATTAATATATCCTGCAGTAGCCAAAATTAAAAATAAATCAAAGTTTAAATGAGTATAATGAAGAACTATTTTTGAACATAGCATTTTGTTAACAGAATAAACTATTCCCAAAGCAAAATGTATCGTGATAGAATTGAAATGGAGCCAGAAGAAAAGAAGCATTCCCTGCAACTGTTAGGCACAGAAGAGACGATTCTTGTACAGTACTTGACAGACGTGGATAGGCGAACTGTCCACTTGCCTCCACAAAAGAGGCTATCCTCATACCTGCAGGCCACAGGAGGCATAATCCTTGCACTGGCCAGATACAGAAACACAATCCAAGAACAAAGCAATCGATGGTGAGTGCTTTGTTCTTGTGTTTTATTCATTTTTCATGCCTATTTTCCATTAGGTGCACATAATACCGTTTTTATTTTTGACCCCTAGGCCTAAATTCCATTAGGTGTGCTCATTGCATCAGAGAGCACATTGTAACTGTGATACCTTTGAATATTGAAAATGAAGTCATGGACTCCTGTTTTTACTTTCTGGCTTTGTTATATAACAGAGAAAAAGTATGGCAATCGATCAAAAAATGACCCCAATACATTTTTACATTTGGATCTATGGAACCTTGAAATGTTGAGAAATGTAAAAACACTCAGAGTTTTTTCTGTATGCATGGATGTTAATGTGTCTGGCACAATTTTGTGTACCCTCTTTGAAGCTCAATATCACCTGGGCTTTCAAAAATTGCTGAAATTTTGCAGGAAAATTTGTGTACTAGAAAGATTCATGCTATTAAATTTTAGTGGTTTAAGGTTGACAGAATGGGAAGATAAGGGAGATGTGTCGTATCTCAAGTAGGGTGAAGATTTTACTCATTATTAGCATTTACTCTTCTCAATTAATGAAAAATGACAAAGTTTTATCAAAAACAATCCATTAAATTTTGAGAACAAATGCGATTCTGTATGTCCATACAAGACATGCTAGTGACTATGAAACATTGTGCAGCAAAGTCACGTGATTTGTGCAATATCATTTTGTCGAGTGTGCTCGTGAAATGACCTTATATATTGAAAACAAAGTCATAGACCTCCATTTTTTACTGCATTTTTTAATTCTGTATCGCAATTAATGAAAACTGGCAAAGTTTAATCAAAATCTATTTGATAGATTTTGACAACAAACACAATTCTGTAAGCCATAAACAATAGAAGCTTAGTTAATGCTCTGCTTCAAATATAGTCTGAGACAATACTGAAGTTGTACAATCCCTGATTTACAGAACAGTAAACATAAGCAAATTCTAAAAGCTGATCTATGCCAAAGGGTAGCAAAACTAATACAACAGTAAACATTGGTAGTCTTCAATATTTGGTGTGTCTGCCTTTTGTCACTATAGCAATTTCCATTGTACACATCAGAGTTTAAATGCCAACAATAACATGACAAAATCATCATGTTTCTTTTCATAATTGATACTACTTGATATGTTGTTGAATGCATTTTTAGTAGTGTGTACATGTAGAAATTGAACAAACTAAATGGATTGACAAAACAGATTAAAATGATTAGATTTTTGTTACATGTTGAACTTATCTGCATTACATGAACAACTTTACAATATCCGAACTCTTACCAAAATGTCATACAGAAGAGAGATTTTTATGACTTCTTCAATGAATATTTCCTCATACAGTTCTTCCATGAACAAAACAGCGAACAAAACAAGGCATCTTTTTATATTCTGATCACTTGTTGACATATGTCACTGCTATCAATATATAGTACTGTTAAACTTGAGTGACTTGAACAATGCTGGAGTTTTTAAATGTGTTGGAAGGCAACCGATGAAATTTGACCTTGACATTAACTATTGCATTAGTTTTGCTTCCTTTGGGCATCATTGTATAATGTTCTAATGTTTTTGACTTGTCAAATAGTTAAATCAACTCTTACCTTTTCTTTAGCAAGAATCAGCTGCTTTACAACTACAGTATCTGCTAATAGTAATATTTGGGCTACCGAAGACAATAAAGTTTTGGCTGCATGGACCATACTTGTTTTATCTGCACACGATCGCCAACCACCACAATAATCCTGATGAATCTCACATACCTGTTCCATCATTGCACCTAAACATTTAGAAATTATCATTGCTATTAAAAAATAATAATAATAATAATACAATGTCTGATCAAAAAATACACCCACTTATTTTATGGACCAGAGCATATTTGAGCACTGGATCAATTAAATTTCATTAATGATTAATGCCTCTACTTGTTTAGTTTAGGTTAGGCAATAATAATGCTGCAACCAAATAGAATTTGAATTTACATGAAGTTATACTTTTATGTTGTTTCTTCAAAGCTTCACATTTAATTAATTATAATGCCAAAATGTATAATAATTAGCAGTATTTAAAGTAATTTAATTCAGAATTAAAATTCATACACATATTATGATGTTAAAGTATTCAATGTTCCATTCCCAATCATTTTTCTGTAAGAAGTCTACTTCTATTCAAATATTTCATGTGAGTACATCATTTATGCGGGTATTATTTAATGTATTTACATGAAACTCTAACAAGTTTGTTAACATTAACATTGTAAAAAAAAAAATGTATGTAACAAGCAATAAATTATAAATGTCTTACTGACAATTCAACTGATGGCAGACATATTTGAAAATAAAATGCATGTAATATTAGATGCATTGTCTGGTAAAACAACTTTCATATAGCTGCATAAGCAAACCAATGACCTAGTCTGTTTCAAAGGAAACAAGCTACATCAATTGGCTTGCTTATCCAGCTGTATATGATGTATATATGATTAAGTTTCCAGCTTATAACTAGAAAATTAATAATTTGATAGTACTAATAAATGTCTATGAGTTGAATACAATAAAAATTACCTGCATTTCTCGCATCTCTACAAGCTTCATATATATCTTGTCTAATTTCAGGATTGTCATCTGCAATGGCTTCGCCGACATTAACGAACTGCTCGATCGCTATATTAACGGCTTGTCCTACTTGTACAATTGTATGGATGGTTCTCTGAGATTTAATAGGTCTAGCCTTTGCATTAACTAAAGTTGTTATCTAGAAATAAAATAACTAAATTGTTTAGAATTTTTAAAAATATTTTAAGTAAATTTCTGAAATTATTTGATAACAATAAAGATCAAGAAGACAAGAAAGGCAGCATCTCACCAATATTATATACCAATAAAGGGATCCTTTTTTAATTAAGTTTTAATGGCATTAATAACATAATTTTAATATTTAGTGTCTAAAATATCAGCTTAAAAACAGAATTTTCTTCAAGATTATAATTAAACACTACATAGTTGTAATTATTTTTCTACTTTAATTTGGAAGAAGATAGAAAAATTTTATTAATATTTTAAAAAATATCATTTCTTTCATCATGTAAGATGCTGCCTATCTTAAAACCACTTTATGTATACCTAGAATAACAAAATTTGAAGTAACATCATATATACAATTTTTAATCATTTGTTTATACCTAAATAACGTTATCTATATCCGTACATCACTAGAATTAATTGAATATTTTATACACCATCTCAATACATTAATCCATATGACTGGCTAAACAGAGATGGGCAACCTACAACTCTGAACACAATCTGATCCAGAGTGACCACCAGTGGCTGAGTGAGTAACACAACAGAACACTAGTAGTTGGTTGTGGGTTTGCACCTCCAATGGGTTGGCAAAAAGGACTTTTCTAAGTTTTAAATGCATTTCTATCATCTAAACAGGGACCATTTTTCCATAGAAAGTTTTTCCCCTTTGGCAGATCACCTGTGTTTCATTGTCATATCCCAAAGAACCAAACCCAACTCAACACAGTTTTTGAAAATATGTATAACAAACAGAGTATCTTAAATTTTTATTTTATTTTTCTTCTTAATATCATCAATTACTCAAATAAGTATGTGTAAAAATTACAACATACAACTGCTTATAATAATGTCTTCATTACACACCATTCTAATCTATAAATTGTGAAAAGTTAGAAAAAGCAACTTTGCTTGCCATTTAAAAAACAATGCCATCTCTTACCTAATTTTACCCATTATACAGCAATCGGCAAAAAACTTAAGGGTAGGAAGTGATGTGCCAATCTAACAGTAAGCCAAATAATATCCTAAAACAACACTTAAAATTTAATGTTTTAATCTTAAGAGCGGGCAATTAAAAATGACTATAAGATGTGAAAATGTGATATCTTGTATCCCCAGTTTCTTTTAATGTTCTCTTTGCATAGGAATTGTCTGTCCTTCATAAATTGCTAACAGTTCTGGTTTTCGTGACTAATTCAGATTCGATCCCTCATCAAAGTAAACATATATTTTATCACATAGTCATTCACTCAATTATGTATTCGTGTTTTGAGTATGTACAGACAGGCCATAAAGTTCAACAAGTACTAGTTATTAGTTATAATATATTCTTCCCTTCATTTTACACCAAGTTTTAATTTTTTTCTCATAATTTTCTGGATATCTTCCAGACTGACAGCTGGATATTATTAAAGCAATCCCTAATACCTAAGGTAAGAATTGACAAATTTTGTTTTAAACACTCCAAAATGAATCATTATATATGAAGCTTAAATTGACAATTTAAGGCAATGCAACACATAGAAAATCTGCCTACTAAAAGGGCTTTTACAAGAAAATGGTCCTTATTTAGACATTAGGGACCTGCAGTGTCAAAACTGGGACATGATTTTGAGTCTGGAGACTACTGGCCAACTTTACTTACTACTGTTAAATATTAATATTCCAAAAAAAAAAAAAAAATTTGAATGAATGGGATTACCACTCCATTCATCCAATTGAATATAAATAATATTTGGAAATTTCAACAAGCAGCAAGCATATTTTATGTACATTTCTAACAGTTCCAACCCCATTTTGGCACCAGTCCTTATAGCATTTGTCAGTATTGACCTTTAGTCAGTCTGTCAGTCTGCATATAAAGAAAACCCAGAAAACTGCACATTAGTCAAGTGCAAACCCACAACTAACTTAATACCAGTATTCAATGGTTTTATCTACTCGACTACCAGTCGGCTCACATTAAGACTGGCCTTCAAGAAAACCACACATCCAATCCAGCATCCTCCGAATTTCTCCCAGACACTTTCTAAGAGAATCAAAACAATCTTTCACCGGGATTCAGTCAATACCCAAATACCATTACACCTCTGAATGAGAGAGACAGTTTGAACCTTATCAGAGCCATAGACTATATCCACAGAAGCAAAAAAGTCAAAGGAACCATACTCTACATGCCACCCAAAATGACCCACTTCTGGGTCGCAGGAGATCGGGAGTTGCACGACTCTGACAAGACTATCGCATTTAACTATTTAACCCACACAAACATGCTGGCTTCGAGTGGGACACTCGAAGCCAGCATAGTTTGCAGAGTGCTCGACATTATATAGTTTTAAGGGGGTACGGGAATACATTCTCGGGCTTCGATGCTTGCCGTCGCTCAGACCGAAGCATGTAACTACATGTTCCGTGTCAGTCAAGGCGAACGATTGCACGTCTCACCAACACAGAGCAGAGAATGGGCAGTAGTACCGGTTCACGGTAAAAACTGACCATCGGAGGTGAATATCTGGCAAAGGGTTGCACATACGGGTACGGTTCCTTTGACATTTTTACCAGTACAGGTGGGGTCTATAACTCCGGGGAGTGGCAGATCCTTCATTCAGAGTATACATCTTACCTCTCCGGTGACCTTTAACCTTTCCAAATAACTTTACTTGCAGATAAGATCCATAGACCGGAACATTATCTTACAGGGAAAATGAAGACAAGTAAAACATATTTAACGAATTATGGAGCTGTGTAAAGAGAAACCAACCTGCGTAACGAGAGGAACTAGCGTCTGTTCGATCGATTTCGTTTTAATTTTCAAATTTTGTAATTCATGTCTTGACCAAGTCGCCATATTGGAAAAATTCGTCAAATGTTTGTAGTAAATAACGTGTATATTAGATTCGATTTATATTCCGGTTCCACCATTTCTCGCCACTTAGTATCTACTCGCTTCGATTATATTAATTATGTTGATTTAATGTTAGAATTTTTATTATACAACAGGATAATTTGACATTTCGGGACCCCTCGTAGCAGAAACACGGCTAATGCGCCACCTACTTTAATTTTTCAAACGTTAGTTTCTTAACATATTTTTTTAAAATTGTAAATATAGTTTAAATTTTGTTTAAAATTATTGAATTTTATTAATATATATATTAAAATTTGTTATTTATTTAAAAACAAAATATAATTTTATTATTAAAATTTACATAATTTTACTTTTTTGGGGATAAATTTAATAAAAGCGCCACCTATAAAATGGTGTGATATTTCTCTTGACACATTTGCAAATATTAAAATAACAAAATGTATTTTAAAATTAACATTTTAGTCTTTGTTTAAAATTAACGCCTTTTATTAATATATAATAAAATTTTTAGAAATGCTAGTCATGAGATTTAATCATTTTATTATGTTTTATAGTGTATCCGCGCGAAAGATTGCCGGGCTTCGAGTGGGAGAGTCAGAGTTCGGATCTCGTTTGGAACAATTACTATTTTAATATTAATTAATACTTTTCAGTAAAAATAATTCGCATTTTTAAAACTAATTTTAAAAGCCAGATCCTTACTGATACAAATTATATGTTTAAATATCATGTAAACACGCATAAGTGAGCCGGCCGAATAGTCCAGGCGGCTAAGGAATCAGCGCTACCACTTTGGAGGACCCGGAACCGAACCCGAGCGAGTGAAACACCCCAGGAATTCTTCATATTCAAAATACATCGGGCATGTTTCTTCCGATTCATCATCCCATTACAAGCCTGTCCGAACCTACGATAAGACTGTAAAAATATCCTCTTTGTGCCCATAGGGCAAAAAAAAATTAAGAAAACAATAATTTTAAAAGAGAATTATTCTGTATAAAATGAGCGTTCTATGATTTTATCATGTAACACTAATTTATACGTGCATGCTACTGTTACAATTTCAAACATTTGTCCAGTCAAACTGCTTTTTGCCCAAACGGAAAGTCGTTTCTTATCATCCGTTTAATGAAAAGTAAAGAAAAAAGTATTCATTAGGAATCGCATCGTTTCCGAGTTACAGATCCAAAAAGGTATAGCGACACGTTATCTCTACTTGATATTTGCCATGCAAAACATGAAGTGCCTCCTGGAAGTAACCTCACAGACTTATAAGCACTTTCATTATAATTGTCAATAGTGGCATGCAGTCGTCTCTGGAATGTCGTTGATGACTGCATTCCGAAACGCAGCAATTCTGTAATATACTCAACTTTTGTTGAAATGCGTGATTATGGGCCAAAATTATCCATATATTACACAATAACTATAATAATAATTACATTAGAAATTAAAACTTTTAAGAGCAACATGAAAATCTAACTTAAGTTTGTAAGTGACTCATTAGAGGCCGAGTGGATAAAATCACCGAGTGCCTGTTGGTCGCGGGTTCGCGCCTGACCAACGGACTGGCCGCGTGGAGTTTCCGAGGTATTTGTCTTGTCTAACACCTAAATAGAAGACAACTTCTCGTAGAAAGTCTTTCCGGGAGGCAGTCTCCCCTTGGTAGCTTTCCCACATATTGCGTTGCCGTATCGCATCAAACCAACCTTGTCTAGATCTCTTATTTATAGTTCTTACCTTCTTCTTAGAGGCTTTTGTCATGCCCGATCAAACCCATAATGAACCTATGATAGATGGATAGACTCATAATGAATAAGGTAACACAACATTTGGGAGATCTGTCAAGAGAGACTTTCTACAAGAAACTGTAGCCTATAATTGTTAGACGCGTAAAGAAAATCCAGAAAATCACTCGGCAGACCGTTGATGAGGCGCGAACCTACAACCAGTATACAGTAATTTGAGGAAGCCAAATGGTGAGGAACAAGTATTGTTTGTATACGGTAACGCAACTCTCAGGCGATCTGTCGAAGGGAATACTTCCGGGAGAACTTTTTATCGGAAACTGTCTCCTATTTAGATGTCACAAAGGTGAAAAAAACCGGGAAAAATCCACGTGGTCAGCCTGTTGCCGAATCCACGACCAGTGTTCAGTGATTTAATTCACTTAGCTATGTGGATATTGGACGGTGAGAAACAAGACCCAACATATTAGAAATTTTTAGAAATCAACCTCTGAAAATGTTTTAAATTTCTATTGACTAAAACCTGAATAGTGCAGCTAGTCCCTACACCATCCCGCCAAAATTAGTCTGCCACCGACTGAATGGCCGAGGCGAATAAAGCATTCATTTCAGTGCTCTGGGGAACCCAGGATTGAATCTAGAGGATGGAAAAACCGCTAAAATTTTTAGGGATGATCTATTTCGAATATGTCGGGACCAGTTTCTTACCACCGGGCCGCTCCTAATTACGGGCCTAGCCGAATCCATGATGGCAGTAGAGAATCCATAAATCTTTAGAGAGAGGTGCAGAAAGGAAACAACATGCCTTACAAAGGTTTTTACTACCTGAGGTACCTGCCTTTACTCGGGAAAAACCTGCGGAAGGAGTGCGCACCCTGATAAATCCACCCTTGCATAATGGGTACGGTTAGAAGGACCTCTTAGTGCACATTTGGGTTCCAAGTGTCAAAAATCGTTCAATTTTTCACTGACTTTTTCGAGATAAAATTCTCTCAATGCTATTTATTTCATTTTATAAATCTAATTAATTCTAAAACAGAAAATTTATTAAATTAGTAGCCACGAGAGATACGAGCAATAATATGTAACGAACTATGCGAAGATTCTCACCCTACAGGTCGTGACCTCTGGAAGAACTCTCAATAATTAGTTCAGTCAAATCATAGATCGTGCTAACTTTTACCGGGTTAATTGAACCTGGTTCAACTTCCTCTATTGATTATATAAATTAATCATAATCAAATTTAATAATATTAATCTTAAGATAAGCGTAACCCCGTTAAGTAAATAATTAAACTGACAAAATAATAAATTCCCACGCTCTTCTCCAGGTGGCGACACTGAAATTTGTTCCGTTTCGCCTGAAGTATGATCTCTATAGGGTGCCATTTGTTTGATGATTTCTCTATAATTCGAGGAAATTAAAACATTTTGCATGAAATTATTTACAACTACCATTTAAAATTCTAATCACATTCTAATAAACACTATTATTTTATAAATTATGCAATCGATTAGTCTGAAACTTCTCCGTTCATTGCAGGCTAGCCATAATTACGCCTATTACTTGCAGGCCTAAACAAGGCAATGTTTGAACTTGTGGCCTTAAGCAAAACGTACAAAAGGCCCTTTCTCTTTGTCCATCGGTATTCTAAGATTAAGCAGGCCTTAAACTATAATTGCTTAGTTTCATGCAAACCCGACCCTTGCTTGAATTGAACCGCAATGTGTGGCAATGCAGATAGGTTACAGAAATTTCAAAATTATTAAATTTCTACTGAAGTTAGACAATTTCTAGTAAAAATTCTGAGATATTGGTTTAGATTCACTCTAAAAAATTCAAAAATTATAGTCAAATCTCCAATTTAGAGCGTTAGATTCTTGGAATTTCGTGCCAATTTCATTAAATTTTGAATCTCTTAACTCAAATTGTTTGAAAAGAGTTTATATATATATTTTTTTTTCCATAAAAATAAGCGAAATTAAGCAAATTATTGCTAAAATCTACAATTGAATCTATTCAGTTGACTGAATGCTCTGAATCGTCTTCAAATGATTGATTTTGTGCACGACAGAATGGAATGATGACCATTTATCCACTAAACATAGAACCTAATAGTTCGATTTATAAATAAAGATATGACCTTATCTCAATTCAATATTAACGCACGCTGGTTATTATTATAGTAACACACGATAAAGAAAGATGGCCGCATGCACGTGGTAGATGACATACATTTAACAACACGTGGGAGTTTGACCGAAGGGTAGAGTTTTGTATTATTGTTCCCAATAACACACGAAGATCAAAAACTCGAGAAGAAAATTCAAGTTTTATTGACAAGTAAATCGTGTGGAATAAGTAATTATCATGCATAACAACCGAGTAACTTGTGTGACATATTTTATTTCTCACAATATAAACATGTAAACGAATTTAGTTACTTCTAATCAGGTTATGGAGCATGTTCCCGGGTACCGAAAGATGTTACAGAGACTTGTCATTCGATTTTATTGCACATTAACTGCAGAGCGAGTCCCATAACCTGGCAAATCTCGAGTGACCATGAAGTATTTTAATGACGGTAATTTAATTAATTAAACAATAAGTCGTATACACGAAAGAGGGGAGTGTGTTACGTCAGCGTGAGAGATACAACTACAAGAAAAATGGGGAAAAAATGGAATCTACTTGTGCGATGCGAGTACCCAAGTCAAGGAAGAGACTCGTTAAAGGTGGTATTTCCTGTTGATAGGTCAAATATTACTTTGAATGAAGTTTTGCCCTGACCTCACCTAACTCCAATTCTACCCTGTGGCTGTTTACGGTATTAGTGAAAGGATCTAGGTTCCTTTAAATCGTTAATGAAATATTTAAGGTGTAAAGAATTTTTTAATTGAAATCTATATAAGAACATTCATTGTTTTCCATAGGCTTGCCTTTGCAAAGGGGTGAAAGAGCGGTGCCCTCTAAGCAGACAAAGAATGCTGACGTTCGTCTTCCTACATACAAAAACTAGTATTTAAAAGTTCAATTTCCCCCGCAGCATGTAATTACAGTGTTTAATTTTACAAAAAAGAGCTCAATATACGAGCTTAACAACGCGTTAAGACCAAAATATGGCGGCCTAAATTAAGCTATAAATAAATTTCTCTGTGTTTGATATATTTATGTACGGCACGATTGAGAAATTTTTAAAAAAATAAATTCTCTAGCTAAAAAAATAAAATGATTACATTCTAGTAAATAGAGGGAAAAGGGGGTTCAACAATGACGCTCGCGATCTCCTTAAGGCCTGGTCATTGCAGTACATTGCCACTTGATGATCAGGGTTTACAGGTTAGTACGAACTCTTCCTGTTATCTACGCTCTACCGGAACCACAACAAACTTGTCTTCGTCTCCTTTTGTGTGGGAATAATTGCGCGCGCGTGCAAGTGTATGTGCATCAAGTGTGCCAATATGACCTGTATTCGAAGCTGTAAAATGCCCTTTCCCCATTTCTCCCCTTACTAGAGATTCGAGGGAAAATATTTAAGTATTTTTATAAATATTTCGATCTGATGTCATCTCCAAATATAACCGTTACACCTGAATAGGACATCCTCTTGTATGTTCTATTTCTGACCCACCTTTAGAAATCCGGGTGACGCGCTACACCAAAAATTGAAGTAAAGTTAAGTAAAACAGAAGAAATTACATCATGAGCATAGGAAGGGGAGCTGATCAGGAAGCGGGAAATGTCGCATAGCCTGGAGACTTCCGTATTCTCTTAGCATTCGTCAAAGGTCAAACGACATCCGTTTGATGATTTCTTCCAGTTTCTTTTCAGTAAAGACCAGAAATAAAGCAATAATAATTGAAAGAAAGCATCATTCCTCCGTCGAACACCTCGTAAGGGTATCAAAAATGTCATTTTTACACCAAAACTTTCAATTTTTTGGTTCGAAAAAACATTTGTGATGAGCATTTTTTGTGCGCGCGCGTGTATTTTTAAGGGCAAACAGAGGGTGCCATGTTTTACTGACCCAAAAAAAGCAGACAATCGAACTGAAAGTTGATCTTCGATGGCTCGATATAATCTCATGACAATGGGCGGAAATTACATACCAGACCGTCTATTTCGGTACTTTCCCATCTTTATCCAGCGCTGCTAATTCGACAGGTGTGGGTAATAAGGTCAGCGTGTATTTTTATAAGGTCAGACGGATGCTCGCCAATGTTAGAATCTCACACGGAATAGATGGGTCACTAAATCGTCTTCCTACCCTCACGTTGTATAATCTATTAAGAGTAATGACCACTCGCTCCATTGTTACGAGACACGAAATTCGACAATGGTCAGAGGAGATCCTTGCAAGAAGCCAAACTCGGAAACGCACGCACGCAATCTTCCGTCCTTTGTATATAGGAAAACGGGGAAAAATAAATGGTAAAGGACCATTAACTGGAGGAAAATTTAATTGTTTCACTTAATAATTAATGCTTTTACGTGTATTTTTTGTTGAAATTTATTTATTTTTTCTTTGTGTCTGGGTCAACGGGGAAAAAGACTTTTTAAAAACATTGCTGATTATCATTTCTCTTACATTTTTCGTTCTTGAAAAATCTTTAAAGGAGCGAAGTAGAACTGGCCTTGACCTTAAGATCCTACATTCGAGTTGAATGACCTGAAGAGAACGCGGAACCGGATTGCTATATTGGGTACTCGTACATACACGACGTATCTTCTACTGGCGGTCAAGGCTACGTCGACGACGACCTAGAACACAAGACGAGGTATTCTTTCTTCGCAACTTCCCCCCTTTGGTATCTAGGTGACGATTGCTTAGCCTTAGGTATTTGTACACCAATAGGATCGTCTCTAGCATCCTTTCCCTACAAACAGAATTTTTCGCATCGCGTCACGTGACCGTAGTACCCGCCCATAAACCCCATTGGGATATAAAATGTAGAGACGTCGATTTCGCACGTAAAAAAGGACCGTCTTTTGATAACGTGGTGCAGTCGATGCGAGTTGGAAGTAGATTTATGCGCAGGGAGTACACGATTCAGGTAAGAGATTATAAGCTTCGTATTCGGGGTTTAAGATAGACCTTTCAAGTAGAGATTTCTGATTCGAGCCGTTTGTTCTAGGTGAAAATGTTGTGGAATTTATTAATATTCGGCTTAATAGCCAACGTGTTTGCTGCATCTTCCAAGCGAGACGATTACAGTAGTAGCAGCAGCAGTAGTGGAAATAGCCAGTCTGTTAGTTTCCCATCTTCCTCGTACAGCAGTAGTAGTGGGAGCAGTGGGTACACAAGTGGTTCTAGCAGCTACGGAAGCGCGGGTTCACCAACTTATACCAGCGGATCTAGCGGTTACAGCAGTGGTTCTAGTGCATATGGCACCGGTTCTTCTTCCTATGGTACCGGCAACAAAGCAGCATACACCAGTGGTGGTGGTAGTCCCGGATACGCTAGTAGTTCCACGTCTACAGGAAGTGTTTCTTCTCAGCCAGCATCTCAAGGGAATCTTTACTATTACTACTACCCCGTTCAGCAGAAACCTGGAGATGGTAGCAGCTACGTAGCTCAGGGTTCCTCTTCGGCAGGATCATATTCATCGTCATCTGAAGGAGATAATTATGACAGTGGTTCCAGCGCTGCTGTCGCTTATGGAAATCAGATAACGGGTACCGGAAATGGCGATTACGAGGCTCAAGAATCGAATTATAACGGAGCTGTTAGTCCTTTAGATGCTAATTATGGAACAGCTAGCTTGGGAAGCCTTGGAGGATTTAACGCAGGAAGTTTCGGATCGAATGGCTTAGTTGGAGGTGGAGGATACAACTCTGCAGCTTCTGCTCAAGTTGGATACGTAGCACCCGCTCCCGGAGTAGGATACGGTAGTGGAAGCTATGGAAACAATTTAGTCGGTTACCCACCAAGCTACGGAGCAGGCTATGGTTACCCACAATCTCCAGAATTCAATGGAGGAAAGAGGTTTGGCTTAAGTTCTCTGATCATGCCAATGCTGGCTCTGGCAGGTTTAGGACTATTGATACCCACTGTAACTAGTTTAGGAAGTAGAACCAAGAAAACTAAGAGATCTTTGAACGACCCTACGTCCTTCTCGAGCATAGGAGAAAGGCTAGATCGATATTTGGCAATCTACAGATCTGCAACAGAGAGCGAAGAGTGTATCAGTAGAATCATATGCGAATTAGGAAATACAATGACCGACGTAACAGGGAAATCCACGATTCTGACGTAAGTACAATGCAAATATACACGTAATTTATATTCTCCCCTATCTCGTGATTTAATTTTAACTAATTAAACTTTTATTTTTTCTATTTAGCATCTTAGAAAAGGTGGTTCCAAGTTGGATGAAACAGAAAATGGGTGTTTTTAAAAACGCAGTCCTATCCAGAGATGCAGGAAAATGTCGGAAGTATAAATGCTGAAACGAGACAAAGTTAAACATAAAAAAAAAGCTAGAGGAGAGAAGGCATACATCTAACGAAAACCCTGTATAACTAAAGACATTCATCAATGTATAATATCCAAATATAAACATATATATAAATTATATATACTTGACGCGTCTGCCTCCAGGAAGCCGGTCTTCATTCACTGTTTCTCACGTGACCTGTAAAGAGCCCGAGGGATAACGACGACCCAAGCGAATAAAAACGACCTGGTGACCCTCAAAACAAGTCCGGCAACAACATCCGGGTCGGGTCAGAAACAGGGATTTGGCCGGATCTTCCTTGGCAAAGTCATCCGTCTGTTAACAGAATCGAACTCGTGCTCTAACATGATCCAAAGTTAAAAATTATGGATCGACTAACAGATCATATATATATATATATTTTGTTTTATTTAAGTGAACTGTTAAATCCGGTTCTTTATTTTTTAATTTAAGCTCAAAGTTTACCCATAGACGACATTAGCATCTTCATGTTCAACGTTATTCTCCTTGTAACACATTATTTTTTTTTAAGGCTCTCACTTGACTCAGTGGACATCCAATCGCCAAACATCAATTTTTTCATCTCTCTACGAGATGTTTGATGTAAGTCCCTTGGGAATTGGGACACTATATGTATTTATTATGTGCTTTTCTTTCGTGTACGTGTTAAGAATAAACGTGTATATTGTTGGAGTGATGCTTCCATTTTTTTCTAACATAATTTACATATTTTTAAGAGGAACAGAGTACTAAATCATGCATAATCCATTTTAAATCTCCATAAATTAAATTTTAACTATTTTAATACATAAAACATGGAAATTAACTTTAAAAATACTGAATTAATTGTTAAATTAAAATTTAATTGCATCCATTTAAGACCTTAAAAACATGGAAAATTAGTAAATTCCTTTAATCATTTTCTCTTAATTTAATGTTATAAACCTCTTTATACTTTATTAAAAGAAAAAAAAGTTACAAACTCAGACAGTTAAATTTACAATTTTATAATTTCAAGTGTAAATTTCTTGTTAAATAATAAAGAAATTTAATACAAAAACTTTTATGTGAAAATCATAATAGAAAATGGAATCTTGTCTTAATGACGAGATAAATAAGTTTCGGTTGCCTCCGATATACTTTTATTTACATCAAAATTTAAATATATAACACGGGGCGATGCCTATTTGCCAAATAATTACCTTAACCCGCACCTTCAAACACCACGGAAGCCTCGGTGGGTACGTAGAATGGCCCCATTTTATAAAATTCTCTCAACTGCATGATGGCTTCTGTATTGTATATGTTTTCTATTATTGGCGACTTCAACAATACTTCCACTACTCCAAATTTACATTCTTTTCCTTCTTTAGTGTATTCCGTTGACCTATCTAACAAATATTCCAGGAAACCGGGAAATGAAGCCAACTCTTTCACTCCCCAGACCTGCGAAGCGATAGCCTGGAGGATAGACAATGCACCACATCTCAAATCAAGGAACGGAGACTTGCAGTAAGCCATTAAGGTTGTCATCGGACTGGAAATAATTCTCCTGAACCAATTTTCTGTTATGTCTTCCACGTCCGGAGATTTATTGTCCTATACAATAATATATAAATGGGATAAAAATTAGTTTTCAGAATTTACAAAGTCCAAGAAAAATTCTTCTGCCTTGTCTTCGAGTCTTTGTAGACACGGTAATTTGGAAATTCAGAGTATTAATGGATCAAAAAACAGCATTTTTCGTGCTATTCTGACCTTTAACCTTTAAAGCTCAAAATGATAACCCATATCTTGTGGCATAACTTTCAAATCTGAGAAAATCTATTTAAAACTATTAAAGGTCAAGGGTCAAAATGTTAAAAATAGCATGAAAAACTGCAATTGTTTGATCTATTAATATGTCCAAACTTTCAAATTTCTGAGTTTCCACAGATGCAAGCCTTGAAAACAGTCTATCTGGGACTCAATATATTACCTATTTGTTGAGAACTGAAGCAGACAGATAAAGATTATAAGCTTAAATGTGATCATATTTGGATTAAAATTAATTTTTGTCAACATTAAACATTATAAATCATAAATTATGATTAAGTGCAAGAATTATGTTACATATTTTTAAAGGAAAAACTAGTTATAGTTTTTTTTTTTTAACTCTATATCTATCAAAAATTAAAAGTTATTATGGCATAAATGAAATTTGAAGCTTGCAAGTGAACATTCTTAATTATTTTAGGCATAAAATACAATTTTCTTTGCTTTGTAAAGCTACAGAACCTTCTGACAGAAAGATATTTACCTTGCAGAAACCACATCCTGCACAACAAGACAATGAATAATAAAGTAGCTATTATACTTCTTGTTTTTATCACAAACAATAGGCTTACTACTGTGTTTTGGAAAAAGAAAAACAGGTAATCCTACTTAAATCAGTCGTGCAAAAAACAATTTCGGTAAAGTTAATGACACTTTTCATAGAATGACGAACCGAAGGTCAATTAGAATACAGTTTAAGATAAACAAATTATGAAAAATAAGAACAAAATACTATATTTATCCAAATGTTACATGAATTTTTTGCATTTAATCTTCTGATATTTTCCTATACCTTCCTGAAATTGTCTCCTAGATTTCCCTATGAAAAAACTTTATGTGCATTCTGGCAACGTTTGCCAGATAATGCAGAACATCGCTCATTTTTTGTTTAACTAGTTTTATGTTAACTTAAAAGAAAATATAAAAATTTGATAAATGAATTCTTCCGATATCTACACGTTATTTATTAACATATTTGGTAAGCAATGTGGCACAAGATTACATCCCTGAAAAAACATTTAGTATACCTCATAGAAATCAGATAACAATAAAAATATAAGGAAGAAACTTGTGTATAAATCATAAAAATTTATAAAATATATATATAAAAAACAGGTATATATTAAAATGGGAAAATTATGAAGTAAATTTTCCATTAAAGTATTTGTAAAATAACAACTGATCAAAATAAAATAATTTAGTCTTCATTTCCAGTGTCCAGAAACATGATTTACAATGATGAGATTCCTCTGCCAATAGCTAAATTTTTTACTAGAATATCAACGAGATTCTCTCTAAAAGTGTAAATAAAACTAATAAATACGCTTTAAATATAAACATTTTTTTACAGAATAATCTTTATTATAAAAAATTGTATAAAATAGAAATACTTGAAGTAACAGAGTTTGACATATTAGATTTGTGCAACGAAAAACAGCTGGGTTCTTATCAGGCTACATTAAAGCTTATGAGTAATCTTAAACAATTTGGCTAGAGATAGGCAAACTGGCTGATCTTTTCTTCCTGATTATTCAAAATTTATTTCCAATTATTAATTTATCACAAGACAGAAACTAATAGCCTACCCAGAGCCAAATTATTTTATTTCTAATTGTTAAATTACCCTAGTTACAGCCTAAGAAGTAGTTCAGAAATTTGTTTGGTATATCTACATATATTAGAAAGTTTATTTTTAAAATTTAGAGTTAATGAAGTTAATTAATTAGATGATGACGATGATATATAAATTACACTTCAGACTGATATTATTAATCCTTCACTGCACTGTCACAGTTGTACAACATTAAAGTTTGCTTAATTTTATCTATAAATAATAATAGCGTGTGTAATGAATTTGGTAACACAAAAATACCAAAACTTTTTACTATTAAAGGGTACTATTTTCTTACATTTTCTGGTTCATTTGAAACTTTTCAGGCATTTCTTAGTTTGTACTTGTCTCGGTTTAGTTGCTAGTTTTTTCCTTTGATTTTATACTGGTATACCTCGACTTATGTCGGTAATTGGTTCCAGGAGAGGCGACGTAAGTCGAATTTACTTGTGTAGGTATGACGTAAGTCGAAACTACGACTTACGTCGTAAGCCTTAAACGACCAATAATGGAACTAATGGAGGAAACGCCAATAATGAGCACTTAAAGACCGCTAAATAAGACGACAACACAGGAACACAGATGTTTTCATGTTTCGTTCTCTAGGATTTATGATGATTATATTAACATTTACTGTAAATATACATATTTTAATATGATTTTATGTGCTTTTAACGCTTTTCTAGTGATATTACGACTTCAATGTTTGTGGCGGACGGATTTAAAGTCAAATAAAATGACTTAAACTTGATTTTTATTTTTCCATATACTTTTTTGACAAACGATGTAAAATCGGGAACGACGTAACTCGAGAGGGACGTAAGTCGAGGTATACCTGGTAACAAAGGTGAAGTTTAAACATTTTGATTATTTTCTAGAAATGACTAGAAGAAAACATTCTAGAATGTTAGTTGTGGATATATACATAGTGTAATCAAAGGGTGTTTCATCATATATTTTGTTAGAAGTACATGTGTTGGCCATGTCTGACAACACAAAACGTTTGAAAGAACATATTTGAAAGCCATTGTTCTATCATTTCAAAAGTGGTAGCAACGCAACTCTTCTGAAAGGCATTTGCAAAGACACAGTCAACAGACAGACCTACTACAATCAGTACAAGATATTCAAGGAGAGCGATTTCTCACTTCAAGACAAATGCCATCTGAGCAGCAATTCCACCATTGATGACAATGTTCTCTTGCAACTGATAGATAATAGTCCACAGTTTATCATCAGAGAATTAGAACAACTTGAGTGTTCCGATATGTTCCAAAAATTGACAAAGTCCAATACTGCTACAACAACATGTTAGCACTTAAAGCAAAGATAACCTCAGAAAAACTGGCTGGTCTGGACCAGGAGATTCTTCCTCGTCCACCTTACAGCCAAGACTTGGCATCAACTGGCTACCATCTATTTTGTGCCATGCAGAAACATATTGCCAATATACAACAACAGTTTAATAACAATTGCCATTTGAGAACAATGCTTAAGACTTAGTTTAAAGAAAAAAATCCCAATCATTCTATTCTCACAGGATTGAAAGTTTGCAGCAAAGGTGGGAAGATTTGATTAATATTGATGGTGATTACTTACCAGATTAATAAAATTCCAGTTAATAAATAAATTATACACTTATAAATTCATAAAAAATTTGTGTGTTTTTGTGGCAGAGTTGATCTTTATTTGGAAGCTCTCATTTTCCTCAATATGCAAAACATTATAAAACTTCCCTTTGGTAATTAAAAATGTATTAATAAAATTGTCAGGATGATAAGTATAAGGTATAACTATATTGTGATTTTATTTTTTAATTGTATGGTTGCCAGAAGGAAGCTTTTAAATGTTTTCAACAACACTGCCACTAGGATCTCTTGCACCTGCATGAAGTCCTAGATCTAGGACTAGATCTCGATATTTTTGTGCTGAATTAGCACAAAAGTACACACACACACAGTGGATTCCTATTTTTGATCACTAACAAAACTCCTTTGAACTAAGTTTGGATGGTATGACCACTTGCAATATTTGGATGATTGCTAAATTCAGCAGTGCTGCAGCGGCAGCAGGAAGCTTAAAGCGAAATTGTTGCTAATAAGATTGGTGCGTTGCGTTGCATGTAAAGCTAATGTCCGGTTTGAGAGTATAATTTATAGCATTCTTGGAAGGTGCTTTTTTTTGCTTTATCAAGATGGATGTGCTCATGGATGGACTTGTAAAGTTTGATAATCCTTGATTATAAGGTTATTTTCAATATGTTAAATAATAAAAAATAAATACATAAGAATTTAAGAATTTAAACTCTTGTTCAATGAATAGTCTTGTTGAGCTTAATCGAGCATTAAAATACTTTTGCATTCTAGTTAAATATCATTATCTTTCGTCAAGGAACTTTGGCAAAAGAGTACATTTAAATCAATTAACATTAAATATCTCGTCGAACAGTGACATTATAACCAACTGAACAGATGCCATGTTGTTTCGTCATTGCTGTAGCATTTGGCGTTGCAAAATTACTAAAGTTTCTGTTTCAGCACTGCTGTTACACTGCTGAATTTAGCAATGATTGTTATACACAAGTTAATTTCTTGTCAGATAAGAAACTCACCATCAGGGCCACTTTGCACACATTTGATTGGGCAATACTATAAATCCATATAAATATACAGGGTGACTCAAAAGAATGGAAAATATAGAAATCAAAAATGGAAAAACATTTTTTAAAACATGTCATGGCTATGGGAAGTAAGTAGTGCTGAATGACATATCAAAACCTTGCTAACATCTTGCCATTTAGTAATTGTGGAGGAGCGAAGTGGTGTTCATTGTGCCTTTGTGGTCAAAACATATCACAAGAATGGCAGTGTGGAGGGAGGCCAATCATAGGAAATTTCATAGGCATTTCATATAGGATGATGTGGTCATGTTCTACCAGCATGTGCAATTAACATATGGGTTCATAATTTTGAAGTGACAGATTTGACTCTAAAAAATTCTAAAGAACCAATGAACAAACAAGCATCATTACTAAACCTGATATATTTAAAAGCTATACACCAACCAATGCCAAATACTATCGGGCTAGATACGGCTATAATAATAATAATTTATAGTAGGTCTAGGTAGTGTAATTGGCAATGCATCTGCACAGTAAGCAGGAGTTGCGGGTTCGAGTCCCGCTCCAGGCCAATTCTTTTCTTCCAGTAATTCTAAATTATTTAATTATTTAATTAAAATTATAATTATTAAATTTATTAAGAGATAGTGTCTAATGCCTAATGCTAGTGCCAAATTGTCTTATAAATTATTAATATTATAGCCGTATCTAGCCTGATAGTATTCGGCATTGGTTGGTGTATAGAACCAATGAACATTTTGTTTATTGATGTTAGCTTCAGCTGCTTTTGTTTGTTGTATATTTGACAGATATTTAATGAATAAATGAAAAGAGGGATTCAATAGAGAATGGATTTACCATTGTGGTATGCACATAACTTTTATAATTTCAATGAAATCAATGAAAGTACTTATGATTTTACATGTAAGAAAAGCTACCAAAGAGCTTTTTGTTCCATGATCTCAGCACGGCAAAGCTGTTGCCAAAACAACAGCACAAACACATGCAAGATTTTTGTAGCCTATAGTACACATTTGTTTCTTGAAAATTTCAAAATGCACGTGAGAATCTCTGATCATTGCCCCAAAAAATCCAATTTTCTGGATCTGAGAGTCATCGAATGGACCACCTACTTTCCGTCAAAGGTTTTGACAAACAATAATTGAATAAATTTTGTTCAATGTTGTCTCTGAACAGTTTGCTGCTATATTGTCAGGCTTCAGATACTGCAGAAATGTCTAAGCAGAGAAGGTGGTCATCTACCTGATACTATCTCCAAGGAATAAATTCTTGGTATAATTCACCAATGATAAACTCTGCACTATTAACTGACATAAATAAATGTTTCTGAAGTATTTATTCTCTTCCATTAATCTTCATTCCAAAATTTTCTATTCTTTTGAGTCAAGCATAAACATTTGGACTGTTGAAGCTTTCAATTTTGCATTATCAACATTATATTTTGTTCCATTTTTTGTTATCTTATAATTCAAATCAGGCGATTAATTGGGAATGTGTTTTGACACTCCCTTGATAATGATGCTAACATGCAATGCACATCTCTCATGCCCACTTTGGCATTCATTACAGATAACAATTCCTTTCACTGTTGCTTTAAAGTGTATATAATATGATGATAATTCTTTCAAACTGTTTATAATGAAATAAACTTTGGAATAATTAGTAATGAAATAAATCTATAATGAACTACCAAGTGTGCATTTGAAAACCGAAATAATGTTTTATTAAAAATGACACTGGCACCAATACCAGAACTGTATAATGAAAATTCTTGACAATACTATTACTGCTTTTGTTGTCAGAATGATTACTCGATGTCCCCGATATCACAACTTTCCATAGTGAAAAAATTATGAATGTAAAATGTAGTCATGATGGATTTCATACTGTATTGTGTTTCGTGTACATCTAAGATAAAATGGTAATAATTTAAAATCGATTGATATATGCATGCTTTGACTGCAGTTTCTGTACCTGTAAGGTTTACAAGTATGTTTTTGGAAATATCACTGGTTTTTTTTCATTTCATGCTTTATAAATGGTTACATTAGTTCCCTCATCTACAATATATTTATCGGTGGAAGGCCGTAATATGAAAATGTCGCATGCGGTTTCTCCATAGCGGAGAAATAAATGGAAAGATGAATTTAAAATAATTCTTTAAATATATTTCAAATTATTATTCAGAGAAAGTAGCAAGGATTTAATTTTTCCAACATCTTTAAACGATATCTGTGAAAAATGCTCTAATTTAGACAAATTAAATATTTTCAACAAATGAATGCATTTATGTATGATCTTATTGAATTATATTGGGTTTGACACCAAATACCAAAGAGACAGCAAAAGCAATTACATGTACTCTGCATTTGACTCTATTTGACTGCCGCTGTTCTCTTGGAAAGTTCAGAGATGTCAATATTAATATGAGAATACAATCTCCGTAAGAATACTTTGAGTTCCATAGATATTTTATGTAATTTACAGAATCATATGTACCAATAAGTTTTGTGTAATAAGAGTACAGATAATAAGTGAACAATAATAAAGTGTAATATTAGCAAATCCAATGAGCATTGCTATGTAGAATTTGTATATGATCGACATCAGATCTGACAAGAAAAATAATTGCAGAATTTTTGGTATAATTTGATGCTAACATTGAATAATAAGTACAATTTCGTAGAGTATAGGCAAAACAAGTCATATGCAAATCCTCTAGTTTTCCATTTCCATTATGTATAATAGTTGTTTTATCACTAACAGATAGCTCTGTAAATAAATGAGCCATAATTTAATAAAACTAGAAAAATGAAATCAAATCTCATCGAGTTTTTTTTCAAAATTCGAATATGTATCCAATAAAAGACAAATATGCAGTAGTACCTTCTACTACCAATGATTCTAATTTCAAATGTTTCAGAATAAGAGGTGGATAGTTCTGGTTGGAACAGATTTAGACTCAAAATTACTAGAAAGGTATAAACAGTTCCACATGGACTGCTCCAATTCTGGAACCACCAACATATTATTCATTTTGTGCTTTTATGAATACAGCTTTTAATGGAACAGTGAACTCATTATCTGGATTTGACAATAAAACTAACTGACACTTTCCACGACTTTTAAGAAATAATGAAATCAGTTTTGAGTATTTTAAATTTATAAAGATATTTTAAAAATTTATACTTTTATTAGAATTCTTAATTATTTTGCTTTTATTACTAAACTAGCAGATATGTGCAGCATTGCCTGACTAAAATATAAAAAGCATCAAGGTTACAATGAAAACTATATTACATGTTTGGTTATTTTAGCCTACCGTTGTTATGGTTATCACAAAGTGCCAAAGAGATCAAATTTGGAGAAGAGTGAGGTATTCAGATTTCACAGAAATCTATATTTCCCTCAGAGAATAAGCAAGAAAAATTTGGTGAAGATCGACCAAGAAGCTAAGAACAGAGATAGACAAATATTCTATTATCTACATATGTATAGATATATATAACCGATGAGAAACCATCGAGTCAAACAGCAATTTTCACAGAACATAATGATTCTGTAGAACCATCTAATTCAACAAACTAAGCAGTTCCGAGAAACCACTATGTCAGAATAGTTTTGTACTCAATCAGTTCCAATAGTTCCAATTCCAGAGGCAGAACTGGATTTTTCCCACCTCTAATCTATATCATATTAGTCTATATTAATATAGACTAATATGATCTAAACAAGTTCAACATTGTGTTATTTAAAAATATAAATTTTTGTCAAAAAAAAATTAAAATTAAAAAATGACAAACATAATGATGAGTCCACCCTAGGCAGATATTTCACAAAACATATCTTTTTTGATAGGAGAAAAGGATTTTTAAGTGAAATGAAAAATATCAATAAAAATCGATATCTCGTAATGGATGAAACTTGATGAAACTTGATGAAATTTGATACCTAGGTCAAAAAAAATTTGCAGATGATAATGATACTCATATTTTGTGTGGATGATGTGTATATCTTTAATTTTTTAATAAAATGTGAATTGCAATAGACAGAAAGTGTTCTAATTCCAGTATAGTAAGGTTTGCTTTGTTAAGTCGTCCATTCATTCACTCACTTACTTGGTGGCTTGCCTCTACCGAGCCTTGCGATAATCTCTTCAAAAAACTTTTTTGTGAATTTAAATGTATGAAATCATTGCAGCAATAAAGCAAAAAATATTATCAAAAAACTAAACATATAATATGAAAAAAAAATTTATTGCTAAGCGAAGAGCGATTAAAGTTTAACGACACTTCTTCCTTGCCCAAAGAAATTAAAGAATTAAATATTGCATATGAATATTTTTGTTCTCAGCCTTTAAAAATTACTGCCCACAAAATTAATCAATTCATGGAAATTACAATCTACATGTCCTCCAGTGCATATTCCAAACTGTTGTTCATATTTAAGATTTGAGTAAATTAAAATGTAATGAGTTAATTTCCTACACTAAAAATGATGCTGAAAGATCAATGTTTTGAATCAGTTAAGGATACAAGGAAAAAATTGCTATCGAAATTTTGTGGCATCCCTAGAAAGGCATTCTACAAATGTTTCAGAGGACAAAAGAAATGCTGGAAGCAGTGCACATGCAGCAGAGGGAAGTACTTTGAAGGTGATGAGGCTGAACAACTTTTAAGTTAAAAAGGAAATTTTTTATTTAAAAAGTTCAGGAATTTTCTGGACAGATCGTGTGAGTAAAGACTTTTTAATTAGAATACACATTTATAAAAAAAATAATATGAGTTGTCACTTTATAGTTACATACAAAAATATTACCAACTTTAGTGATTGTTTTAAATGTTTTGGCAGTAGGGCTTCCAGATTTTGTGTCATTCAAATTGTTTTCTATTTAGTGCATTCTGATAATCAACATTATATTGCTTTAAATTGTTGAATGAACATTCTTTTTCTAATGAAAAACAGTAAAAAAATCACAAATTAAGTAAACATTAAAGGATATTTGTGAACTGATAGTTTGGAAAAAAGGATTTCTGATATTTTGGAATACAGACAGTCTGTTGGCTGGGAAATTCTGCAGCAGTACCGTTTCTGCCAGTTTTGATTTTGGTAATGGCAAAATCATTTGTGAAAATTAATTAATTTTTTTTATCTGTTGTTTGCTTAATTTATGGCTTTAATACTTTAAATTATGTTTTATAAATTGTAATATGGGGATGTTTAATTGTTCAATAACTATATTAACCTTTCAACAGTGGGATAGTCAAGTATGGTGCTATCCAAAGTAGTGGAGAATAAATGTGGTAAATTTTTAAAGTATTTCTTCACACGCTTTTTCTCATTACCGTTTCGGAAAAAGATTTTGTAAACAGTTATGTCTAGAAAAGAAAAGTCTTTTTTTATTGTTACATAATTCATTTTTTTATGTGAATTTCTTTTTCGTGGTAGTTTTTGGCGATACCTCCAAAAGAATTTAACAGATATATCCGTCCCTCACCACTGCCATGCGATCGCCCTGGACGGATATATCCGTCCCTCACTGTCGAGTGGTTAATAAGTGATTTTATAATTTTTATTTTTAGTTCTTTGCAACTCATTCAATTTTTGAACATTTTACTTTTATATACATTTTTAGGGATATGTTATTTCCAAAAGTCAGAGTCATGAAGACTGCCTGTACCATATTTTGAAACACAATGCCATCTATATTTACATAAAAAGCTGCAAGTTTTGCTGAATACATATATATCCAGGTAATAGAAATTTATATTAAATAGAAATTACCCATAACTAGAAAGAATAAATGATTTTAAAATCTGTTTCATTATGAAAAAGAACAAAGATATACCAACTTACAAAATAATCTCTTAATTTGAAGATTTTATATTACTACTATTTATCAATGGATGTATTTACAGAAATTAATTGTTTTATTGATCTTCATTTTGAAATGAAAATATAAGGAATAAAATCATAAAGTTAAAAATGAACAGGAAAATCAGGAGCAAAGAAATTTTTATGCAAATTTGAGTGGGTTTTAGAACATATCTCAGTAAGTGTATTGCTATTCAACAGTACTAAATAACTTTATTTTATGATTAAATGTGAAATATTAATATAAAAAAGCTTAAAAAAGATAAGTTATAAAAAATTTCAAGAACTGATATCCAAAAATATCAGATATTCAAAATCAAGAATCCTGATGATAAATATCAAATATTTGGAAGCTCATAAGCCATATTTCTGTAAGCTATTTTGCTTCATTAAAGCATATTTTGTTATAATTTTATTTTTGAATACCTAAGTTATGAAATACAGTAAGATTTCCTTATTGAAATCATTCTCAGAATAATAATTTTAAGTGGTGGTAAGTAAATAATGCAATTAGTGGAAACTCCAATGAGAAGGACATGTTAGAACATTATAATTTCTGAACCTTGAAATTTATTAATTATAATTATTATTTTTAATTAATAGTAATTTATTCAACATAAAATTGAAGTAAAAAAAAAATAAATTGGTAATTGAAACTACTGTACTGTAAGCAAATAATAATTGCATGTTATTGACCACATATTAAGTTTTATAGTGTAAAAAAAGACAATTTAAAAACACTTCTTTACCCCGAAGATAATGATTACTAAAGCTTTCATAGAGTATTTTTGAACTTATGTATTTTAGGGTTTACTAATCCGATAATATTAGACTGTTGATAACAATATTTATAAATAAAATAAGTGGATTTAATTATATTTATAAAGAACATTTTGTTCATGTTCTCTCTTTCATCTCTGACCGTACAACTGGGTGCATTGGGCAACTTTGTTCATACAATGTTAATAAATGCAATATACTGGGTGTAACTAAACTCTGTACCAATATTTTAGAAAAACCTATTCCCAAAAGAATAGCAGTTTTGCTACACACTATGAAACAATGTCATACTTCAATTACTATCAAAGGCTGTCTACTATATATATTTTTAAGATTTTTATTAGTTTTAATACTTTAAATATAATTTACGCCATACTCTAATCAGTTAATTAATTAATGCAAGGAACTAGCACATAATAGGGTATACAGGAAATCACAATTATAGCCATTACAGGTGGCCTATCCATTAGTCATCAAATTTCATGGGTAAAAAATGGAAGATTACGCAACTGACTTTTCTGCCAGTGACAAAGTTGTGTAGATAGAATGCACAATCTTAACTACACAACACAGTGATAAGCTTGTATGACTCTATTGTATGGTCATCCCCAGCTGACTATTCTCTAATTGTGAGATTAAAGTTTACTACTTTAAAATGTTTATATCCAACAAACATACGCTTTTTATCAGCAAGTAGTTTGATTTGATAAAATTATAAGTGGGGTTTGATCCCTCTAGTCCCTAATCACTGACCACCCCTGGTATCAGCCTGTAATTTGTAATAATAGGAAAGCAAGATTTGCAATACTTCATACTTAAAATGATAAATAATAAAAAAAATATACTACAAATAACTTACCATTATCTGAACTAGATCAAACATAGTGGCCAAGCCATCAACTTTTACTTCATTTGAACCTCCTTTTATTAAATCACCAACACATTGAAGATATTTTTCCATCTTAGTCCCTATAAAAAATGACAACTTTATTTATTTAACATCAAAAACTATTCAGTTATAATATATAAAAATCTTTTATTTAAAATCATATTACAAAAATTAAAGTAAAGAAAGTAATTACCTTCTTGCACTAAATATCTCTTCCCGTCGGACATTGCCCCGATAAAACCCAAGGTTCGAACTGCATGGCTCTTCAGGACAAAATCATTACTGTCACACAAGTTAAAAATAATATTCACCACCTTTGGCAGTTCTTTAAAAAGCTTATTTGGTTGGGAGTGTCCAAGATTGCCAAAAAATTTAAGCAAACCTGTAACATGTTTTCAAAATTTTAAATAAATTAGAATATGATGAATGATCAAAAATTCATATAAATGGCAGATATGTAGAAGATATCTTAAGAATTTAGTATTACTTTCTATACTATTAAATATAACTTTGTATAAAAATCATTAAATATAACAAATGTTAAGTACAGAGTGATTCAAAAAATATTAGCGTTAATACAGAAGTAACTTATTATGCAGGACGTGCAACTTTTCCATCATATCCTTTGTCATGTGCAAGAAGTCACAACACAATTGCAAAGTTTTCAAAAAAGTACGGGCCTCCTAGTCCTGTTATGACATCTGCACACCTCCACATAAGTGTTAACGTTTTTATGAAGCATCCAGTAAAGCAGTGATTCTCAAAGTGGGGGTCGCAAAAAATATTTGGGGGGGTCGTTGCATTTTTCAACTATTTTATAAATTTACTATGGATTCATGTTTAGAAATAATAGAAATAAAAAAATATATAAAATAATTTTTTATTTAAATAAATTGCCCATATAAATAATGAGAACAATATAAATATTTTAATACGAGTCTAATATTCATAAATTTGTGCGCTATTGGGGAATCCCCCGAGTTCCACTCTCAGCCTAAACTATGATAGAACAACCTTGTCATTTGGAACGGTGTTCGCTAGCAGCGTTGTGTCTGTAGGCAAGTCGAGTTAGAAATACAGTAGAGCGTCGATTATCCGAAAACCGATCAACCGAAAGCTTTTCAGTCGGCAAATTTAAATTTCTGCCAGTGCTGTGGCACTGCAATATTTGGCTATGTCTTGGGCTACTCCATTATTATTTTAGTTGGTATGCGTTTTTAGCTGGCAGCACTGGAGCGACCATGAGACGGTACTTAACCCCCTCCCTGCGAGATGTTTTCCTACACATAGTCATTCTTTGGGGGTCCTTTGAAATTTTTAAGTGCAAAAGGGGGGTCGCGGACCGAAAAGTTCGAGAAACACTGCAGTAAAAAATACATAATCATCAAATATGTATATAAAATCATACATAAACATGACAGTTGAGAAATGATTAGAAAATTTAATGCATTAAACATAGAAAATTAAATTTCATAAATACTAAATTAAAATATCACTTAATGTTACTTTTAATAAATTTTTATTGAAAACATGATACCAAGACTGATTACATTAATCCAACTCCAAAAATGCCAAAAATTCTTGCAAACAGTTCATTATAAATTATATAAATTGAGTTTAATACTGGAATTACAGACAAGTTTAAAATGAAAATGCAATTGAAACTAACTTAATTCGTGTATTGATATCAGTTCACTCTTAGTATATAACTGAAGATAAAGCTTTGTTATTTTTATTTTTTTCTGCCTCAGTGGGCAACTAAGAAGGCCTTTTTAATCATACTGATTAAGCACATAATGATGAGAAGCAAGCTGACGTATTCAGGAGAAACCTTCCAAGAAAAATTCTTAGTTCTTTTTTTTAAACTTTCCAACCTGTGGGCCTTTTTTAGCAAGGGTCCACAAAATGGAAAGAGTAGATGGTCCTCTAGAAATGTCAGGCCCCATCTGTCATCATCCAGCTGCCCCAATGTGAACCAGGCCAAATACACGACAGGCACGGAAAAAGGCCATCTTGGTGCCCACAGAATGGTGAGAGTAAAAAGAAAAAAAACATGAATACAGCTATCATATAAAAAATGTTCCTCAATACATGTAGGTTACTATAACAATTAGAATAACCTTTACAGATTTATGTCTTTATTGTTACTATAATCAGATTTGGCTATGCTTTACTTTAACCTTTCTTCTTTTCAAGACTCTGCTGAGTAAAGATAGACAACTACAGTGGAATGTAAAATGAATGTAATTGATTTTAGAACCTTGTTATAACATATATCAAAATATATATGTTTAGAGTAACCTGTTCCAGGCCCATAGTGTAGGCTTGGAAGCAAAGTTACCATCTAACATAACCATTTAAACAGGTAAATACAATACAAAACAAAAATGATAAGTGTAAAAATTATATAAAATTTTTAGATATGCACATGTATATTTGTAAAGCATAAACAATTTTTCCTTAATGAAAAGTATGAACAAATTTTTCCCTAATAATCAGTGTACACACATTAATGCACACAAAAAGCCAATAACTGAACCTTACAAATGCAAATAAAAATGTGACTGACTCTCTAATCAAAGTGGGAAGACTCTGACATGCCATTCACACAAGCCTACTACATTGGTCAACACTATTCTTTTGCATTTGGTATAAATTAATCATCAATGTTCCAGCATGCTTGGCTCCAGAGCCTTGATGGATCAAGTTTTGTACAAAACTGTAAAGTAATAATTTAAGAAGATAAATGAAAAACTACTTTTACAATTTAAATAAAAATATTTGATGCTTTTATGTCTTTAATATATAAAAATACAAATATATGAGAAAATGTATACAAATAAATATTTAGCTTCAAAACATTATTACATGTTTACTTATTTCTACCAAGTTTACTGGTAAAAATTATCAAATTGCTGGTATAGTTACCAGTGCATTTTTAACTGATTATCATTAAACTGATAAATCAATTTACCAATAATGCGATCCCTAGAGGCCACCAAGCAAACAAATATAAGTCACAGAAATGTTAAATGCCTTTTATACTTCTTAGATATATATTATAGTCTATTAGCTGCCAGAAAATTGGTGTTAAACCTAGAATATTTCATCAAAATAATCATCCTCTTGTTTATACCCTTCTAGGCATGTGGAACATTTTTATTTACTTTATTATTATTACTTAATCCTCTTGCAAACCTTGTAACCAGTGCTGTCAAAGTTCGTATGCAAACGTTTTCGGCCCCTCACTAGATCCTTCTTCAAGCTATACTCTCTTTTTTCAACCGTCATATCGAAGAATATCCACTTTCTGGATAAAAATTTGAATTATTATTGAATTCCAAATCTATCGAAACCACGTGCCATCAACATTCAAAATTTTTTATGTAACACAATCATGTGCTTATCTTCGTGCTGTATACACGTGCGGTATTTTTGTTAGATTCAGAATTCGATAATTCAAATTTTTATCCGGAAGGTGGATATTCTTCGATATAACGATCGAAAAAAGAGAGTATAGCCTGAAGAAGGACCTAGTGAGGGGCCGAAAACATTCGCGTATGAACTTTGACAGCACCGGTCACAAGGTTTGCAAGAGGATTAAGTGGTTTCACCCCGGTGTGATAGGTGAATTGTTTTATTATTATTGTATTTGATAGCAAAAACAAAGATTTATTTGCTTGCTAATAACCATTTTTATAATTTATATTTATATTTTCTAAATAAATTTAATAGACAGCTCACAAACAAATTATATTTTGATATAATAGAATTTTCTACTTTTGTAAAACTCTAAATCACTAAAATTAAGATTTACCTGGAAGAATAAAAGAACCTAAAGAATCTTCAAGAGACCTTGTTAACAACTCTTGTAATTTGTCCAAGAGGCCATACTGTTCCAGACATACAAGTCCATGCTCAACCAGCACTAAATTAGTCAACAATTCTACGCAGTTCAGCAACAGCAACATGTCATCTTTATATATTTCTGATGTTAACTGTTCTAAATACTGCATTTCAATCACTTTCTGTAATGCTTGTGGGGAACAACAAGCAATTTTTACAAAAACCTGTAATAAAAAAGTTAAAATTAATATTAAATTTTATTATTTTAGTACTTTTTAATTATATTTTTGCTAATTGAAAATAAGATCCTTCAGCAAATACACACTTGCCTCATCAATCCTACCACTGCTGGAAACACCACTGGAAGACTTCTTTTGGAATATTTAAGAGTTTCGATGTCACAATTGATTTGATGTCCTCCATAGTTTCAAAATGTGTCTCGAGTCCTACTTTCAGCATAAGGAACAGCCAAAAATAACTCAAAAAGGAGATCTGGTGAGTATGATGGCTGGGCAATGATAGGAAGTCTTTTGTCAGCAAGGAATTACTGCAGATCAGGTAATGAGTGACTCAGTGTATTATTGTGATGCAGAAACCATTCTTCTTGCCACTTGTTGCACCATTTATGCCAAACTGCATCTTAAAACTACGCACAAATTGTACATAGAAACAAGTAAGAGAACATGTTTCACAACCATATCAAATTAAACTTGATGGTCAAACTACTGAATATTCCAAAAGAAGCCTTCCAATAGTGCTTCCAACAATGGCAGGATCAATGAAGCATATGTATGTGTGCTAAATAGTCCTACTTTGAAAATCATTTGATAAGCATTTCCCTATGTCCTACCATTAGTTGTATCACACAATCCAAAAATGTTTTGACTGCACATATACATATGTATATGTATATTTATGTCTATACATGTCCAAAGATTGAAAACATTTATGGTTTATAAATAATCCAGCTCACATTTTCCTCCCTAATTCTTCATCTAAATCAAAAACAGATTTTATACCACATTCTTGAGAACTCTCAAGATTTAACTGCTACATCTTAAAAATAGCAATTATCAGAGTAAACAAATTGTGCGAAACACTGATCTGAAATTTACTCATATATTTTGAAGTTAATTATGGAAAGAAGATGGAAAAATTTATTATCCTTGATAATTATTATTAATGTCTTTAAAGGTCAACCTTCAAAAAAATCAATATGTTATGCGGCATTGTTATAACTTTCTTATAACTTGATACATTGAAGTAGAAAAGAAAGGCAAATCCTGGAGTTTTATGATACAGATGACGCATAAGCTCAGGAAAAATGACGATAATTATTGTAAATCTTCAAATGTAAGATGCACCATAGTTTCAAAATTGAATTTTAAGACTTTTTTTGTGAACTGAAAAACTTTAAAATCAATTTTATTAAGTTTTAATAAGTAACAACTAATTATAAAAACAATAAAAATGTCATAAAATTGGTAACATTTGGCAGCTTTTTTTCCCTGTTCTGCTTATACAACAATTTTGATTTTTTAATGCTGATTCATGTCGTAAAAGAATTTTAATGTTTATTAAAGGAGCTTAAATTAAATGCTTGTTATCAAAACTCATTCAAACTGGTGGACCATTGAGTGGTATATTAAAAATATGTATTATTGGTGCATAATACACCCTTGATCTACTTGTAACAACTGCTAATTGTTGTTTCAGACTACAAATGTAGAATGTGTCCCCATTTTGGATAAGTAAACATGGATAAAAAAAAGTGCACCTTAGAACTGAGGAAGTATGGTGTAGACAGAAGGTAAGTTTGGAAAGTAAGTACCTAGGAAATTTATTAATAACAATGTTGTAGAATATGAATTTTTAAAAGATTCTTATATCTTATATAATCAAAAATTGATGTGCATAAAACAGTTTAGATTAATTTTTTTTTATGTATGATGTTGTTATAATTTATTATAATTTTGTAAAAATGTAAAAAATTATATAATTTGCAAATAGAAAGCAATCAGTACAGATAGATACAGTAATGTCCTCAATTAGAAAATCATTTATTATAATGTTGGAAATAATTTAATTCCGGTAAAAAATAAAACATAACATGAAGTCCACATGCAATTTCAAATGTTAATAACTTTAGATGTATACATGATAAATATACAGGATAAAATGCATTTAAAAGCTTGGATCCTAAAGTTTTATTGTATGTTTTTGGTTTTAAACTTAATGAATTTAAACAAGCTTAAATTTCTTTTCAGACTACAACTGAATGAAAACAGCAACAGTAAGTTAACAGAAACAGTTAACTGTTATGCACTGAAGCTATTATATTGTGCATGTTGCATCAAAACTGTCATGTATTCAACAAAACTACATAATTTGAATCCTTTTAAGGTCAGAATTACAAAAATAATTATTAATTAAAGAAATTACCAAGTAGCAATTAAAGAATGTTTTGAATGAATGGGAAAAAACAGTTCAGCAGATTCATTAGTGGTTATATCAAAGATTACAAGATAAAACTAAACTGAAATAAAATTTTATGGCTTAAACTTTTAAATATATTTTACAATATCCTTTTACCATATACACATTCAAAATTATTAAATCCAAAATCTGTATATCTAACACTATGTATATCTAAGGTATTATTATGTTATTTGCTGAAAAACATATCCATTTACTGTTTAATTACGTCATGACAATTTTTCAAATACTTGCATTTAAAATTCCAGAAAGAACATTGCAACATTATATTATGTAAAATAGAAGTATTTTAAAATGTTATAAATAATTATTTAATTCATTCTTGTTTAAAATTACTCCTTCAAATGTTTTAAAAATGAAATTAAATTACTTGAAAATAGATATATTTTATCTGAACTGTTTTGCTATCTCTCACCAATATAAAAAAATATATTGTAAATAAATTAAGTCTTATGCTTTTTGTACATGTACTGTACCTGTACATGTTCATATGTTATTAAATTTGACTATTATAACCATTAGATATGGACTAATCACAGACCACAAAAATCTTTATTAACTACTTTAAATCCCAGTATGCATTTTGCCATTTACAATAGCACTCCTCAGTCTGTGATTTTTTTCTTCAAAAACATGACAATAGAGATGTTGACACTTACTCTACCATTCACCTTTGACATTAAGCTGCTTTACCAACAAGTGAAGAAAAAGAAAAAACATTTTACATAATGAAATTTTGTAAGTATTTTAGAGTTTTATTTTATTACTGTTCTCTATGCTGATTGTCAACTTAATGTCAAAGGCGAACAGCAGAGTAAGTATCAACCTATCTATTGTTAAGTTCTTGAGGAAAAAATCTCAGACCTGCCAAAGAGGGTCATGTAAAGGCCAAAATACATACTGGAATTTAAAATAGCTAATAAAGATTTTTGTGGTGTGTGATTAATCTATATATAATGGTTATAACAGCTAAATTTGATAATTATATGTAAATAAATTCTTGTTTATCTCAATATTAGGTTCTTCTTAAACACTTTCTTATGTTATTTTTGTCACATTAAAACTATAAAATCACTTTCAAAGTTCAATATGATTTCCAAGTGTATAAAGAAATCATCATAAATGACTAAACTTTTATATTTATACAGGAACTCTGAAACACATTATGTAAACCTACCTCATAAACTCTGAAACGTATCACGTCATCTTTACCAAGCAAATTTTGGAACTCGCTATTGACTCTAGGAGCAAAAATAATTGGAAGAGCATCTAAATCTTTTCCTAATGTCGAAAATATAATGGTACTTAATTTTGCCAGGCACATGTCATCTCCTATTAGGCGAGCCACACAGCATAACAGATCCATATTTTGAATCATGATAGAAGTTGCAATATTATCTGTCAAGCATCTTTTCACCTATGAAAATATATATGAATATGTAAATACATATAATAGAAGTGAAATTAAACATGATATAAATTTCAACTACATAATTAAATTGACTAATTCATTGATTTGTTAATGCAAAGCACCAACACATCATGAACACTGACAATTATAATTTCCAATATAAGTAGATATGGCACACTTATAACTAACAAAATTCAAAATTTGATGGTCCCAAACATGCTGCAACATTTTGGAATGAAAGTTAAGTGTTGATAGAAGTTGCATATGCAGTTTTCTGTTATGCACATAAACTATAATATACTATATACAACTTGCATAGGTAACAACCTATTATTAACATCCGGGCCTAATATCAATAAAATGATAAAATAACTATTGGTGCTAATGATAGAGGTTGTCTACAGATACCATAAAATAAACAGGAACAGCTGAAGATATCAACAAAGCAAGCACATGCTTTAGACAGCACATTTTCAGGAGTGGCATTTCTTCAAAAATAATTCTATGAAAAGTAAAGAAAGTACAATTAAAATTCAACACAAGAACAATCAAGTATCAGGAGCTGTGGGCAAACAAAACAATAGATCATTAATTTGTTTATGTAAGATGGCATTCTCACACAATCCAAGGATTGACTCATCTGAGTACACGGTGAGGGTTCTCTTAATGAGATCCACATCTGGCATCAACTTGTTGAAAAAAGAGACAGAGGGTTGGATGACACACACCTCTAGCCTAAAAACAGATTCATTTCAATATGTTCACTAGAAGGAAGGAAAGAATGAAACATTAAACATAAATCCTTGATGTCCATGTTTTTTCACTCTATATTTTAAATATTAGGATTGTACTTTCATTTTGTTCAAGCTGTTTTGAAGATACAGTAGAGCGTCGTTTATCCGAATCAATTGGGGACTGCGGTTGTTTGGATAACTGATTATGTACGAAAAAATACATTAACCTATGCGATATTGAAATTTTTCTCCGTTGCGTGTCACTTCGTGTTGAATTTTTCTCTGTTGCGTGTTGAATTTTTGTCAATTTTAAGCCTAACGAAAATTTTTATATATAATAATCGAGGCTATTGTATCGTTAAAAATTATTTATTTATTTTGTACAAACAAAATAAATATATTAAAAAATATAAAAACAAAAAAATTATACTTTAGAAGTTAATCTAGTATCAAAAACATTCGATTCAGCACGACACAATCTGATTGGAAAGCTTTCGGTTAACCGGCTTTCGGATAAACGACACTCTACTGTACATAGAAATTTCAGATTTCATCCTTCACATTCCAGGAAAATTTATTAAACAAATTTAAGACTGAAATAAAGGATTTTTCTTGGACAATGCTATAATAATAATAATAATAATAATAATAATAATACAAACCTCTCTTTTTAAAAGTGGTAGTATTAGGCCAAATTTTCTTGATTCAAAATATTTAAGATTTTGCATCTCAACTGATTTAAAGACAATGTCTAAATGTTAATACATTTATTTTATTAATTAATAAATAATTTGATGTTTTGTACACACTATTCAAATAATTACAAATTATTTTGAATGATTTGTAATTAATAACATCTTAAGCCCAATGAGTTTATATTACATCACCAAACAATCTCCTAATTAACCAAGTAAGGTTATATCTAATTTAATATACTTCTGGAAGCGAAGACTTGCTCAGGTCTGGGTGGCGTAACTGGCAAGCGCGCCACATGACAAGCGGAGGTTGCGGGTTCAAGCCCAACTCCGGGTCAGTTCTTTTATTCCAGAAGGTTCTAAATTATTTAATAAATTTATTTATTTAATTATAATTATTAATTTACTTAACAGATGGCACCAAACGTCTACCTCTAGTGACAAATTACTTTGTGCTAATGATTTGTAATTATTCATAATAAGCATTCAATCCTTTTTTTGACATAAAACCAAACTACTAGCTAAAAATGTAAGTAATTTTAAATTAGCATTTAAAATATGCTATTCTAAATCAAGTTAATTTACCAACCAAACACATGCAAGAGATAATTGAAGACATTTCTGAAGAAAAATCTATTTTATTGCTGTTATTATATTACTGCTCGAAAAAAGAATTTGAAAATGTTTTTAGAGAGGCAACAATAACAGCAGAAAACTTACGTATTAAGCCAGTTTTCGAAATGAGCAAACCATTTATCCTCAGAAAATTAAAAGATAATTTTTTTAGAAATCACAGCAAGATTTTATTCTTATTCCAAAAGAAAAATTTAAAGCTGAATGCTTGTGTTTAGATGGGTCTATTTATAGAATCAATTATTTGAATTTATTAATATGTCCATCAAAAATTATAACAGGAAACTGGAAATAGTAAATGTGAATTTTCCAATGATAACAAGTCTACGATTTGTTTGTTTATTTTATTGTTATTTTTTTAGTGAACATATGTTAGGTATTTTTATTGCCAAAAAAATAATTTGCATCTGGGTCTCTTTCTGAAGAAGATCAGCATGTAATGCATTATTGTTAGCTAATTTATCGTGGCTAAATGCAACCATAATCACACACAATCCTTGCAATAAAAACTAGAGGAACACTATAAAATGAGATTGCATCAAAAATTGCAATGTATGTTACTTCAAATGATTGTATACAATGTATGTTGCTGTAACTTTGATAATGTTGCACCATGTTTGGGCCATATAAGGCAGTGATTCTCAATCAGTATGTTGTTGCACACTGATTAAAAACTGCTATTCTATCTGTTATGGTAACTGTTCTCAACCTGTAGATTGCAACATACTTTTAGTAAGTAACTAATGCAAAGCATAAACATGCTGTAAACTAAATGGCAAAGTCCTAACAACAATGAAATAGTCAAATATAGTTAAAATAAATTTCTCATAGAAAATTACAGAAGTTCCAACATATATCCAAACCCAATAGCCTGAGAGCAGCATGGCAACGTTTTCACCAACTGATTTTCAAAAAATAAATACTTAATTTTATGGTAAAATTAAAGTTCTGAATGAGGCAGTTGAGACGTTATCAGAGCTGTAGGCTATTAAGAGATATAGCTCCCCAGGAATCAGTTTGTTAAACATGCAATAGGGCTAATAAAGTTCACAGCAAAACTCCAATGTTGCCACAGAAGTAGTTGACGCAGTGGTGTTTCTCATGTCACAAACTTTTAGCCATCTCTAGTAAAACGGAAAACAGTTGATTTTTATCATTGTTTTAAAAAATAGATTTTAACTTTATCACTTTAAATCACTTTGACTTTGTATTCAAATCCATAGCACTGTATGGCATATACAGTATCCAGAGAGAGGTAATAGAGGAAGCAGTGAGCTTGGACTGTTGGTGATAAAGGAGCAAAGTTCAGCAGCATAGAACACAGGCTCCACTAAGCATAACCACCCAAAGATAGGTAAGCAGACAAGGTTTAAACAAAAAGTTGTATCCCTATCCGGATTTTCCCAACATAGCAAAGTGATATTAACGACAGATAGTTGCCGTACGTAATTGACTGCCTTCGAGCAGCCGATGGCTCAAATGGTCTTCCACTGCAAAAGGCATTCCCCGGGATGCATTAGTTAGAGTTTTGGCTACACAATGGTGGGTAGCTAGACATTGATAATACCACTTCTCACTTTTTTCGGTTTAGGCCAGGTCCTCATCCCAGAGCTGCCGACACAATGCGAAGTCAATGCAAAATCCAGCTCCTTCAAACCCAATATCCAAGAACAGCAAGATGCTTTCACTACACGGTAGTGAAAGCATCTTGTAGTAGTAACGTACAGATAGTGTAAGCATAAACAATAAACACTTAATTTTACAATCTTACTTGTTTCAGAGCCATTTCTTTAACATCCAACAGTTCACTATTAAGAGCAAGAATCAACTCAGGTGTAAACTGCTTTATAACTATATTTGGAGAAATAGAATCCAACAGTTTTGATAAAAAGTTGATTATAGCTTCCTGATCATCTCTGTTGTAAAATAAATAACGAATTATCATAAAAATTGGAAATTTAAGTGGACGAAACATAATGTAAACAAACAAAATGGCTTACTTTTGTCTTGGAGGATTTTGAACGACGTAACGAATTAAAGGCGCGATTTGATATTCCTGAACAATATTACTCACGTCAGACTGAGGAACTGAGGACATGAGAAAGTTAATTTCTTTCATAATATTCAAAGAACTTTCTGGAGACGAATGAAATTGAGACATAAGTGAACGTATCTGATCCTTCAGTGACAGCGCCATTTTTGAATTTTCAAATGTTGCCACCTAAACGCTATGAAATCGATCGATTTAAAAGTTTAGTTTCGGATGAAATAAAATTTAAAAGTTAATAAATATATATATATAAACATTTTCTGATAAAAATGTTATATTATACTATATTAAATAATATTATTATTTTGTTGTTTTTGCAATACATTTAATTCAGTATGTTGTTTTGCACCTACAGGCCATTCTCATTTTGAGCTGTGTTGAAATTATTCTTGTGTCCGTACGTCAACCTTCCGCTCTGGGAGACTTGGAATCGAATTTAGGCGAACGATCCAGGAAAATTTTTCATGGGCGATATCTGCTAGATACGTCAGACTCTTTCCCTCATCACGTGGCCGTCTCCATTGTGAACTTAGCCAAAACCATGATGAGTACGGAGAAAAGGATCTCTCGATACACTCAAAGCAAAAATGTAATAAAACATAATAAACCCATGGAATACATTCCTAACTAAATTGCATTCGTTTTATTTTATGTACTTATTTCCTTTTTAATTCTTTTCTCCATATGAACATTAATAGGACATTTTTTTCCGTATTAATTCTAGATTCGGCTGTGCTATAACGAAGACGGCCAGAAGGCGAGGGATGAGCCTGACATATCTGGGACAAACCATGAAAAATTCCTGGAAAGGCTCTTCTCTCGGATTCGTCCTCGGTTCCCCCATTGCAGAAGGCTGATCCAGCGCCGGATTAAGCCTTTAGCGGGCCCTAGACAAAATTTAAATTGGGGTCCCATTTAAATAAGTTGCTTCTAAACAAATCTTAAATAATGTCATTTAAAATTTTTATTAATAATAGAGAATACAAACGCTAATACAATAATAATTGTACAGAAAAAGTGTTTCTTATACAACGATAAATGTATATACAGTTGTCCCTTGATAATCCGACAGGTATGGGACCAAAGGGGTGTCGGACTACCAAAAGTGTCCGGATTACCGAAAGTGATTACATATTTGGCATTGTTTTGCTAGCAGTAGCCTACAATATTCCTACATTTTATGAGTAAAATGCTGCCTAGGTTAATATGGAAATGAAACACCCATTTCGGTTAACTAAAACATGTTTATTAAAAGAAATATGGAAGCCAATAAATGTACTTACAGTATATGTAGGCATAAATAATACAGTACGTACAGAAATGCTCACGGAAAACACAAGAAATGTGTGTCATCCTGTAAGAATTGGGTGGGGAGATTCATGTCGCAACATGCTTCTGTGCAAGCAGACACACAACGGGGACGGGGTCTACGGTGACCTTGACGGGAGGTGTGTCGGACTACTGAGCATGTCGGATTACAAAACGTCGGACTATCAAGGGACAACTGTACTGTAATTTTATCCATTAATCAGCCTTTAAAATATTTAAATTTTTCGTTTTTGGATTTTCATTTGAGAAAATTGATCAATCTAAGTGTTTGAGAGTGTCTCTTTAGTAAGCATTGTTAAAGACAGCCTTTTCTGTCCTATCGAATTTCTTAAATAATTTTTAACTCGTTTTAAAACAGAGAAAGATTCTGCACTGAAGCCGGGCCCCTCCAAATTACGGGCCCTAGACATTTGTCTAATTTGTCTATTGGATAATCCGGCCCTGGACTGATCACTTCTGTCACTTGTTCCTCCGAGTCTTATACATGTAAATATTTTAAATTATTTTTAAATTTTTAAATTATTTTATAAAATTTTATAATAATTTGATAAATCTAGTGTCTTAAGTATTCGGATTTATTGCTTGCAGAGGTTTGCATAGTACATAGAAACTGATAAACTTACATCCACTAATGGAAATCTATCATTTGTTACGCGCTATACAAACAGCTTTCCATTAGCAATTATATTAATCGTTTTCTTGATTATTAATAGATCGTTACGTAAGGAAATCTATAAAACACAAGTACAGGAATCATTATACGAAACACAATCTCTAACGATGACAATCTATAGTTATACAATGACACGTAAATGATTCATTTCTCCTTCATTTATACTAATTTTCGAAATAGTTCTCACGAATTAAACGAAGAAATGATAAATTCGATGCAAGAATCGAAAGACTCATCGGCTGGTATGCTTCTTTATCCAATAAACTCCGCATTAAAAGTGTTCGGAATTGACATTTTGCAAAGTGAAAATCATAAGAAGACTTATAAAGGTAAACTATACAGTTTATATTCCACAGTACTAGAAGTATTTTTGATTTCCGCCATTTTAAACGTTTCGATTATGCTGTATTCTAAAGACGCATTCTGCAGAAGTTGGATCCTGATTTTTCCAGAGAGAAGGAAAATGATTATTAGCGGCATCCTAGTGATTTGTATCTACACCGCCTTCGTCTTCGGAGTTATAAAACGAAGAAAGTTAGAAATTCCGAGCGATGACAGTTCTTACTACAAAGAAAAGGGTTTAATGAATGAACTAGAATCATATTCTCTCTCTCAACTCATTTCTTCTTTCATTCCGATGATACTTATTATAATGAGCTTTGATATATTTCTGTATCCTACATTCGGTGATGTAACTTACACCGAATGTATTCTGTGCTACTTCTTTTGGACATTTCTTCTAATATTTATAAATAGCTGCTTAGATTGTTGTGGCCTCATGGCTAATGCTCTTGGATTAATACTGTACAAGAGATTAGAGCACTTATCCGATTACTTTGAAAACATTCGCGTCGAATCAAAACGTGTGAAATACGAACTGGAAATTGTTATCAGGAAGCATTCTCACATCTGGTCCTACATTCAACATATAAATGCTAAATACGAATATCTTCTTGCTGTTATCTATGGCTACACGTTGTACATGTGTTGCTCATTAATAATCACTTGTATTTTCTTCAGACTGAACACGTTTCTTTTGATCGGATTATCCATATTTACAATGATAATGCTGGTTCAATTGTTATTAATCGCAGTAGCATTGTCAAAATTTACTTCTGCAGTAAGTACAGTAACTTTTAACAAAAATGCGTACTGTTTTTATTGTTTCGTATTATAATTACTAATAATTCTTTACGTTTAGCTTTACAGTAACTTCATCGCTTTTAATAGATTCTCGTCTCTGAACTTTTCATTGGAATATAAGTTAAAGGTATGCGGAATTACTGACGATTCTTAGAACTTTCATAAATAATAATGCAAATGTCGATTTTAGATCTTGAATTTTATGAAAAGATTTGGAAAGACTCCAATTGGGATTTCCTTTGGTAGATGCTTCTACGCAAAGAAAAGCTTCCTTCTGAAGGTATTGTTTTGCTCTTTTTTACACATTTTATCAAATAAATTAATGAATTTATACTGTTCTTTAATGATTATCAAAACCAAATAATAATATTTTAAATAGAATTTTTACTTTTCCTGCTGTTATGTATAATAGAGGGAAAGTATGGCGATCGATCATAAAATGACTCCCCTAAGATTTTTACATTGTTAAAGTCAGGACATCTTGAAACTTCGAAAAATGCAAAAATTTCGGGAGTTTTTTTTCTGTATGTATGGTTGTTAGTGTGTGTATCTGTGCGTATGTTTGTGGGGGGCACGATTTTGTTCACCCCCTTTGAAGCTTAATAACTCTTCTGCTTTTTGTCGAAAAATTTCTGAAATTTTGAGGGAAGTTTGTTTATTGGGAGAATTGATGCTACTAAATTTTGGTGATTAAAGGTCAAGGGGGTAGGGAGATAAAAGGGGTCGTGTTTATCTATAGTAGAGCCAGTCTTCATGACGATTTTACTCGTTATTAGCATTTACAATATATATTTTTTTAAAATAAAATTTATCCCTACCTTCAAAATTAAGCTTTTTGACATTTAAGAATAGTTAAAAATATAAAAAGTTTTAAAAATAAAATATAATAATAGATGGCGCCATCCAATGTCGCCGGGAAAGTTAAGCAACTCGTTGTTGGATTTTTATTTTTAGGTGATGAGTGGATTGTATTCAATTCTTTCAACTTTGCTGGAATTAGTAAAGAACAAGAGGAAAATATGTGCTAGATTGGAAATAAACAATACTTACGTCGGTTATCGTGAAACAAATAGTTATTGGTCGTAAATGCCGGACGAATGGCCGAGCAACTAAAGCGTCAGATTTCCTCTCTATGATCAAATCTGGGTTGGAAACAACAATAATTTTTCTTGGGTGGTTCGTTCCGATATGCAACGCTCACCCACCCAGCTGTCCCCATTTTAAAAGTGAAGGAATCCATCTTGGGTGCGAATATTCTTATTTTCTTGAACGAAAAGAGTCATAAACGACAAAAATATTGGATATAACAATCATGTTTGGTTCTATCAAATACGTTAAACCTCGGCACCGGCTATGGAAATGTCTTCCGAGTGACGTGTTCAAGTGTTCAATGGTGTAATCCATTCAGAGAGTGATGGGCTAATGTCAATCATGTATTAGCTTAATAGTTTGACATACGTCCGGGATCAGACCAGAGAAACGAAAGGCCGTTGAGGATTTTATCTGAGATTTACTGATGCCCAACATTCAAAAATTCGAGTTTTATTTTAAAGTCGAGACGAGCTTATGATAGATGCCGTTTAGACTGCTTGTAGAGAGGACATTGTAATCTTATGCACCATTATAATCCTGTTAGGATATTGGGACGGTTCAATGTTCAGGATTTGTTTATGAAATTTATGGTAAGGTTATGTATAAAGATGAAACAACAGTATTTTAATAATGTTATATAATTAACTTGAATATTAATAATCAGTATTTAAGTATATTATGTACAGATGGTTTTGATATTCACACGCTATCTGAATTTAAATTGTAATTATGTAATTAATTATACGACAATAAAATTTTTAAATCACTGATATACTTAGCTTTTTTTGGAATCTTTGTAAGAAAATCTTGAAATTTACTTTCATTTTTAATATATTAACCAAGATATACAATACAAAATTGATATCTATGAGAAACCAATAACAATGTCACAAGATATGTAATCCTTGCTTTTGAAAATTCTGTGCCCGCCAGCGGTCGAGTGGATAAAACCACTGAACACTGGTAGTCAGGGGTGAACACTTTACCAACATGTGGAGATTTATGGGTTTACTTCACGTATCTAACATCTAAAGAAGAAGAAGCAGTTTATCATAGAAAGTCCTCCTGGCAGGCAAATCCCGCCCAATCTTTTTTACGACCCAATAGTGAGGATAGACATTGAGTTTGGTTTATTTGTTTACTGCAATAAGACAATGTGAGCTATCTGCCGAGGGAAATGCCTCCCAGGAGGTATTTTATGAGAAACTGGCTCCTACTTACGTGTTAATAACCTAAAGATAAATATCAAAATGAAAAAAAAGAAAGAAAACGTCGTTTTCAACGACGTTGCAACGGTTAACGTTTCTGTTTCCTAACGAGGAACGTTTTCTATTTGCGTAAAAATTCCCACTGGTGTCCAACTGTCTGGCTGTCTGGCTGTCTGGCTGTCTGTCTTTCCTTAATCTCGAGGATGGTGTAAGATAAATGACGTTCAAGGTTAAGTATGGAAAGTCACTTTCCATACTTAACCTTGAACGTCATTTATAGTTATGAGTAATGTAGTCATTGAATAAAGGTTTCATACTCTGCTGTGTGTCATAATAATTTGAAAACGATTGGTCTACGCACAGGGGCGGATCTACATAGGGACTAATAGGACTTAAGCCCTAAGCGCCAAGTGTCAAGAACTCACAAAAATTAAATTATCATCATAAATTTTTAATACTTTTTTATTAACAATGAACACTTATCGATATAAAGTTTGCAATTCTACACCATTTCATAAATAAATACATTTTAATTCCGATTTTGATGTTATTAAAAGTTAATTTTACACATCAATTTAAAGATTTTTAATCTAACAAAAAATGGAGCCCCATCGGACTTCAATAAGCCCTCGGCCCCGAAAAACCTAGATTTGCTCCTGCCTACGCACGCTTGACGGTATATTCTCTCTCTGTGAAGTTTAGGGGTGTGTTTTTGGAGATTTAAATTTACTGGATAGTAAATGAATGGGTTTTTATGCAAAACATTTGTTCAATGTGCATCCATTTGCATCAATCACATGTTCAAAACGCCTTACAATGCTGTAAGGCGTTTTGAGCACGTTACTGATGCAAATGGATTGCATTGTAAGGCATTTTGAACATGCGATTGATGCAGAGACAATTTTGTAAAGGTAATAAATATAAGGTAATAAAATAAAGGTAAATATTTAATACATTTACTCACTCCTGTAAATTTGTTCAAATCACATTCACATTGTAAAAGATGTTGTTTGGTAATCATTTATAACTATAGCATTTATTTTATTTTACTAAGTTTTATGTAGACAAAAGTCCTCCAAATTTAATTTATTTACGGATTACTGATTATAAAGGAGTATTTAACAGGGGAAAAACACACTGCCCAGATATACCGGATAGATAATTAAATGTTTTATGGTTAAATTTTGTCAAATTAATACCGTTTTCTGCCACCCCTTTGTCACAAACTTGTAATATAACCTCTTTTCATACACTTGTAGCCTCTAATGTAATTCTATACAATCAACGTGCATTTCTTAAGACCGCTACACACGTCCAGGAAATCCTTTGAGGAATATTACAGTAGAAGCCGTTGTGGCTTCTACTGTGTTAGCTGTGTAGCTCTTGCGGACCACTGGTGGTCCGCAAGAGCTAAAATATGGTCCGCGAAAGATTTAAAACTTTTATTCATTTTAAATGATTATTCCCACATTGATACAACTGAATTTAGTTTTTACTAAAAATGTTATGTTTTCTATTATAATAGTACTGTTAAAACATGTTACTCTTGAGTTTAACGATTACTTATGTTAAAAGTTTTGGTTAAAGTTTATTTTTAGATTGACACAGTTTATTTTTTTAAATCTCGTGGTCCCTGCTAACAACAATGAAATTAAAGTGGTCCCTGGTCAAAAAAAGGTTGGGAACTGCTGCTTCAAATAAACTGTATTGTTTTCAATTGACTTATTATTTGACTATATAATACAAATTGTTTTAAGGTATAAGAAAATGATATATTTATATTTTACATCAATAGTTAAATTCACCTGTTTATGCCCCAGTACAATAAACACCGAAATGATGCAAAATGTCGTAAAATCGGAAGGGAAAGAGATGACAGAATTTGTCAAAAGAAATCCTGCAATAGAGTAAGTATTAATCGTGATATTTAAAGAAATAATACAATTAATAATAAATATATAAAGTAAAATCATTGAGCTGCAATTTGAAAAAAAAATTATAGATCTATAACTTCTCATTGTCGTCCGTTTGTCTTTCCTTACTGTTGTGAACGTAGTTAGATAGATGAACTCCGAGAGATGTGTAAACCGTAGGGGCAGGAGGCCCTCATTAACTATTCAGGAATTTCCAGTTTGCACCGGAAGTCACGTTATTTCAATTCAATTAATTTTTTCAACACTTAACACTCCATCACTTACATTCTGCATTTTACATAAAAATTATGGATAAGTATAGATTTTATTTAAGAAGCTGCAAGCTTCTCGAATAAGAAAACACTTCCAAAATTGTCAATGACAGTTATTATTATTAAGTTAAGAGTAGAATTCTCTGAAATTCGCAAATACACAGAAAATTTTAAGTCTTTATTCTAATTAATAATGATATAATTAATTTTCAGACCAAGTGAAGTGGCAAAAGCAATCATTCAGCTCATCGAAGAAGGAAAACCAGGAGCAGTTATGACTGTTATTAAAAGAGAGAAAAATAAATACGTGAAATTTACAGATAAAATGTACATAAAATAGTATTAATTTTGCAGAAATTTTAATCATTATTAGTACATTTTGATTTGGATTCATTAATTTTCAAATGGCCTTAAATCTGTAAATTTTAAGGCAATAAATAAATCTTAAAATGCTCTATTAAAGTACTTTTTAAATAAATTTATGATTTGGGCCTGTGGCAATTTGAAAATTAACGTAAAATATGAATTTGTTATTTCATATTGGTTCGATTATAGAACGATTGTAAACGTTCCAGAAAATTGATCAAATTGAAAACAGTTCGTTTGATTTTCTGCAATTCTCATCATTCTCAGCGGTAGGTGTTATTTAACAATTATCAATTTCTTTGTATTAGCATCAATGATGGGTAACTGAGTAATTTGCTTGATAGAGTGTATTAATAAGTTAAATGTATTGTAGGGTTGTATGAGAGACGGCCCATAAAAACAACATAAAACACATGGGCGATCCACCAACCGGTGGTTCCTCCCAGGAAGATTTTTTAGGAAAACTGGCCCCTATTTAGGCATCAGACACGCGAAAAAAACCCGGAAAACTCCACGAGGATAAAGCGAACTCGCGACCAACTAGTAGTAAATATAATACTCGTATAATAACAACTGTTACGTCTGTAAAATGTATCATGTATGTATCATGGAACTGTGGAAAATACTAAACCGAACATCTTTACAGGAAGACATCGATAAAGAAGTAAAACAACTATTTCAGAAGTACTTATTAAATGACTATCCAAAAAGTAAAATCTGCAAGTGATACAATTCTTTTATAAATTATAGATACAATGTAAAAAATCAAGTAAATAGTAATGTTTATGTAAAAATTCCTTATATATACAATCACTATGAACGATATAAACCTATGTTTAAGAAATTTTCTATATGTGCAGTAGGAAAATAAATTGTCTAATGTAATTAATCCTGTTTTGTTTTTTAGTGTTGATAATGTTAAAGATCAACTCGATGTCGCAGGAGTAGTGTACAAACTGTCATGTACTTGTTTACAAGCAAAATCATACATTGGAGAGACGGGAAGAAAACTCGGGACACGCCTAAACGAACACCGAGGCTGCAATTTGTCTTAAAAGACAGAAGTCACCTCGGTATCAACACTGCAGTAATTTTCATTGTAATATTTATAGAAATAATGTTAAAATATTGTACAAAGTAGAAAACCTGTTTAAAAGAAGAATGATAGAACACTTTTGTATTGTGGATTATGTAAACTTGATAAACCTAAATGTCGGGATGAACGTTGATGCATGCTGGGAACGCGTAATTAGTATAAAACAGTTTGCTGTTGGGTTCTCCACTGAAGAGGCTTAAACAAAGCGAAATGCATTTGGAGATATTGAAAGTAATAAGCAGCAAAAATTGGTTCTAGTAGAAGTTAGTATTTGTTGTTAATAATTTGTCCGCTAATCACTCGAAGTCGGTTATAAAAGAGTGTTTCTTATACTTCTACACACATGATATACATCAAAAAATTTAGCTTGTAATTTTAATTAGTGAAGCTTTTAACAAGTATTGTATACGATTTCGTGCAACACTGATCAAAAGAAACATTCCATCTGTCAGTTGAGTGTGTTTTAAGAAATCATGGTTAATTTAATTTTACATATTAACAATGGTGGATGTGAGTTGCTCGCCTGGTGTGAGAGTGAACTTTTGGAAGTAGCTGATACGTAGTATACTAAAATACAATTGTGTTAAAGGAAGAAGAATATGTACGACGGAAAAATAGTGAAATTGGCGAATAGGTTATCACTGGATTTGATTATTATATTGTTAATAATTGCTGGAGTTGAGCCCAATCCAGGTCCTCTCCCTCGTTCCCCACAGCAAACAAGTCATCAGGATATGCAAAAGAAGGGGCGTGGAAGACCTCGGAAAGAAAGCTCCAAGGACGAGGAGAAAGAAATCCAACAGATAGAAAATTTAAGTATAGATTCTCACCAAATAGAAGAAGAGAATAAACAACCGTCTGTATTCACAAAAGAACCAACAATTCATGATTATTTTGAACCAGTGAATGAACTGGAATCACAAACTGCAGTTAAATCTCCATATACATTGCAATCTATTTACGAGTTAATCCAGGATAATTTTAGTCGGTTAAACATTGAGATTCAATCAATCAAATCTGAGGTAAATACATTGAAAGAAGAATATAAGTGTTATAAAAAGGAATTGACGGAAATTAGAAATAAGTTACAAGAATTGGACAAAAAATCGGAAATTAATGACCATCTCAAAGGTATGTTCGAATTTGAGTTTGATAAATTAGCAAACGAAAAGACTAAAAAGAATATAATTATTATAAATTATCCATTTGCAACATCAGACTATTTACAAGAAATAATTTCATTTATTAATAACGAATTAAAATTAAAAAACATCGAAATAGAAGGATTAATTAAATTAAATAGCAGCAGCAATAAACCTATTGTTAAAATAATCTTAGAGTCTATAAATATAAGGAATTTAATTCTTAAAGAATTTTGGAGTATAAAACCGAACTTAGTTGGTGTAAATGAGAAAAAAATAATTTTCACGGCCGATTTGTGTAGAAGATCGAGGATAAGAAAAAAACATTTACAGGCCAGAATTAAATTAGAAAAGTCAAATAATGAAAAAATAATAGTACGAGATGATTATTATATAAAAGATAACTTAGTTTATACGTATGATATTGCCTCAGATAAGATCATCCAATTAAATCTTTTTTTAGGAGATGCTGGACTGCGGAGATAGGGCAGGAAGAAAAATTAAGGTGTAATATATCTAATCCTGATTCTATTGTTAATAATTTACAGTTGGTTCAAAATTCTACCATAAATTTGGCCGATAAAGTCAATGACGTTAATAATAATAATCTTACATTTATAAGATACACTAATAATGTTAGAAATAAATTACTTATTGGTTTTTGGAATATACAAGGTCTCCGGGGGAAAATGCATAGAAAATCAGTGAAAGAGTATATAAAAATTCAAACGATATGTGGCTTCACCGAAACCTGGATAGTCAACCTAAGTAAAGAAGATGAGGAGACGTTAAAACGTGAAAACATGGTGTTGTTCAGCGGAGCTCAGAGGAAGTGTAGAACAGGCCGTCCAGCGGGTGGATTATTGTTGTTAATTAAGAAGTATTTTGGTAAGCTATTTAAATATTGTATCACAGACAAGTTTATTTTTGTTGTAATTGAGCTTGAACATAATATCAGTATATGCTGGGAAGAGTCGCTTGTGGGAATTGTGTTAATTTATCTGGCACCATCTTCAGATAAAAAGTTAATATTAAATGAAGTCCAAAAAACTATTGATCAGTGGTCTAATGTTGTCAATTTATGGTTGATTGGAGGTGACTTCAATGCCCGTATAGGTGAGTTAATGGATACAAAAAGTATCAAAAGAAATAATATTAATAACAAAAGAATATCCAAGGATAAGACTGTTAATGCTGATGGTCGAATCCTTTTGGATTTTGCTCAAGTAAACGAGTTTTTTATATTAAATGGGAGGCTTATGGGCGATATTCCTGCCGAGTTCTCCTTCGTCTCGCCAATGGGAAAATCAATTGTCGACTACATCATATGCTCAGAGTTTTTGATAGAACAGTGCAATGCACTGTCTGTATTAGACAAAGACGATTCTGATCACTTCCCGGTCCGGTTGGAGGTAAGTGGGACCATAGAAGATCGAAACGGGGGGTGCAGAGCTTCCCAAGCTAGTAACGCTAATGAAGGAATAAAATTGTCGATCAACAAAGTCAAATTTTGCAATGAAATTATGAAAAATATTAATGATGTACTACTTCATGAAAGAGAAAATGATCCGATTGGAAATTACAATCTGTTAATGGCAATATTAGACTCTTATCGGTTTAAGAAAAGCTCAGGTAATAACGCAGCCAAATATAAAAACAAGTGGTTTGACAATAAGTGCTATTCTTTTAAAATTAGAAAACAAAAAAATTTACAAAAATTTAGAAAAGCAAATACGGAAGAAGCATTGAAAAAGTATTTAAACAGTAAGAAAGCATATAACAATCTTGTGAAGGCAAAAAAGAAAAGGTATTATTCAGAAATAAGTGATAAGTTGATTGCGACCAGAGACACAGCGTCGTTTTGGTCGATAGTTAATGGCTTTCGAGGTTTTAAGTCAAAACACAAAGATTCTATTCAAGTGTCCTACAGTGATTGGCTTCGCCATTTCAGCACTTTTTCAGAAGTGTATAAAAGTAAAAATAGTGCAAAGAAGGAAATAACTAGATCATTTCAAGGTACTGATTTTGAGGAAGTGATTACAGTAGAAGAAATACAGTACTGCATTGGGAAGTTAAAAGAAAATTCAGCTCCTGGGTCTGATTTAATTTCTAATTATATAATTAAAAACTTTCCAATTGAGATGGTTAGGTTTTTAACTCGACAATTCAACGGGTTTTACACCCGAGGAGTGATACCAGTCTCATGGAACGAAGTAACATTTGCTATGATATTTAAACATAGTGACAGAAAAGACCCAATTAATTACCGCCCAATTGCTCTGTTGTCAGGGCTGCGTAAAGTTTTTACGGCCGTTCTAATGTTGAAGTTTAACAAGTGGATAGATGAAAACAACTATAAGAATGAAACTCAATATGCGTATATTAAAAATGGAGGTACTCAGCTGGCCATCTTTATTCTGATAGCAATTGTACAGTTACAGCTAATGAAGAAAAGACGAAAGGTCTTTGCACTTTTCGTGGACCTGGAAAAGGCATACGATTCGGTGAGCATCACCGGCTTACAATCGAAAATGACATATTATCATGCAAGTGAACGACTAACAGAAATTGTCGGATTGTTGTTCGGTAGGTACAAAACAATAGTCAAACAGAACAATATACAGTGGCCATCGTTTGACTCAGCCAGAGGGTTATTGCAAGGAGACCCCTGGTCTCCTTATTTGTTTAATTTTTTTACGTTTGATTTAAATAATTGTTTTGAGAACGAAGATGATGGGTTTATAATAGGAGAACAAGTTGTTCATTCGTTATCTTACGCGGACGATATAGTCATCATTGCCCCAACTGCCGCGGCCTTGCGTAGGAAAATTCAACTAGTGACAAATTATTTAGATGGCTTGAAATTAAAAATAAACCCAAAAAAATCCAAAGTCATGATATTCAGGAATGGTGCTAACCTACCAAAAAAGTATATGTCGTTTTTTATTAATAATGAAGAACTGGAAGTAGTTCAGGAAATAAAATTTTTAGGTATCATCTTGTCACCCAGTTTGTCCTTCAACAAACAGTATAAAAAAGTCATCGCTGAAGCAAATACTTTAATAAATAATATGATTAGATTGTTTTACAGAGCAAAGATAAAGAACATCCAAGTTCATTTTAGGCTGTTTAACTCTATTATAATGAATTTTATTGGCTATGCGGCCCCAATTTGGAGCCTTACGAACTTTCAAAAACTAGAAGTGATCCAAAACAGGTTTATACGCAAGATTTTTTTGTTGGATTACAACACACCAGGTAGCGCGTTAAGATTGGAATTAAGTAGGTTTAAGTTGAGTGCTACCTTAATAAGAAGATACATGAAATTTTTATTTAAAATAAGAGATGCCCGCAATCTTTCCACTGTATTATTATACCAATTGTATCGAAAGTCTTTGATTAAAGGACAAAGCACAAACTGGGTGTCACAAATTGCACAAATTTTAAAGCGCTTTGGATATTCTGTTACAATATTCCTAGATTTACCTGAAATAAGTGAACAACATTTCCAAATGTTGATACAAAACGTGCTCGAAATCTCTTTATCACAAGACATAGAAGATATATTTATAAGAGAGAAAACTAATTGGTATAACGTAATTCTTGAGTATCCATTTATTAATAACTATATGTTAACTAACCTGGCGTTTAATGTCAAAAGATTTTTCATACAACTTAGAATAAATAAGGAATTAATATTAATCAATAATAATTTCATTGAGTTTTCCAAGAGTATCTGCCCTAGATGTCATACAATAATTTCAAAATTTCATATGTTTTGTGGCTGTAAAGATGCAAAGAAACTAGCACATAATCTTGACTTGCATATGTTAACAAGGTGCACTGATGAAAGAGCAATGTATGAAATATTCCATTCAGCCAAGATAGACATAATTTATAGATTATATAAATATGCTCACAAATTTTTTAACGTAACAATTCATTAAAGACATAAGTAGCATTAATTAATGCTATTTTATGTTTAAGAACCAAGTGTGTGAAGAAAGTTACAAGTTGCAGTATGAGTTGGAAGGTCTTTAAATTGATGGTATTAAATACTTACAATCGGCAACCAATGTGCTGTATAATGCTTGGTTTGATTTGTATTATTGGAGTATTTTTTAGTATTAATAACAAGAATTGTTGTCAAAACATCCTTTGTAACTGGCTCCTGCCTTATTACGAATAAATTTTGGATTATTATTATTATTATATTAACAATAGAAATATTCGAGATAAGAGTAGCCAATTACCTCGATGATCCATTCTTACATCTAAACACGTGATGCCAGATGCACCCACATTTAAAAGCAGACCTATACTATAAACCACTGTAGAACACACGTGTTTAAGCTTATCGTCAGCTTTAAATAATCATTGTTTCTAGTCAAGCAATTGAAACCTTTGGTAAGTACTGTACATTAATTTTAAATATACCAGAAATTTTATACCAGACCTCTATACAATATTTGATTTAAGTTTATTTTAATATAAAAACTTATAAAAACTCTAGACCTTCTTTGTTTGGCTTGGGTGCCCACTCAGTCGTGTTCTAATTTGAAACCAGTTCTCATTGTTAATAGAATCTTTTGTTCTTAATCTGCTTTCAAGTTCATTCTGGACCAGTTCCTCTATCTGATAGGACGTGTTCAGCTTTTGGTAAGTGTCTTTTTTTGTCTATGATCTCATTCTACTGAGTTACTTGATAAGTCTCTATTTCAATACAGGAAATTACAAATAAATAACAATCTTATTACGAAACAATAATACTTAAGCTAAATTTTCCATAAAACCTAATATGGATTCTGACATTGACAGGGTATGCGTTAATGCTAGCATTCACTCAGCACTTGATGATGATAGAGCATTGAGAAGCCATTAACTCCCAATCACGAGATAACTCGGGAGTTTACATAGCGTTACAAAATTATAACTTTTCCAAATATGAACGGACCAGTACATATACATTGTCATCTATGACCGATGACGATTTTTCGAAATTTTTCATGGCAAGATTTTAATTAGATAATTAATTGCGCTATTGTTTTTTAATTAAAAACTGCCTTCTTAATTACTAATGCGTTTCTATTTCATTGCTTTTGGATTAGTGTAGAAAGGAAACCACAGGATACAACGGTTGGGAACAATATGTATTGAGTGTCCACTTATATCACTCGTGTAAGTTACACAACATTAAAAGATAACAATTTGTTTTTATTTACAGAAAATGGCCAAAATATAAAAAGCGAGTCATCATATGTCAAACATCTCCTCGCAGCTCGACCTTATTGACAGAATTTCCAGATGTTATTTATTACATATTTCAATATCTGGAAGATGCAGAATTAGATGCATGCCAACAATCTGCACACAATGGAGAGATATTGTCAACCAAATTATAACTTTTCCATGTATCAAAAAGTTACAATGATCAAAAGGGTAATTATTTTTCAATTATTATATTAATCATACGCCACATCATATTAAATATTTTTTTATCATTTTACGACATGATGTTAAAAATGTTCACTGCCGATATCGTTTGTCGTCTCATTCTTTAATTGGAAATATTTTGTCGTCCAGAATCTAAACGTTCTCTTAAGCCCCAAATCACAGTCATTAATACAAAGTTTTGTTAATTTATTAGATTGAAGTGTAGATTCTTATTAATTGAAATCTATTAAAATTACTACATACTTAAATACGAATTAAAATCTGTCCTTTAAAAGTATACAATCAAAATAGATTTTATAATTATTAGAAATTGTCTTGATTGACAAATTTTTTCTCCTTTCTGTATTGTTTAGTTAACTCTGAAATACGATCCATTTGACGTTTAGTATACGAATCCTTCATTATTTAAATAGTTCTCATTTGTTTTAATTATTCTCCGATTTAATTAAACAGGAAATTCCAGATGATTTAATACACTCTATATTCTACAAATCGGAAAAACTACGTCCTTACGTCGGTTTAGACCACCATTTTCAGTACAACTGGTTCATCTTGAAACACGAACCTCTATGTCCATTGAATTGTCGATACAGGAATGATGATAACGAAAACAATCGTACGCTTCATTTACGCCGGTCGAAATCTCAGACACCCGGTAAGTACTTTGTAATTATAAGCAATTTTGCCAAGTAATGTAATAATTTATTTGACGTGTTTACTTAATTACTGACATAGATGACGAAGACAAATTCAGTGTACGCACTGATGATGAGGAAGTTTATGAGTTGAGTCATTCCTCATCTGGTAAACTTACTTCAACAGAAGAAACAACGGAAATGCGACTGTCAATATTTCCGAATATCCCGGGCTTCAATATTTGTAATTATCCGTTCGAAAATAGTGAAAGTAGAAAATTCGATAAAAAATGGCAAGAAACACGTGAAGAATCTTTGCCGAAGACTAGAAATACCGTTCGAAGAAACGAAGTGTGTCATCGCTTACGTAGATTGCTACGAGGACAAATCTAATGCCACTAATTACCCAATCAAATCTCTTCAGAGGTTTGTTATTTTTTATGGGCCAAAAGTAAACGCTGTTTCTCTTTACATTGGACGCGGAAAGTCTGATTATAAGTCTGTTAGAGAAGAATTAGAGAAGGTTAAACGTTTGTATTCCAGAATGTCACAGAAGAAGTCTTTTGTGTATATTTTCCATTATGTATGTGATGTTTGTGTCGATCCTTCGACTCGCGCTTTTAGGGACACGTTTCCTTTCTTCAATTACATAACTTGTAAGTGTTTACCTAGTTTTCTGTTAATAGACTCTTTCGAAAACAATCAATTTATTAGTGGTGCCGTGAGGTGTACGGATGAGACGTGTATAGCTCGATTAGTTTTTATTTGGTGGGATTGAATACCCTGTTTTGAATAATGAAGTAATTCGACAGAAAACGGAAGTAATAATTTAATTTCACTGGGATGTTTCGCGGTGTTTATTCCATATGTCTGTACATAGCAAGGAATTTACTAATTTAAGTGAAGTGTAAATTATGAAGGAGCTATATTGACCGTATTAAAAGTTCCAAAATGTGAAGTGTTTTACTTGTGTCTTAATTTACCTTTATACGAATTTTTTTTTTCTAATTACAAAAATTAATGTTTATGTAAATTGTTTTTCACCATAAAACAGCGCAACAAAAACTAATCTTCAAGAAACTCTTAGCCGATATATTATGGTGCAAGTATTTTTTTACTGTTTATTACAAATATAAACTTGAATAACGTTTGAAATATTTTAAATTATATTGCACTTGTTATTTATGCTTCTCGTTGCATTGCTTTTGAATTTTCAAATTCAAAGCTTGGAGTGTGGCTGTTTTATGTACTGTATAGTACATGTGTTTAATCAGTGTCCTATAGCTATACGAGTTAGGTCCTAGGTACAAAAAGTCTGTAAAATGAAATTAACGTGGACAAATATTGCTTATTATGTTGAATATATATCTAGACATCGTGTATATTATATGATAGATTGATTGATTGGTTTGGTGAAAGAGATATTGTGGAAGGCTCGTTGTATGTTAACATTTCAACGAAAACAGTGGAATGCTTCATTGATTATTAGTAAGATTAAAGAAGAAGCGATTTTGAAAATACGTGTTGATAAGGAATACATGTCGGAAAGTGAATTTGATCGTAATTATATTCAAGTGATAAATGTTATTTGGAAGGAGATAAATGAAACGATTGTGTTTTGTAATAATTGGAGTTATTTTTTTCTGTTGTTATTTGTTAATTTATTCATCATTATTTGTATTCAGTCAATGTTCATGTGTTTATTTTATATTTAATCGTTTGTTTATATTTGGTATTTTTTTGTTGTATTCCCCAATTTCATATTTTTACTGTTATTGGTTTTTATGATGAAATTATATTAGGTTGTTAAACACTGTTTATTTGAAATATGTATAAATTAACAAAATGATAATGATGTGAATTTATTATTTATGTTAGTTCTATTTTTGTCGGTATTTTGCATGTGTTACTTTTATAATTTTTTGGGTTTATTGTCATTTTATAAGTTGATTTAATTTTATGGATATGATGTGGTCATATTCTTATAAAAATTTTGTCTTATTGCATTTTTTTGTTGATTACTAATATTTTGCTGTTGGATTATGTGAACTTTTGTGTTTAACACTGCATATGGACATTTCAAGTGGATAAAGGACATCAGTGTTTCAAGATTGTACTGCGAAGAAATGAAGTAGAGAGAAAAAGACCGGATTCTTTAAACTTTAAAACAACATTACAATATTTTCTCGCTTACATTAGAGAATTGCGAATTTTTAAAGTTTGATAAAGAATACCAGATTGGGTCTCCGGCATAAACTTAGAAGAAGCCCAACCTATATTCTATTATACATCATCGAGTATCAACACAATACTAAAACATAAGGTAAGTATTATTAGTAGATACAAACATAAAAAAAACAATAAACCTAACATAATTAAATGCAAAAATAAATAATTCCCAACAAATAAAACAATACCAAATAATACCAGAGATACACCAAAAGAAGAAATACTAAAAGAAAAAATAACCTAATTTAACAATTTACAAAAAGGCATAAAGCATGACACAACAAGGTGTCAATTAAAAGTGCCCTTAGTATAATAACCAACAAAACCTGAAAAAAATACACATCCGATACACTAGTTACCATATTAATTACAAAATAAAAAGCCTAAAATTTAAAGATAATAGAGCAATGTTTAATTGAGTGTCTTAACATAAGGCAGAAGGATGCCACCAAATAGCCCATAAGCACTAACTTAAATTATAAAGCTACAATTAATCAACTACCCCTCTCAGAGCATGTAGCACCTGTAATTAACTTAAACCCTAATTAAACAAAATAAAGTTAAAATCTAAATTTATGCTCAACACATCCTCTTATAATTAAACTACCCTTATAGGTAAGAGGATGTGGGCCTATTAACACCAAAAAACCCTTACACATTTTAACACCCATTATAATAATAATAGTTCCTATTTCCAACAGTTGCAGGGTGAACCGACAATAAATGAACACTCATATCAATGTTAATAAACATAAACAAACAGAAACTTGAAAACTAAAAAACACAAAACATCCATCAAAAATAAAACAATAAAATATATAAAAATTAATAAATACTAAATAACAACCACTTAACTACAGACAACCCATAATGTTAATCATTCACATCAAAGTATTAAAGACAAAAATATCGCTTCTCTGTATTTATACAAAAATCACCATTTATCATTTCGTAAGTAAGTCTCATTTTCATTTTCCCAGATTACATTTTTAGTTCCTCTGTAATATTTTATTTCATCTACAGTACTTAATTTTTTTATATCGCTTCTTAGTTTATATCTTACATCTTCCCTTATCTTTATCACTCGGTATCTAGCACTGATCTGTCTTCTTTCGTATACTCTGACAACGTTCTTTCCAAAGCCATGTCTTGACTAAAGCCACCATCCAGTTTAGCATATATACACTTTTTCCTCGTAATTTATAACCCACATAGTATTTAATTTGTTCCCAGTCTGTAATAGTTCTCCATATTCTAGCTAGTCAGCTCCAGACGGATCTAGCCATTGGGCACTCATAGAACAAATGAATTATTCTCTCTACATTTTTACAAATATTACACTTGTCATCATTCCGACCATGATATAAGGTCACAAATTGCATTGTCATCACAATATTTAGCAGGATCCTCCAGGTTGTCTCCCGCCATTCTTGCGAAAAAACTATGTCGTTATTCCAAATATTATCCCAGTTACGTACAGTGGTTCCATACCCGTATTTAAAATCTGCTTATGAACTTTTCTATAAATTTTACCAGGTTTAACCCTATTACTATCTATATTCAAAATCTTATTAACATAGGAAAAAAATATAGAAAATGTCTTTCCTATTACTTATCAAAATTGGAAAACTTTTATTAGATTGATTAACCCTATTGGTGACAGGACCCAAAATATATCTAAGAATATAAAATAACGAATGATTTTTCTTTTCTAGTATACGTTAAAGATAACAGATAATTGTAACGAATACTCTAAATCCTTAGTATCCGCCATTACGAATGTTATTACGCATTATCTTACGACTAAGTGGTTCGTAAGTTTTTTCCACAGATAAAAGTGTATAGGTTTTTCAATCATTTTAACATCTTCAAGAATTAAACATGTATTATATAATATGAACATTGCTCTAGCAAATAACACTTTGTCACATCACCCTTTCTGGTAAGTACAGCCATACAGTACTCCATTCTCGTATGGCATTTTCCACCTTTTCAACAATTAAATCACTATTCTTTTTACCACTGTTCTCCCCGTACCAAACTCCAAATAGTTTTAAGCTCTTAACTCTCTTAATATCAAATTAATCTTGCCCACAGCATCATGCAGTTTACTTTTCTCTAAATTTTCATCCCAGTTAAATTACAAAAATCATTTAAAATTCTAAATATCTAAACTAATGAAACACTATCAGTAACAAAAAAATTTACATCATCCGCATGACCCACGTATTTCACCTTATCTTTCATCCCAGGGATGAAAATCAGATTGATCTTGTATTCCCCACCAATTCTTTTCAGTAAACTATCCAAGTAAACTGTAAATAATATCATACTGCAGGGACATTCCTGCCTAACACCCCTCTCACATGGGACCCATTCTGAACTTAAATTTTCTATTGTCATAATTGTTTTTGGAGCATGGTGTAGTCTCTGCACAATAGCAATTTCACCATCAGTAACCATAATCAGCTAGAACTTTCCATAAAATTTCTTCGTTAACTGTATCAAATGCTTTACAAAAATCAATTGACAGGATAGACAAAGGACTTTTTCTATCAATATATATTTCATTAATTAAATTCAGCATCATAATATTCTCCTGAATAACTCTACCTTTCACTGCAGCACTCTGAGTATTCGCCACCACATTACATAATAAATTACTAATTCTTTTACTTATAATTATACCATACAATTTATAATCTAGGTTCAACAAGGTAAGGGGTCTAAAATCCTTAACTTCTCTCTCTACCGTCTCTTTCTTTGGAATAAAAACCATTTTACCTTCACTAAAATTCTCACTATAATTCTGTTTGTTGTAAAGACAATAAAAATATTAATAAAATAACTATTAAAAAACTTATAAAAATTACCTGGGAGACCATCAGGCCCGGGAATCTTATGACTATGTATTTCATTCATTGTATCTGCTATTTCTTGTTTAGAAATTTCCTCACTTAACAATTTCACTGTACTATCTTTAATAGGATTAATATATTGACTAAATATTTTCCAAATTTTATCTTTATAATCCCTACTACTAAATAAATCAATATAATACTTAAAAAGATAATTGTAAAAGAGTTTTATATCATTAATCATATCATCATCTTTCTTAATACACTTAAAATTAAAGAAAAAATAGGTGTTAATTTATTTTATCAAAAATATTTCTCTCACTCTCTCTTCCTAGCTGAAATCTGTCCATTTTATAATTAATAGAATTCTCTTTTCTTTCTGAATCATGCTTTTTTACAATTTCTTTTTATCCCTATTAATATTATTTTCGTTACCAAAAAATCAATTTGGATAGTTGCCTTTGCAATTTCTTTAATTTATTAAACTTATTTCTTTTTATTCTATTTCAAGTAACTTCCACTACATTATTAAAAATCACTTTTCATTTCATTTCATTTAATCTAAATTATTTTCTTTTATCTCCACTAAACCCTTTAAAGCAGCCTGCAACTGAGAGTCACTTAAAATACTATTATTAACTCTAACATTTTTTTGAACAAATATATCCGTATTCAAATCAAACATGGCCTTCACCATACAGTGATCTGAAATACATCCTCTAATACATTTTACTTTATAATTAATTATATTCTCAATTTTGCCCAACTCAGTTTGGATATAAATTCTATCCAACCTCTCCCTAACGTCACGACCTTCCCAGGTATAACCGGGATCGCAAGGAAAACAATATCTAAAAACATCCATTAATCTAAAATCAATTAAAATTTTATCCAAAACCTTTTTTGATCCATCCGGAAATAAAACATTTTTATCCAATGCACTAAGAACATTGTTAAAATCACCCAGCACAACACGGTGCCTAAAAGTAATAAAATAATCTCTTACCTCGTTCAACAATTCTTTACGCTTATAAACATCAGTATATGCATAAATATTAATTAATCTAAACAACCTGCCACCAATTTTAACGTTAACCTGGAGGATCCTGACATCACTATCCGTTCTAAATCCAGTGTTTGTATCCGCTTGTGCATCAAAGTCACTGCAAAAGGTAGCATAGACATTATACTCTGAAAATTTTCTTTAATTCTCTAATATTCTGCATGTTCCTTATATTAGTATCCTGCAAACACAAAATATCAATATCTCCTGTTTTAGTGACATTCAACATTGAGAATCGCTTTTCATTACTTGGAAATCCAAAAACATCCATTGTGCATATATTTAGTCTATTAGCCATAATCTTTGCTTTTTTTGTGATTTTCCTACTTTCCCTTTATCAACACCTCTACCCAATTCATCCGCTGTCCTTTTCCTTCTCGTGTGCTGTTTCTCATCCACTAGTTGTACCTCTATAACTTTTATTTCTCCCTCTCTCGTCTTCATTTTTTGTCGCATTTTATTTTCTCTATATAGATTCTTTTCAATTTCAGCTACTAGTGGTTTAACTCCTCCAAGAATCCAATGAGAAGACGGGCGATGAAAAGATAAAAAACGTGCAGGTCTGCAATAAATAAAAGAATTAATATTACACGTGTATACAACACAAGCATTCGAAAACACGTACTAGTACTTACATCATTAATTGAAAGGTATTTAAAAAAATTGAAAAGAAGACGAATCCAATTAACATACACGAGTTTCGATGAAAATCACCACGTGATTCTCCAATATAAGTGGGAAAATGTTGCAATATAATCCACCCTATGATTTCCTGTAAATAGACGTTTATGTCAGAAAACTAATAACTCAAATACTTATTAATAAAAGACTTACGTCATTTGTGTCCTATTCTAAGTAAAATACAGCGAAATAAAGTATAGTAAAATTTTCGTAAGTAATCATTATTACAAATAATACGCCAAACCTTAAAATATAGTTAAAATTTAAAACGTAATTAATAATCGTACAATCCTCTTCCAACCAGACCGTGATCGTGAATGCAAAAAGATGCAAAATAGAATTTTCTATTCTGCATTATTTTAATTGTGTTTCATAATTAATTGTGGTGAAAATTAATAGAACAAATTATAAAAATCATCGAATGAATATTTGTAAAGAATTTCTTCCCATAAATCAAATATATATGTAAAATTCTCAAAGAACTTATAATATTTTAAAAGTAATAAATTAATAAGAAAAATTTTAATTTAAATTTTTATTGATTTTTATTCATCGAAATTTATCAAAACTCCTACTCCTACAAACACATGTAAATTTTCAGCAATATCCAATGAAAATAGATTTTACAATTATCAAAATACTTTCTCATAAATGACCACAAACTCTTGGCCTTATTCGTTTGTAGTTAATAATAAAATCGAACTCATTTCACGTTAAATATACTAATTTCTTTATTATTTAAATAGCTTTCATTGTTTCTAATTATTCCGATTTAATTAAACAGGAAATTCCAATAAATTCAATAAACTCTGTAACCTTTGAATTGGAGAAAGTACGTATTTACATTTGCTCGAATGACAATTTTCAGTATAATTGGTTTTTCTTGGTAGATGAACCTCGTTGTTTAGAGAAGTGTCCAAACATGAACCATGAAAATGGAGACATTCGTTCGCTCTATTTACGATGGATGGAATTACAGGAGCGTGATAAGTACTTTTTTTAATTTTGAGTATTTATACCAAATAATGTACCGTATTTACTTGCATATAATACGAGGCTTTTATTCATTTTTTACTTCTTCAAAAATCTAGGTCGTCCTATACGCGTGAGCGAAGGATTCTTTTCGTTTTTGCAATACAGTAATTTCTGTGAACCGTGTATAGTTCGTGCTGTCATCAGGGCCGGATTTACCAATCCAGGGGCCTTGGGCACAAATTCGGTGGGGGCCCCCTTTAAGAGTAGGCAAATTTGATGATTTAGAAAATTTACACAATGTAGGGTTGCCGACAGGGTGCTGACCATGTCAAGAGGGTCGAGCGGTCGCGAAGGGTCGTATGTGGGCGATCGGCGCTGAGACAGACTCTACGGTTACAAGAAACCGTTTATTTGACACGAAAGAAGCTTACAAGATTTCCGCGATCTTGGAAGTTCTAGGTCGACAGCAGTCTCTGGGTCTTCCTCTCCTTTCGAATATAGTCTCATTTTGAAGGAGTGTCCCTAGGTCGCGAATGGCCAGTTCCCTCGACGACTCCGCGACTCCAGGACGATGCGGTCGACTTCCGTTGATGGAAAGATGTCGATCCGAGGTCGGGAGACGGAAACGAAGATGGGCACAAGACACACACACAACAATAGATCCGTCACTTGGAACTTTCGGGAGAAGAAGCCCTCGCGTCCTTGAATTCTCAGGTTTTATCTGTTTTCCTCCGATTCCACTTTCCGATTGGTTTCTCCTCGTCATCTGGTGACAATTCGAAACCTTTCGGGGGCGCGGGAGAGGTCAAAATCGAAGTTTAATTCGATTCCCACTCGGAGATAGACGATCTACGTTTCCCCATTGTTCTATTGTTTAAAAGTTCGCGTCGTTTTCTTTAAGAAAAACTATTTCTAACTTCTATTTTTTTTCCTCTAAAAAAATAATTTTTTCCTAAAAATAAATGATTTTAACGCGAATTTCAGTGAGGTTCGGACCTATCCAGAGCCTCACAACAAAATACTGTACTTTTAACTAGATTTCAACTAGGAAGTTGTAAATTTCATTTAAAAATAAGGTTATTGTAAACATACATGTATTTTATTGTGTAAAACTAATTATTTTAATTTAATTGAAAAATACCTTTGTAAAATTTTTCCCGAAATTTTCCGATGTTTCATAGTTTTTTTCCCGGGTTTGGTTTTCTTTGCCTGTGGCCCTCGTGATTAGGCCACACTAGGCTGTCGCAGTAATAGGAAAAAAAAAATTATGTTTAAACATAGTTTTGTGCGGGCCCCTATTTTGTGGGGGCCCTGGGCACAGGCCCCAAATGTCCTTATGTAAATCCGGCCCTGGCTGTCATTATAGGTCTACTGTCTATTTATCGTAAGTTAGTACCTACTGTAAACAAATTAAGGCACACTTTCCTTTGTTTATTAGGTTAATTCTACGTCCATTCATTAAAAACCGCGTTGCATCTCGTTCGTTGGCAGAAAATAGTTTCTAGTTATTTATAAAAACATCAATGAAATACAGGTCACTTAGCAATAATTATAAATGTGGTTATTTTATATTATGTAAAGTGTTATTTTTAACGAATATTCGCACATTCTGAATCACTAAAAATAAACGATTTCCAGTCATGCGCATTATAATGTTCTGGTTTTGTTTTCCATTTATTACGTATTATGGCAAGCGTAGTTGTTTGCCTTAATACGTGCATTTGATAATATTTTATTTGTGATTAAGAGTAGGATCACACTTCACTGGGTGCAATCCGGCTTACTTTCATCAGTGGTGTTAATTTGAAAAAAAGTCTTTACGTAATGTCTGCCCTGAATATATCGGATCTCGTTCCTTCCCATCTTGTCGACCCCTTTGGGATTCATACTGAATCCACGATATCACGGTACGAAATTGTCTCTTAATAACCACAGGCCGAAAAAAGTAAAAAATAAGAATAATTTATCAGGAAAATTCTGTTTGCTTTCCAAACAATGATATAATAAAACTATAACAATCGACAATTCTATTAATACTCATTGTTATTGGAGTTGTATTTGGTTCCAGCTGATCACATTTATGGATTCAAAAATAATCGCACTCCTACCATCAGATGGAGGTAAAATATTTATCTCTGAATCCACTTTTGATAAAATTCGCAATGAGCAGCTGGAATCCATGATGGAAAGTCGAGAAGATTCGAGAATACTGAAATTTCCATACCCAACTGAAGTTGTCGCTCGGGTTGTTAAGTAAGATAATATATCGTATCTTAGTAAATCAAAATTAAAATATTTGCATTCTTCAAATATATTTTATATTTATGTTGCAGTTATTTGGATACAAATGACCCTCAGATAAAATCTTTAAAAAATGGTTTCCATTTGTATCACTTAAGCAGAAACTATGAAATCAAAATATTAAGCATCAAGTGCCAAGAGTATATTGTCGAGCAGTTAAGCGAGAAAAATGTCTGCTTAATTCACGATTTCGCCTGCAAAATGAATCTCATTCAGATACAATATCATTGCTGGAAAATTTTCGATTCGTATTGGCGAGAGATATTCGAAGGAGAAGATTTCAAATCCTGCGGGACTACGACAATAGACAGACTGGTATCTCGTCCATTATACACAAGTATGAGTGAAGTGGATATATTTTTGGCCGTCTACAAGTGGATCGAAGAGAAAATTAAAAGAGAAATGGGAACATCATTTGCTGAAATGGACGATAACGCGAAGAAACAAAAATATCGAGAAGAAATGCAACCTTTTCTTAAGAAAATTAGATTCTTAGCAATGAACAAAGTAGAATTAATAAATAATATATTCAAACTGCATTTGCTAACAAAAGAAGAAGAAAAATCCATTGTCATCTGTATGGAAACTCAAAATTTCTCTGATTATCCGAGCTATTTCAGCAAAGATTCAAACAAGAGATACAGAAATGAATATTCAAATTACGCATCTCTGTTTGACTTTAAATACATAAAAGAATCTCCTCGCGTAACCGAAAAGAGCAAAAAGCCATTTACATTTTTTAGCAGCGAGATACTAGTAAAGGAAGATTGTTTCGTCAATACCCTTAACCTTCCCATAACTCTTAAATGTGAATGCATACCAATAGAGATTTATGGCTACATAAATTCGGTACAAAATGGTGTTTTACGTTTTAAATCTCTTTGCAACTCGAAAGGAAATGTAAAATTGGAAAATCCCATATACGTTGGAAAAAATTCGTCTTGTCGTCTGTCCGTAGTTTTTGAACGAGAAGATTGGATCCATAACAATATAGAATTACAATTACCAACAACAGATATTTTCTGTACACCCGAAGGATCCGAGGGTGTGTTATTCGAACAGAAGTTAATTAAAAATGGGATTATTGAAAAAGAAAGCGATAATTTTGCTTTCCTCGTTTACTTATATTTTTGAAAACCATCGATATATTTTCTCACTTTTATAAATTGGAAGTACGTAATTTGAAGACTCCATATTACTTTATAATATTAAATTCAATCTGATTAATTGTTAAAATTTGTTTCCTTTAAAAAAATACTGATTGACAATTTATAAAGAATGCTTTTAAGATGGAATTTATTTTAGTTAAATATTTCTGTCTAGGTTAATAAACACAATTACATTTGTATTCTGTCGGAATACTAAAAATTCTCATAAGAAGATTTGGTAATTATATAGTTTAAGGGAATATGAATTTTTAAAATTATGTTATATTAAAAAGAATGTATATTTAATAATTATTCGGAAAACGCATAACATTTTCCCGGGCGACCCGTACATAAAGTGCTATAAAAAAATTTATAGGACTACGTACCGATTGTGCCCTGTTCGAGATGCCATTGCTTAAGTTTGCCATCGTCGTGGAGGTGCACGCTGGACGGCGGATGCACACGAAGTGTGTCACTTGACCCAATCAACGTCACTTGGTCACGTGAATAGGTCTCTGACACGTTTCCGGGCAGCTTTCTTCAGCGAGAAGAAAAGCTGCGGAAAGTTGTCAAACTGTAGTCCGCGAGTTGTTCGAAGTGACACGAGGTAATCAAGTGTTATTAATAAGATGTCATTAGCTCTATCATGTGATGGTTAAAGTGTACCTAGGTAACTCCTATGGCAACACTTCCGGAATCTCGATAGCATTTGCGATTAGAAATGCAATTTTTTAATTTTTCGTTGGCCTGAGGACGCACGTTCTAACCTAACCTAACCTATTCTATTCCCTAATAAATTACCAAATTATTGATAATTTATTAGGGAATAGAATAGGTTAGGTTAATTACCAATTATCAATCCGGGCAATCCCTAATAAATTACCAAATTATCAATAATTTGGTAATTTATTAGGGATTGCCCGGAAGGCCCTCGTTGCAGATTGCGTTGCCTTATTCCAATAAGGCAACGCAACCTGTGGGCAATCTGCAATGAGGGTCTTCCGGGAATACTTATGTAGGAAACTGGCCTTTACGTATTAGAAGTAGAACTTGAAGAAATATGTGAACGATGATGGGTTCGATTAGCAAGAGTAACTGGGTACTAAATGAGAGAAAAAGAATATCTTTTAAACTCACTAATGACCTAATTTACCACTTCCAGTTAAGACTACAGTAGAATTTAAATCGATAATTTAGTTAAAATTAGTATTTACTTCGCAGTAATTCTCGATTTAACTCTTAAATCCGAACCACGAGGCATAAAGGTTTCTGCTATTAAAAGTCGTAAAAGGACACGAAGTATTCGATTTTCACTAGTATTCAAGATGACTGTGTTCATAGTGTACTGTAAGACAATGGATGTTCCCATATCAAACGGTCCTCGACAAATATCGTCGAGGACCGCTTGAGTTCCGGGCCTCTAATGTTGGCGCCGATGGTGGAAAGCCACTACATTCCTGTATTAATATTTCTGTAGATAAATGGTAAACTTTTAGATATTGTATAGGTATGTGTATAAGTGCATTTGACACATTGAAATCTTTTCCTCATATAAATGCAGTCTCTGTTAATTAATTTATTTACAAAATTAAGTGTGCCTATCTCGGCAAAAATTTATGCGAGGTCACATACTATATCATTCTCAATATTATGACAGGAAAACAAGTAACATTGTTATATGCTCCATCAGAAAGTTTGCTTGACACTTGGAATCATTCTACGCAGTGGTGATATTCGAAATAGTTAACAAAGGGTTCGCTAGCAGAAAATTTTTCTTTGACAATCACCGACAAACGAAATGGAAGTTTTGGCTAGAAATAAATACAATACCTTTTCTTGCTATATATCTAATAATCAGTGGCGTATTTGGAACGTAACGAGCCCTGGGCGAAGACCAGGTAACAATAGTATATTAGTGCTGTCGACTTTTTTTTCTTTTTTAGGCAGAGAAATTTTTCACCCCGAATGGCACTACTCATAGTAAACAGATGTCATCATCTCTCGTAATACAATATCCTTTTTATTTCGCTGTCCATAGCCTGACACGTGTTCCACAGCCATCTTGTATTATCTCGCGCGCGTGGGATTGTGGGATCTCTCTTATGACTGGATCTAGTTTCAAGAACTCTCTTGAATCGATCGCGGTTAAACCTCGTTTCGGTCGAGATTAAAACGGTCGAGAGAGATCGCACCAAGACATAGTCCCCGACCTTGCTCACAATCTAGATTGAAATGCTCGGTGCGAACAAGGCTCTAGTTTAGTAGTATTACAGAGTATAATACGTATATTTTAATATATTTTTTTAAAAAACAAAACCCCTGAGAAATGTTCCGTGTGTTTAACAAGGTTCGGAAAACTGAAAATTTTAACAACGGGTTCGGCCGAACCCGTGCGAACCCGCTGAATATCACCACTGATTCTACGCGTGTTAAAGAATTATTTAACTAAATAATTTTATAAATTTATTTAAATAAGATAATTTAAAATATCAGAAACTATGAATTCTTTTCCAGATAAATAATTTCCAATTCGAAAATTAAAGTCTCCAGCTGCGGTAATGAATCAATTTTACATATTTATTCATTTTTATAAAAGAATAGAAAAGAACGAAATAAGTTTTGTCACGAACAAAAAAAATTCTTGTTTATTTTTTAGTGATTGATAAAATATTATTGAATTATATCTTCCTTTACATCAACTTTTGCTTTAAGTAATCACGCAACTCGTTGGAATAAAAGAGTAAATAGCATTGCCCACTCCTTCGATTGTATGAATTTCTATTTTAATCTTGGATATTGATTTAAGTCGATTTCCCGAAGATGAATCCATATTTAGAACCTTCTATATTATTTGCAATTTTAATGGCCGTGTTAGTGATAAACGCATTCTCCCCATTCCTTACTGTAAGTATGAATGCATTTGAAGTGTTTGCGTGTCTCTTTTTGTATAATGATAATCAGTTTATGTAATGTTAACAATGAATTTTCCAGGTTTTATCTACTGTGCTGTTTTCTATACTAAACGTTATCATATTCTTACTATTCGACTACATTTCGTCAACGTATGGTGAGTTAGCTCCTCTGAAGTTATTTCTGGAGATCTCATTAAGTAATTCTTTATTATGGATCATGGAATTAATTCTATTTGTGGAGTAAGAATCAACACTATATTTTGGTTTTTAGCGGCTATTTTGGGTATTATTATAATAAATTTAATTTTTGTATTTTTAATTGTAGAAATCGATACTTTCTGGTAGACAAAAGTAGGAATTTCGGTTGCTGTGATTGTGTCCACCTCATGCTGCTTTCTATACAAGTTAATGTCTTCGCATTCACTTTATACTGGTCATCGAATATTATCGAAGATTTAACACTTCCAAGAGCATAAATTGAATATAAATGGAACATTTTCTTTGGCAGAAATACTAAGGATGTCGACAACCTAACGATTTTAAGTAATTATTAATAGTATTAGTATTTAAATCAATGTAAGTAAAACTAAATGAGATTTTTTAGTGTGTTTTGTTTTTAATGGATTTTTAAGCTTTACAAATTTATAGAGATTTTTTTTTTACCTGTAAAGATGCTAAAGTAGCTTCTAGATTCACTTTATTTGTGCGAATAGCAAATAGGCTAAATGTGGAATCTCTAAACTTGTACTTTTTCGTAATTTTGCGAAAAAGAAGTCATTACACTGATACAAAGTCATTTTATCCTTTTTCCTTCTTAAAAAACTGGGACATTAATACCGATATGTGTGATTTTTAGTCATGATTTGAATAAAGATTTAGAAGAATTTTCAGAAAGTCAAATTATAGTTTGTCAAACGAACAATTATTTATCGTGATTAAAAATCGCTGCCCGACATTGTCTGTCATGTTTTTTAATTTATTTAATTTAAAATATATGCTCTCCACGTCAAATTAAGTCGTAAGACTATTAATTTGTACGTCATGCATTCTTTTTAACAATAGAGTTGTGCCGTTCATCTATTAACTGCTTTTCAGGCGAAAAGTTTTTAAATTTAATTAACGCGACTTCGGTTTGCATCGAAACTTCTTATATAGTTAGGATGTTACCTTAAAAAAGGTTCTTCCTGGTAACATCGTAGATAAATAAACTCTTGTCTGTTTCGGAATTCTTTTTAGGGGCGTTGAAAGATTGTGGTATAAATTTACCAAAATTACAGTAATTTATAAGTGGGATGATAAATTCTTATTGTAAATTAACTCAGTGTACAGAAAAATCATTTGAGTACAGTACATCAAATTCCAAATACACAGCAGCTAATGTTGGTGATACAGTAAAGATTCGTGTACCTGATGTAGATCGAACCCGCAGTAATGGAAAAAATATTTTAGGTGTCGTTGTTGCGGTTAAAGATAAAAACCTTTACAAACTGGGTACCAAATGTGGTATATTAAATGTATTATATTCCAGAAACCAATTTACTGTTTGTAAAGAAAACTTCATTTCTGTTGAAGATGTATCAGGTGAAGAAATTTCGCTTAGAGAATGTGCAAGAATGTCATCAATTTCTGGAGGTCAAGGCTATAGTCGATGCTGCTGCTAAATTGGTTGCAAATCTAATAGATGCTACAAAGAAAAAAAATTATGTAATTCCAAATATCATCATAATCTTAATTGCTCAAATAAACTAAAACCATTTAATATTTTATATAATTTATACCAAAAATGAAACTCCAGAAATTTCCTGTAAATTGATTTTTTAATTAAGTATAAATTTGTTAATAAATACTTTTAACTATATTAATTAAACTAATATTAACAAATAGTACTTTGAAATAATTTACAAAAAATTAAATATTTTAAAAGAAACTCCACTTATTTCATTTAAATCAAATTTAAAATTCGGTACTAAACACGATATGCACACGCAACCGTATGTCGGATGATCACTCCTCAACGTATTATCATCACTTTGCCCGACTAGGTGGTAGCAGTATTCATAATGACCGGTCAGTTTGATAAATGAATGAATATTTATCACACTGCCAGCCCTTGTCACTTTGTCATAACATGTACATAACGTACACAATACAATGGAAGTATTGGAGTCATGTCTGCATTATAATTTCATTATGCATGTATTAAATTAATTATTTGTACATGTAATTGTCTAACACTTAGTTTTAAAAAAATTATTCTTTTAACGTTTGTAGACGTGTTACACAGAAATCTTCACGTGTTTTGTTCAATTACACAGAACATGTCGAGAAAAGAACACAAAACTCTGTCAGCGAATCAACCATCTCTATCGACAAAGTAAGTCGCAGCAAAAATATCATAAAATTATAACATAGTTTAAACGGTTAATGTTACCTATGGTTCCAAAATGGCGGCTCGTCTCTGATTCCAGCAAATAGAAAAAGGGAAACAGTGGAAACGAATTTTCTAATCTAACCTAACCTATTCTAATAATTTTGTTGGTAATAATTATGGTAATATATTAAAATAGATTAGGTTAGGTTAGAACGTTCGTTCCCACTGTTTCTCTTTTTCTATTTGCTGGAATAAGAGACGAGCCGCCATTTTGGAACCATAGGTAACATTAACCGTTTAAATTAAATGGCGATCAATATAGAAAATATAATTATATTCATTTTAAGAAATATTAAACAACAACTAATCTGGTAAAGGAATATTTAAATAATTCATCCTTTATGAATTTTTTCCATTATTTCGGACTTAGTGTCTATATCCGAAAATCTTACAGATAAATTATAATTGTGGTTACAAATATATGTATAATTATTAAGTGTTGATATATCATTATCGGCATCGAAATTTTGGTATTGTAACATTACGAATTGTTTTCTTACAATTATTTCTAAAGAAAAGTATGTATATGTTTTATCCATATATTAGTGTTTTTGAAAAATTTTACTGGCTTATATTATTGTCGGAACGTAGTGACGACTAATACTTGACTTCGTGCATTCCTTGTCCACAGAATAACTCTGGAATGAGTTGTTCGATCTTGATGAAATTTTCTACGACGACTCATCATCACTCAAGGACGAACTGATTAAAGTTTCAACTCTCAAAAATGATCCATACTGAAGAAAAACCCTATCTCCAGTTCTACAAAACGGATCATTTTTGAAAGTTGAAATTTTAATCAGTTCATCCTTGAGTGATGATGAGTCGTCGTAGAAAATTTCATCAAGATCGGACAACTCATTCTAGAGTTATAATGTTGACAAGGAATGCATGAAGTCAAGTGTTAATCGCTTCCAGCACGCACGTGTAGAAGCGTCATCTAGTGGTCGGAAATATGACAAGCATTAAAACAATAATTTTGAAAGGTAAATGTTATCGCTAACTAGATACACAACAAATATAAAGAATCCTTATAGAATAATAAGTTTAAAAAGTTTTCTTTTTTTAACTTATTATTCTATAACATGGAACATTAGTGATCAATATTGATGGCTTTACGATCCATTTTCTCCTTTGTCTTCCTATCGTTAGTACGAAATTTTGATCTCTAAATGAAGAAGCTGCGCAGAAATTCCAGATTGAGATGAAGTCGCTCAAATTCATCATCATCATGAAATGTCAATAATTGGTGCAGGAATGCTTTACATAATCGAGAGAAGATTGAGGGAGATAAACCCCGAAAAAGATGAGCCGTTTGGTGGATTCTTTGTCTATTTGTTTGGTGATTTTCGTCAGCTTCCTCCTATTAAAGATACTCCTCTCTCCTCGAGTGTTTTTTACAATGTAATGTCCCAACAAGGTCCCTACCTTGTTGGGACATTACATTACATTCGCATTTGATTCTTTTGAGAAGTTCATTGAACTTAGTAATTCTCATAGACAAAATAGTGCAGATAGTTCCTTCACAGATGTCTTACAACATCTAGCTTCGGGTGATCTCTCCTGATATAGATCTGAACACTCTGACGACAAGAAATGGAGCCTATTTATCCAGAGATGAACTTGATCAGTTCCAACGGGTATATCCAACAAACGAGTAAGTTAAACAAAGCAACGAAGACTACTTGCAGTCAACTGGGACTGCAGTCAAGCTTGCAGTCCCTGTTGCTTATATAGCATCTGAAAACACTCCAGATATTGCCCTGCCTTCGTCCAAAGATGACTCAGCACTTGGTCTCTCCAAGTATTTGAATCTCTCAGTTAATGCCAGAATCATTTTGAGAGTCAACTTATGGGTGCAAAGAGGTCTCGTCAATGGTTCACTAGGAACTATACGCTACATTATATATGCTCCTAATGCTTGCCCTCCAGCTCTTCCTCTGTTTATTTTAGTGGAATTCATTTATGGTAATCTGTTTCCAATAATCCCCATAACACGCTCTTCGAACGATGGCAGTATATTGCGATCTCGTAGACATTTTCCCCTTACCTTAGCATACTCGATGACTATACATAAATCACAGGGATTAACTCTTCCAAAAATCAAAATAAATATAGGGAAAAAAGAGACAGCTATCGGTCTTACCTATGTTACATTGAGTCGAGTGAAAAAAATAACTGACTCAGTATTTTTAAAGAGTTACAATAAAGATCGCTACGAGTCAATCTGTAAGTCCAAGGCCCGTAGTGATAGGCAGAATTTCGTGAAGACGTTGGCATAGCGATTAATTAATGGCTTATTCTGACTTTATATTTGTACCTTTAAATGATTCAATAGAAATCAAATATATTGTTGAGAACGAATGATTCTTTGCTTCTTTTTCCCTGATAATCTAGAAAATAAAGTGCGAGCAGCTTCGTTCCGACTACACGCTGATGCGGCGTTACTTAACTAGTTATACGCAAATTCAGTTTTTCTTTTACCAAATGATATTGTTTTAAAGTGTATTTTTAATATTTGGGTTAAAATTTAAACATTAAAATACAGTGAAATATTCGTTTATTTACGTCGATTACGTTACTTCTGAGAAAGTAATAAACTAGACGGTCTTTAACCACTCATCAGTCCAATGAGTTGAATACGTGAAGATCGAACAATGTTCGTTTTACACATAAAAGCACTCACACGTCATCGACCGTTATGGAGATGATTCCGATATTATGGAGATGATATTTTCGATGTATTCTTGAATTTCTGACTTGTTTCACTAGGGTGTTATCAAATATTTTAAACAGTTATAATGTATGTTGTACGCTTTATACAGCCGAAAGTATTACGTCTCAATTGCCTCGTATGAACAAGTTTTCTTATTCCCTTTATTCTACTTTACACTTTTTATATATTTGTGTATGTCTACTTTTCTTTGTATTTTGTGGTGTAAATGTAAAAATATTCTGATATTGTCTCTGACAAATTTAACGATACACATCATGAAAGCACATTAATTTTATTGACCAGAAGAGTAAAACATGAATGTTAACGATTTGTGCTTTAATACGTTCAATAATTTTAACAAATAATTTAAATAAGTTAAAGCACAAAAACTCATTTGCACAAAACATCACAGAGGATAATTTTAAACATTTTTTCTTTTGTTTTAAATTAATTTTCTTAAATTTAAATACAACACACAGAACAACTCGATTTTTCTAGAAGAAATGTGAAGAGATTAAGAAAAAAGGGCCAAGCACTTTTACAAGTTACGCTTTTATGGTTATAACAATCATTATAAATCCACTGAAAATCTGTCGACAAAGTTTTAAAAGTAGTCGATCGCTTCCAAAATGAATTACAGTTGGGTAGAGATTTAGGGAAATGTCAGAACTCTCCTGTAACGAAATTCTAGTTGGAAAGATAAGATTTCGTCGATGGTTTTTCAAACGATTTCTTTTTTCAATGGACCAAGCAACTTTGTAATAAATTCTTATTTAACAGCGTAACTGATACAACACATTTCTTCTAACAGACTAACGTAAGAAGGAGAAATTTTCATAATATTCAACGAAAACGAAGAAAAAAATTGGCCCTCTCCGCAGTTTCTCCTGAAAGAATATCAATAATCTCAATGTTAAAAACATTATTATTTAAAATTATAATGCAAAAATTTGTATATATTTTTAGTTTATATGATAACCATTTTTCTATGAATAAAAAACACATTTTTATAGCATACGAAGAATTGTTCTGCATCCGAACTAACGGCCTCTGCTTGGCCAATGTTCTCCATAGATCCACCGATCTACGTTTTTCCCAAACTGGAGTACCGCGAACTCCTGGGATCGAAGGATTGGTCTAGTGTTCGCAATGTTTGTTTATGTCATAATATAAGTCTTTCTGCATTATTTGTGTTATATGAAATATAATATAAACATTTGAAATTATTTTACAAAACGCTGTTTACGTGCTTAATTATAGACACCCAGGAACATTCGTATACGCTTTAAACATATGGTGGGAATCAATGGAATTCGATGGTTTGGAAACTCGAGCGCAGATATAGATGCTGTATATTTAATTTTTATGTAACAAAATTGACGATGGTTATATTTTTCAACCGTATTATGGATTATCACTATTCTTATTAAAAGAAAACCCGTATAACCCAGCCTGGTAATCTGGTGCATAGATTATACAGTAGAAAACTCTTACGGCTTAGCAATAACGGTATCGTGGTATTAGTTGTAATTTCAACACTAAATTTCCCATAATTACAGTAATATAGTAAAGCCTATTTAAGAACGAAAGTTACTGGAAGCTTCTGCTTTGCCAAGTTTTGTTGTTTACTAAATTAACTAAACTAGACTGTAAACGTAACATAAGTGCTGTATCGTCACAGCTACATTCCACACACGAAAATGCCGTCTTAGCAAAGAAAATATTACAGTAGTTAGTAACTACGTTCACTACAAAATCTCCATTACTTCGAGATCGTAAATTACATTTAATTATTCAGAATAAAGTCGCTGTTGCATCGAGATACGCGGCATTAATCCACGTTTTAAAATACAAATAAACATCGGCGAGCCGATTGCATCGAATTCCGCAAGTTACCACTGGTTACTAGGATAAATAGATAGAAAATATGAAAGAAAATGGAGGAGTGAAACAAAAATTAACACCCTTTTTTGCATTATCTAAATGGCAATAGTATGATGGTGACTGATAAGTGTAGAAAACCAGGAACACTGAAGCATTTCTCTAAATGTCATTTTGCTTTTTATTTTGTTTCTCTAAACCTCTAACACTATTTCGTAAGACAATTAATTTTTCCGGTCAGTGTTTATGACAGGACGTCGCAGCATTTGACTCCGTTGGGACACTGTTACAATGCCGTCTTGTTAATTTAAACTCAGTGGCATTTTGTGTGAACATTTAACTGTTTTAGAAGTGATTGAAATAAACGTGCTAAATCGATTAACCTTCCGAAACGTAAAATTAAATTAAACGAAACGTAAAATAAGAATTAGAATTGACATAATACTTTACACACCTTCTTAAATATCGTCCACTCTACTTTCTTCGTTTCAAACATGGACACACCACAGATGGAAACTTGCGAAGAAAATGTCAAAAAATGTCCATGCAGTTTGTAGTTTCCTAGAAAGGGTATAAAGATTAATTAAAAGAATTTCAAATATAAAATTTTACAGTTATTTCGATTACAAAAACAATTTCGTATAATTGAATATTTAATCATGTAAACGAGTATAAAATTTGGTATTGGAAGACAGAAAATATCATTTCTAAGGGAATTAAGTAACTTTACTGATTTCCATTTAATATTTAAATTTTTACAATCTGAATATATAAATTATTTGAAAAGTGAAAACATAAATTATACTCTCATTTAAGTGTCTTTAACAATTTCAGACAGAGAAAACTCGAAATAAAATTAAAAGTATATATTTAGCAAAAGCTGAAAATTGGTTTATAAGTCTAATCTAATGAAGTTTAGGAAATACTTTCTCACCTCATTTTTGTATTCTTCAATGGTTTCGTGTTTGGATAAAGATCTATCATCCTCATTTTTGCTATTTTCGCATTCGGTTATGTCCTGAAACTCTTCCTTTTGTTTCTGTTCATCATCGTACACTAAAACAGAAAATTTACACTTCGTTAATTTTTTAATCTAATTATAATATACAACAGTATATTTTATTTTTAATTCGGGATTTCCAATAGTACAACGATGCCATTTTCTACTTTGTACGAGACAAAATGACTATCGAGACTTTAGGATTGGCGAAAAAGAAGAAACCATGCCATTATGTATAAGAATTACACGCAACCTTCATCCGTAGTAAATATTCACTCAAAAATAAATTGTGTTTTATTTTAAATATTAAATAGGCATTGTCGAAAACCACAGGCTAATTCAGTGAATTGCCTCTTTTCTCTTTATCCGCATAAATGACACGAACATCAATATAATATTGTTTAAAGACAATTGAAATTGTATTAAAACAATATTCGGATTACTTTTTCACGTTACACCGCTACAAATGCTCATTTCAATTTATGTTATATGTGTAGTTACTGTACATCTAGTACACAAAATTCGGTCAACAATACTCTTAACTTATTGAAATTATGAAAAAATATAAATATTGAGATCAAACGAAATAATTTTGAGAGATGAATACTAATTGTGTATTGAATTTTTTGATGCTGCATTTTACTTGGCTAGTAGTGTAATAATCTTGTAGTCTTACCTTTTTCAGATTCATCACTTTTCATGGATTGAATGACTTGTAGTGATGTTAAATTTGTATTATTAACAAAGTTTTCTTCCTCAATGTCATCTCTGATAGAAGATATTGATGACGCATCACTTTCAACATTCGTTTGTTGAATTTCTTTTATCGACTCGACGTCGTCATCGGAATGTTCATTGTTTTTTAATTCGCTATTTGTGTGGATTGAATCGTCGTCTTCCGATGATGCATTTTCGGATTCAAACTCGTCTTCTTCATAAATGATTTCGTTTACGAGTGAAAATCTTTCTAAATTTATAAAAGCCCATTTTAACGGTCTGTGAATGTACAAGTCGTCCACAGTTTCCGTCAATTGTTCCGGAGAATAATCAAAATCTTCACTCTTTTGCTCATCGAAATTCTGTAAAATAACGAAAAATAAATATTTTAAAATTTCGAATTAACTTAAAAAAATGTTGAATCCATATTCAACAATTTTATTGCAAATTAATGTATTAAAATTTGTATTGTACGTTTAATGAATACGGGGAAACTTGAAACGATTTTGATTTCTGTTAAATTGATTTATTAAAGTAGGCCTACTAAAATTGATTTTTTATCATTTGGCATAAAATTTATTTCATGATAAATAAATAACTTGCATCCTATTTCAATAATACATTACCCTAATTTATTTTTCGGTAATAAACTTTAAATAGATAGAAGAATTTCTTTAAATTAGTATAACATGTATCAGCTTACGTTAGAAAAAAAATTTTCGTCATCGGATGTATCAGAAATTTCATCCATTTTTCTTTCTCTTTTTGTATTTGAGTGTATTTCTGGTTCGATAATTTTAGTAATATCTGTATATTTGATAAAATTTCCTGCACTGCTCTGATCTAAATCAGAAGAAATAGTTTGACTTGTGTCATCAACATTACTTGGAGAATTAGGAACTAAAATATAAAAAAAAGCAGAGTAATTATTAAACCAGGCAAATTCAATTATTATATGAAAATATTTTAACGTGTATTTAGAATATAATTTTATAGCAAAATCTAGATATTTATAAATATAAGAACACAATAAATATTCAGTGTTTTTAAACAGAAACGCGTTAGAGAATTTTGTGGGCAAAGCATCAGGATCAAGTATACAATGAACTCGCTATATGCTAGATAATTGGGCTGTAATTTGAAAAAAATTGTCGACTTATAAATTCCCACTATTGTACAGGGGCAAGTCACTTCTCATTAGAGATGGAAAGCGAATTAAAAATTTATTTAATTTCAAATATAATGTAAAATTGCAGTCCATCTTTGTTACGATGTCACAACAAATAATTGCTAGCATTGGTTTGCAAGATTGCCAAACGCAAATTAAATAAACAATACTCATATGTATTTGGTCAAATTACTTGCAAGTAATGTAAACCCAAATCTTCAGCCCTGTAAAAGGAATGTTGTAAAAATTGAACTCTAAAACTTGCAGAGAAGAATAAGAGAATGCAATATTAACGGTTTCATATTATAAATTTAGAATTATATAAATAAGAGAAAAAACTGCAGAAGAAAAATCGAGATAAATTCTTTTAATTTTACAACATCACGATTATTTGATAAAAGAGAACGAGAGAAATTGCAGATATTGTTATCCTTAAATGGGAATGCGCTCTTATCATTGGCAACTTGGCTTAATTATGAAAAGCCTGCACTATAGATATTTAAACGTAAAAAAAAGAAGAAACAACTAAATTTCTGTCTGTAACGCCTATTTAATTTTCAATTTATTGTCTAATAAGAATTAAATCAAAAAATATTTTTATACTACCAAAATCGCGATGAAAATTAACAGAAATTAATGAATAATTTCAATTAATAAAACAAAAATAATTAATTTTATTTTTATATATTGAATGCTTAGTGAAAACGTAAGATATTTTTTCCCTTACTTAAAAGACAACACCAGATTTAAAGATGGTTTAAATAACAACTTGAAATATCTAACTGCAATCTCGACAGTAGCAATGTATAAAAATATACCCAAGTTTCATAAATATTTCTATATTATAATCAAATTAATACTGTAATAATATCAATAATGTGTACCTTTATTATGACTTAGTGAACATTCCATCGAACCTGAGCAGAGAGGAGTGTCTGCTATACTTTCAGCGGTAGGCTCGCATACCAACACTTCAGTTGCTGGCTCAATTTCGGAAGCTACCGATGATGCCATAAACGTTGGCACTTGTGCTGACGATGCATTATTTGATTCTTTTGTCATTTGTTTTTCTTTAGACACTTCTAATGTTGGCTTATATCCGGTCACTTTTGACCAAGAACAATTTTTCAACAATGGAATTAACGACTTCCATCCACTTACATCTTGCACTGGCCCATATTGATAGAACCCAGGCGATGGCATATATTGAGGTGTTCCTGCAGTCATCCCGTATTGTGGGATTTGAGAAGACCCATATTCGGCCATTTGAATCGGTGGTTCGTATCCACCCACATCTCGCACTGGCCCATTTTGATAGAATCCAGGCACTGGCATATATTCAGATGTTCCAGCAGTTATCCCGTATTCTGGGATTTGAAAAGGCCCGTTTTCGGCCATTTGAATCGGTGGTTCGTATCCACCCCCTTCTTGCACTGACCCATGCAATTCAGGCACTTCAGTAGCAAGCCCATATTGGGGCATTTGCATTCTATCCTGAAATAACAAGAATAAAATAGATTAGTAATAACAATTTTAAGTATAACACTGAATGTTTCATTTAAATTCTAATTATTTTCCATTATAATTAAAAGCAATTATTTATCTTCACAATATTCTATAACAAAGGTATTTAACATGAATTATTTTGTGATTTAATAATTATTAATATATATGAAGCCAATTGGCTCCATTTGTTTACTTGTTTACAATTTTATTTATTACCTAATGACATTAATTTAAACCTTCATGAAATACTTTTGTGATTAATAAAAAATTTATATTTTTAAAGTTGTGTTTCACGAAAACCTAAATTGTTTTTCACATGTGTACAGTGTATGAGTAGATTTTGAAGTAATTAACATTAATCACAGAGATGTAAGTTTTTGAAACAGACATTAAATTGTTTAGTGTCGTATATTAGGCTTTTAAATATCGCCATTGTACATACTTCTACATATAAAATGTCATTCTGTAAAAAGTCCTACAGTTGGTAGTTCTAAAGCATTGACGTTTATATCTAAGTCACAAATTGCTTATAGTATATTAAATAATGTAACTTAAAAAAAGGAATAGAAAGAATGTATTAATTTAAAAATTTATGATTTTTCGTAAAAGAATTATTGTTATCTTTATTAATTATGTTGTTGGAGATCGATCATGATGCTGCTTAATGCCGAACAACATTTCGACTACACAAAATTTATATAGGCCAAGCGTAACTGATGCACCTTCTCGTATTCTCAATCGTATGTTGACTTTGATTTCTCACTAAACATTCAACACAACAATCAAAATCTATTTGTTCGAAAATTAAAATAAAATTTATCCACGCTTTCAAAATATTTAAACACAAGTCATCTATTAGAACAACGTAGTTGAATTCTTGATATATTTTCAATATAAATACTATTAATTTATATCAAGTCTTATATTCACACAGATACACGAACCAACATAAAATATTTTGTAAGCTTTTTCTGTTTAAATTTGGTCTAATTAAAATATTTCGTTTCTATCTTGGACATTAAAAACAGAACTGCACATTCCTGACATTAGAGGAATACAGTTTTCTTGATATGTTATATTGTGCAGTAAGTAAGAGACTAAATACTGGCATGAGAGCTCATATGCCCGCTCCTTTAAAGTGTCTGTAAAAAATTGAAATTTTTCAGTGTCTTTACGTATTAACTTTTGCTTTGTATTTGGCTTACGTAATAATAGATTTTACTTCTGTTTTTGTCATAATGTCAGTATAGATACTCGATTCTAAGTAATGCATAGATTAGAATTTTCAAGTAAACTTACCTGATGATTATTAAAGTAAAAGTTATTACCCAACGGCAAGTAACTTCCAGCAAATAAATATTCGCAATCTGAAAACAATCGTTTTATGAATATTATTTATTTTTTCAACACAATTAAAATATAATGATTCCTTATAATGTTGGAATAAATTATAACAAATCTTCCAGTTACATTAAAAGACGTGTAAAATAAATTTGCATTAAAATGTCTTATATTTTCTGATGTTTTCTGACTTATCTCCATTTTGCATGTAACACCGGAATGTTGTATAAGAAGAAAATCGTGAATTATTATTTGTACAAAATCTGTTCAACGTTCAAAATATTTCAAACATAATTAAATATCATTAATTACATTCAGAAATATTTCGTTAATCTTCGCCAATTTCTTGCGTGTTTAGTTTTTGCAGTTAAGATATTCTCATAACGCAGTTTCTAGATAATAAATAAATAACTAAATATACTTAAATTTGAAAGTATTATCGGTGCGTAACACATTTCCTCGGTCGTAATTCTTATTTGTTCAGTGGTTGGTCTGGCTTATAAAATTTGCGCTAGGAGATTTTGTTTTATTTTATTTGTATGTGTTACTTTACTTTGAAAACAGCGGAATTAAATTACTTTCAATTAATTTTTGACAACTAATTGTTATTAATGGCATCGACTTATTTTTACTTCTAATCTTTTCTATTTGAGAGAGAATATAACAGCGGTGGTTATTACAATTTACTGTATAATATTTTCGGGTTATTTAAACGTCTCGGGAAAATTTATTATCAGTTTCGTATTTTATATGCATTACGACATTATATAAAAGTCTTAATATGATTTTACGTTGAATAAACACGAATTAACTTACTTAAATAACTCATAATGTTGAAAAATATTCGCATTCACAAAATTCGCATCGAAAATCTTCGACAATCAATTCTCGACAATCGTCAATATTATATTATTAACGCGTATTGTTAACGTAACAATAGCAAACGTAAATACGTGATGCTAACCGCACAGCGCTTGTTTACAGTGACGTGTGTTCGTGCAAATACTCGTTAATATCGGAAAGGTACAGTCAGTTGAAGAATCTAGAATAATTTAACTATATGACAATATGCTGACCCTTAAATGACAATAACTTAATAAATAAATGTAGGACTTTTT